>NC_073745.1:167557171-167914695 GCF_029784135.1 Toxorhynchites rutilus septentrionalis | reverse complement strand
CCATTCCTCTCATCGTATCCTTTCACTAATCTGCCCATGATTGCATAGGAGACGTAATCGACAGCACCATTAGTGCTGGGAAAACGTATATTTGTTGTTTTTTGGCCTACAAGCATAACCATGCAAATTTCCGATGAAATGATCTGTCTAGTTGAAGGATATTATCGGGAAAAAAAGGCCTAGGTGATTTTGCGGATTATAACACGCTTGCGTCTATTTATGCGGACAATCAATCGTTTCAATGAACATTTGTCCGCATAGCTAGACGTAATCACCAGGTTGCTCTGTTAGTATTTACAATTCCGATAATAGTCAAAACGTCTCCGTCGGTAGTTTCAGTTGTTATCGGATAAAATCACTAAGGCTTGGAAGAAATTTAGTGAAATGTCTGGAAAAGGTGTTCTTGATTTCTTGCGAGTCTATGAGAATACTTTTTTCCTGAAGAATACTCTGGGATATGATAAGAACAGCAGGCTCGTATTTTTTTTTTAATTAATTGAATTCGTAAAGTCAATCTGCAATGTTGGTAAATTTAGAAACATGATTTACCGATATCACGATCAATCGCATAAAGATGGTGGAGTGACTTATTCCAATGGTATGAGTAAATGCTGAGTAATGTTGAATCCGAGGAGTTAGAATGCTAAGAACCAACATTATTTTATTTTACTACTGATCTGATTGTTTCATTATCTACTTGAAGATTCAAATGCAGAAATTTAAGTAATTATAACATTAAAAAACACAATTGCTTCTCTTTGTTCATCGTGTACAGTAAATAGTAATTATGTGAGCAGCGTTTGAATGGTTTCTTATATTCATCTTTTAGGAAAAACTAAGTGATAAGACACTATCGTGACAGACATGTTTGGACTCTACAAAGAATGTGATTCAATTGTAGATTTAGCTTATAGCACATAATACTGACAATTGTTGATTTTCGAATGATGTATGAAAGCTGTATGGAACTACGTCTGTCATGCGGACAAACAGTGATTTGTCGGAAACGTTTTTTTTTTCAAAATAGCTCAAATGTTTTCGAACAAAAAATGTTTGCATGTTGAGCAAACGTATTACATTGTGTAGAATGCGAAACAGCGTTTTGTTCATTTAGTCGTTTACGTCTCCTATACAAACATGGGTAGTAATGTAAGTTATCGTTTTCACTATTTTCATAGGTGTGTATTGGTTTTCAGCAACGTTCTTTACCTTTTTCGTAAAATTAGGCAATGCTTGCATTTTGATGTGGCGTGTGTAATGACTCATATTTAGTGCAAAACGACAATAAATAGAAATAATTTGTTGTAACTCTTCTTTTTATTTTTATTTTAGAAATGGATAAGAGAAAACAATGTGCTTGGTATAGTACTACGTGATTCACTGCATCAACCACAGTACGTAGAAAAACTCGAAAAAATTCTTCGATTCCTCATCAAAGAAAAATCACTCACATTCGATGATCTGGACGCTGTGTGGCGAGCTCAAGCAGGGAAACATGAGGCGATAGTGAAAAATGTCCACGACCTTCTAGCCAAACTCGCATGGGATTTCAATGCAGAACAGTTAGATCACCTATTCAAATGCTTTCAAGCGAGTATGAAAACTGCGAACAAAAAACAACGAGAGCGATTATTGGAACTGAACAGACGATTAGCCGAGGATGATAAGAATGGTGTGATGGCACAAAAAGTTCTCAAATTATTTTGGACACTAGCCCACAGTCCAGATGTACCTCCTGAAGTACTTGACCAAGCGTTGGCTTCACACGTAAAAATTTTGGATTACAGTTGTTCACAGGAGAGGGATGCCCAGAAAACTATGTGGTTGGACAAGTGTGTAGATGAGTTGAAAGCTGGCGACGAATGGGCTTTGCCTGCCTTACGCCTAATCCGTGAGATATGTACGCTTTATGAAACAACAGCAAATCATACACCGAGAGTTCACCAAACATTAACTAGACAACAAGTCATCGATAGGCTTCAAAATGAACATACGCTTGTTATTCAAGTAACTAGTAGTTTGACCAAATACATGGATAGAGTGCGAGCACAGATCAAGCAGAATCCAACATTAAATCCTCTGAATTTACTTTTGGATAAGCGGTATCCACACCCGCAACAAATACAGGAAAGACTTGAGTTTTTGAAATTTTTGTTGAAGGATGGTCAGCTGTGGCTGTGTGCGGAGCAGGCAAAGGAAATATGGCAGTGTTTGGCAGTGAATGCAGCTTTTCCTAGTGATCGCGAAGAATGCTTCCGTTGGTTCGGGAAGCTAATGGGCGATGAGCCAGATCTCGATCCTGGCATTAACAAAGATTTTTTCGAGAACAATCTGCTGAAGTTAGATCCAGTGCTTCTTACTGAGAGCGGAATAAAGTGTTTTGAACGTTTTTTTAAAGCGGTAAATTCAAAAGAAGAACGCTTGAAAGGTAAACAACGTGGCTACGTGCTTGATAATGAAGATCTGATAGGTAAAGACTATCTCTGGCGCGTGATCACCGATGCTGGTGAAGATATCGCCTGTAAAGCAATAGATTTGCTGATAGAAGTGTCAACTGCCCTAGGGCCAAGACTACAAGCAAACTTGCCAGAATTTCATGAAAAATTCATCGGAGAGTGCTGTGATAGAATGCAAAATTATTACGCGATGTTGACCGATTTGATCGATGAGAATACTAAAATATTAGATGACGTCACTGGACGACTACAAATAGCAGAAAAGATGTGTCGAGTAGTGAAAACGCTTCAAGAGTATATCAAAGAATGTGATAGAAACTATACAGGGGAAAGATTATTGCTGCCTCTGGGTCGCGCGTCGCGAGGAAAGCATATGAATCTATACATACGTTTCCAAAATCCAGGACGCCAGCTAGAAGATTTGGAAGTGCTCACACATAACAATGAGACAATATTCTCTTTCAAGCGAAATCTGCTAAAGAAAATAAAGGCCACAACGAATAGTCTAAAAATAGATCTATTCAATTGCAATGGAGAACTTATTGAAATAATCGATGATCGACACCCGTTATCAAGTTACAACATTCGAGACAAAACGCTTGTCACAGTTAAACTGACGCCAAGTGGGTCGGGAATAGCCAGCTCTCCAGACAGCTCTAGCGATAGCAGTTCTGGTTCTCCACCTAGACCGTGTCCTGACATGCTTAGATCAGATTCTGAGGACATGTTACCTGGAGTGATTATTTCGCAAAGGCCAATCTACATTGAATTTTTCCTCAAAATTTATCAACTAGGCAGCAATCTCCAACACGGATTATTACGAGACAGTTGTGGATCTCTACTGCATTTATTGCCTTCAGATAATATGACAGTGGCAAACCTTCAGGCACTATGCAATTTCAATAACTTTGATCTGTCTGACAATTCGTTTCTTGGGAATAATACAGTTTCACGTAATCCCGAGTCCCTCTTTATTGATCCTAGCCCGTCGCGTGTGCTGTATAATTTGGAAGTTCTCCATGCGATGCTCATACCTGCATTGGACCCTGGCAATGAAGCAACGCTACATTTACAATCTTGTTGGTTACGTTGCGGTGCAGCCAACTTCATTCTGGATTTACTGACAAAAAATAATTTCCTACCAACAGCTGACATGCACACGAAACGCGCTGCGTTCCATTGTGCACTAAAATTGGTGAAATTCTTCTTGTACATAGTTGGTTGTATTCTGAGCAAAGTGGGAAACGATCCTTACAATTTCCATTCCGACACCGAGCGTTCTCAAATTGAAATCCTCGAGCAGGCCATTCAAGCAATATCTGGCAATTCAGAGTTGACTGTCAGATCCATGGCAATGAAATTAGCGCAAATTATTTCCGAAGAGATGTTATCAGCTGGTGCTGAGGGCGAAAGATGCCGTAATTTGTTTCAGTCAGCACTGCAGTGGAGTTTGCCAGACATGCCAACTATAAAAGCGATTTTGAATTTAGCATGGGCCGCATCAGGTAATAATTTGCAGTGTATCGGTTCAACGATTGATTTTAGTCAAAATATAACTGTCCCTGAGATAGCAGACTACGCAGTCTGTAAAGAGGCACTAGAAGTACTCGGCATTGCACTTGTTTTACACTATAATGCTTACGATACACTCAGTCGAGATAATGCTTGGGCGAGCTTCATCAAATCGTTAGTTCTAATCAATCCTTCACGTCACATACGGCAGACAGCATATGAGCAGCTTTTTCTAATGAGCACTTATTGTGCTACCGATCGTCGTCCATTTCTGTTCATTGTAAATTTACTGGTCAATCTGTTGCACACGGAAGTTCCACAACATCAGCAGACATGTGCTGACTATTTTCAACTGTTCTGCCGTATACTAAACTATGGATGCTCGTACAATTGGCCGTTGACAAAATGCGAAAATTTGTTGACACAGGAAATCGAATGGTTGCGAGCAGTTCGGGATAGCGTGAAGACAACTGGCGGCATTCAGATACATGATGATCTCCTGGAAGGGCATTTATGTCTAACTAAAGAGTTGATTTGTTACCTCAGTCCAGAGATCAAGTCGCTTCGAGCAGATCTTATTACGGCAAGTATTCATTCACATTCCGTTTAAGGGGGCAGTACACTATGGAAACTTGAAAAAAATGTAAAGAAAAATTCTTGCTCAAATTTTTTTCTGGGATGTCTACTTTACTGTAGTTTTTGTCCCAGTTTCCTCCGATGCTCCATTCCAAAGTTACAATCCAATTAGTGGACCTAAGTCTAACGCGTCTTTCTCGAAACCATGTTTTGCAAACCAGTGGGAGTTCTACCTCCGGAACGATCCATCTGATTTTGATGAAATAGGTTTTCCCAGATTCTCCACTGAATTTTCTGTCATTGTACGCAGGATTTTTGATATTTTGAAAAATGAAATTTTGATGAATGTTTTTGTCTCGATTTTTGAGGCAAAAATGCAATTTTTTACAAAAAATGTTGCCATTTCGTTAAAAATCAATATTTTGAAAAAATCCTGCGTACAATGACAGGAAATATATCCAAGATAAGATAAGATATAAAAAATCATCGATTAAAATCAGTTCACTAGAAAAACTTGTAGAATTCCCACCAGTTTACAAGGTTTTGAGTTTCCCCAACAAACGTACAGAAAATTGTCGGGGGTAAATTCCACTGACACCTCAAGAGGGATTTCATTTTGCAACACTCCGTTGCTTTGGGTGTCCGGAGAAACATTCCCCATCTTCGAAAACAAAAATCCACTGACCTGCCAACAATGGCAGTCCGAATCGAGGCCCCGATTCCGGTGACCATTATTTGTATATACCTGCCGTCTGGCACAATCCCGGAACTACGATGGAAGCTGCATGAGGCGTTAGCAGGCTAGGATGACCCGAAAATCATCTTGGGGGACTTCAATGCTCATCATCGCAACTGGGGAAGCAAACGCCAGACGTCAGCAGGAATGTCATCGCCGACCTCTTGGAGGTGATAGAGCTCTCGGTCTTAAATGACGGCACTGATACTTTCCGTAGAGGTACCAGCAATACAGCCATTGATATTTCAGCAGCTAGTCTCAACTTGGTGGATAGGTTAGGGTGGAACAAAGTCGATCAACACATCAGGGTACGGCGATTAATCCGGAAGGCGAAGTTAGACAGTTGGACTGGTTTTCTGGAGTCTATCAATGAAAACCAGTCCTCTGTGGATCTTTGGAGCAGAGTAAACGCGCTAAATGGGAAGAGAAGACCACACAACCCCATTCTTCGAGTGGATGGTATAACCTTCAGCGATCCGGTAGATACTTCGAACACGCTCGGGGAATATTTCGCGGGATTGTCCTCGATCTCCAAATATGAGCCCGATTTCATCCGTCGACAGGAAGCGGGTATCGTCCTAATCATCCTCTCAACCGGAACTTCATCATCTAGGAACTTTTTGTCGCCCTACGTTCCACAAAAGGTAAATCAACTGGTCCAGACGGTATCGGCTATAAGATGCTGAAAAAGTTGTCCCAGCTCGGACAGTCCATCTTTCTCAGCATCTTTAACGACCTGTGGAGTACACACGAATTTCCCGAGGGTTGGAGACACAGCCTAGTAATACCTATACCTAAGGTCAATCAAAGCAGCAACAACGTGAAAGACTACCATCCAATTTCCTTAACCTCCTGTTCATCCAAGAACCAGGAAAGAATGGCGAACATACGCCTGGTCACCTTTCTAACCGAGAATAGAAAATTGGACTATCGACAATTCCCCTTCCGACCGGGTATGAACTAAGATTGGGCGATCTTTATAAAAAGATCGATCTTGTCGAATCGATTTTCCAAACGGCGTAGGGATCGATCTACTGATTAAATCGGTATCTAAGAATCGATCTTTGATCTCTGCTTTTTTCGTTTTTGTTCATTCTATATGACGGCCACAGGCACAGGAACAGGACATTCGTCTTGTGTCGCCAGGTAGTCGTTTTATAAAATAAATTAATTGAAAAAGCATTACTAGAAACTCAACAACTGGCCAGAATTCAGCTGACAATGATCTCATAAAATCGTGCCATACATCTGTCATTTAGTTGAAGCGGATCCTTGATTTTGGCGCCAGTTCTAGGAAACAACCTTTCTATTCCTATGCGCAACTGGTTACAGTTCATCCCCTCAGTAGCTGCTGCTAGTTCTGTCTCTCTCAGCATTTGTACAGAAGTAAATCGTAGAAGAAGCGATCCGAATGTTGACATTATGTTTAAAGAAATGTTAGGTGGCCTTTGGTATGACAAAAAATCGATGTATACTTCAAAAACAAATCTACAAAAAGTTTTTCTAAGATCGAAAAGATCGAACGCAAAAAAACAGAAATCGGAATGGAAAAGATCGATCTTCTAAGAATCGATCCGAGATCGCCCAATCATAGTATGGGCACCAACAACTACTTCGCGACCCTCGGGGACGTGATAGCCGGCAGATTGGGGCGTTGACGGAAAATTACTGCACTTCAACTTCGCCACACGCTGAACCTTTGAGATCAAAATTGGTAACATCAGATCCCGAGTTTTCCACGAGGAAACAGGAGTATCTCAAGGCTCAGTTCTTGCTGTCCCCCTTTTTCTCGTCGCCATGAATAGCCTGTTCCAGGTTCTGCCTGGGGAGTCTTCGTGTTTATCTACGCGGACGACATTCTTCTGATGGCAGTGGGTTACACCCATAGGATTCCACGCATCAGGATACAGGCAGCTACCAATTCCATCGGCCGGTGGGCGACCGAGAGAAAAGTTTTTTTCAGCACAGAAGAGCTATCATATGGTGATATGCAGCGACAGACATCAGGGTCCCAACCCCCCGGTCCAGCTATACAAAAACAACATTCCTCGTCGAAAAATGCTAAAGATCCTTGGAGTATTGGTTGACTACAAACTTAGCTTCATCTGCCATTCCGAGGAAGTTAAGAACAGCTGCGCCACCCGGTTGAATCTGTTGAAAACCATTTCCAAACCGCACCGGAGCAATAACAGAAATATCTGGCTACGGGTGGCCAAAGCTATCATCAGCAGCCGCCTCACCTATGGCCTCGAACTGACGTGTTTGGCTGGAGACAAGCTCCCAAAAACTCCGGCATCGATCTACAACAAAGCACTAAGGACTGTCTCCGGTCTCCTGCCATAAACACCAGCTGCATCTGTCTGCGCTGAAATTGGAGAACCTCCTTTTGATCTAATCATAGGCTTGGAGATCGTAGCCAGGACTGCCAGTTTCTTGTCGAAAACCAGCGGTAGAGGGGAGACCTACCTGACTGCCCTTAGCAACACGATCCTGCAGCGGGTCGCGCATTCCAACCTCCCACCGGTGGCAAAACATTCCTGGTTTTGTGCGAACGGCTGGAGGTTCCCAACTGTTCTCATCGAGAGTTCATTGAGAGAGAGGGCAGTTTCCCAGAAACGTCAAGGGCTCGATTGTCAGGTTTGACGATGTTAAAGGAATGAGAGAACAACGAATCCTGTCTAGACTGAGGACCGGTCACTGCTCGGTCTCACACGGATTTAAAAAACACCTTTCCATCTACTCTGCAACCACTGCTAAATCCACAACTCCATCGAGCACTTCTTGTGTGGTCTCCCGAAATTTGATAATATGCGAAACCTTTTTGGAATCAGCGGGAGTGTAAGAGACATCTTGAGGGACGATTCAGCAAGAGTAGCAGCGCTTTTCTGCTACCTAAAAGATGCCGAACTATTTTTTTAAGATCTAGCGTCTGAACAATGAATCAGTCAAGAAGATTCTTGTTCCTTCCCCTCCACGATGAAGGGGAATAAGAATACTTCGGCATCTTCAACGGCACGGCTTCCTCTCCACTGGCCTGGAGCCATCCATGGTCCGAGGACATCTTTGCCATCTGGTCCAGCAAGCAAACAGCATGTTTTTTGTTAAGTTATGTTTCGTAAAAGGATTTATATGTGTTTAATATTTATGTCCAATATTTATGTGATAGCTTTATGTGCAATCTGTTCCCAACGAAACCTTGCGGCAACGCCTTCGATAAAGAGGCGAACCAGCCCAGGAGGCTGAAAACCTCTCAAATAAAGAATAAAAAAATACAAGGATTTGGCTGCAAGAGTTCAACAAAACCGGTTGCGACTATTCAGGGGACAGTCCAATTGACACCAATATATTTTTTGTTTGTTAAGTAATATATACCTAATAAAACTGTGATATCAGATCATTCATAGTAATTTATTTTCTCGTTGAAAAAAATCGCTATAATCACATACTTTTTGTGATGTTCATAGTGTACTACCTTCTTAAGAGGAATCATTCAGCGTTAATGTTAAGACTAAAAATATTTTTCGTTACCCAAACAGGAGTTAACAGACGATTATCTGTTCAGTGCTTCACGTCAGTACTTACATTTACGTCGCAACGGAGAAATGCTGAACATCAACGCTCCACCACCAGTTTGTCGTAATTCGCACACAATAACTGCAGCATGTGATTTACTGGTTGCCTTATGTCAGAATTCTGTGGAGAATATGAAAATTTTGGTGAACACATTGTTGAATATGTTTTGCACAGACATCGAGCCACTACGTGAATGGGAATACTTGCCACCTGTTGGACCTCGACCGCCGCAGGGTTTTTGTGGTTTGAAAAACGCTGGTGCTACATGTTATATGAATTCGGTTCTACAACAGCTTTTCATGGTGCCATCGCTGCGTTTAGGTATACTATCAGCACGAGGAGCAGCCACCGATCCCAACGAAGACTTTAGTGGGGAACCAGATGTATGTGCTAACGATGTATCATTTTCAACTAGATTAATAATAACCGATTTTCAGTCCGTTCAAGAATGTGATGAATCGAATCGGAAAAATTACCATGTGGGGATTTTGAAATATGTTCAAGCCATATTCGCTCACCTCGGTCACAGTGCATTGCAATATTATACGCCACGTGGATTGTGGAGTCATTTCAAGTAACCCAACCTTCATTCACGCACACATTTGCTTATTATGACATTCTCTAACATTTGCAGACTTCAAGGAGAGCCAGTTAATTTACGAGAGCAGCAAGATGCGGTTGAATTCTTCATGTCGCTTTTCGAGAGCCTAGACGAAGGACTTAAATCGCTCGGCTATCCTCAGCTGATGGGTGCAACGTTGGGTGGATGTTTCAGTGATCAGAAGATATGTCAAGACTGCCCGCATCGTTATAGCAAAGACGAACCGTTTAGTGTTTTCAGTGTAGATATTAGGAACCATAGTTCGCTTACAGATTCCTTAGAACAGTATGTTAAAGGGGAAATTTTAGAAGGCGCGGATGCTTACCATTGTGATAAATGTGATAAGAAGGTTCGTAAATTTGACGTTCGATGTACAGTCGAATTTTTTATTTAATTTCTTTCGACCAGGTGGTGACCGTTAAACGGTTGTGTGTGCGAAAGCTGCCACCTATTCTAGCTATTCAACTTAAACGGTTTGAGTATGACTATGAGAGAGTGTGTGCGATAAAATTTAACGATTACTTTGAGTTCCCTCGCTGGTTGGATATGGAACCTTACACAGGTAAAAAGATTGTAAACCTCATTACACCACGGCATCGTAACGCAAGTCTAGAGTAACATTACACTTCGTTTTTCCTTGTCAACAGTATCTGGTTTGGCAAAAATAGAAGGTGAAGTGATAGACGTTGATGACAAATCCGATCAATGCACTGAAACACGTTATCAACTAACAGGAATTGTTGTACATAGCGGGCAAGCGTCTGGTGGCCATTATTTCAGCTACATACTCCACAGGTGTGTTTTTGTATCGACCCAAAAACTTATCGTATTAACACTTTTACTTTCAGAACACCTAGCGGATTGGAAAAATGGTATAAATTCGACGATGGGGAAGTACTTGAGTGCAAAATGAACGAGGATGATGAATTGAAGGCACAGTGTTTCGGAGGCGATTACATGGGAGAAGTGTATGATAATAATCTTAAAAGGATGCAATATAGACGCCAGAAAAGATGGTGGAATGCGTATATGCTGTTTTATACCCGGTGTGATCATGCAAATATAACGTACACAAACTGTATAGAGCAACTTTCGTTGGCAGAGAGTAAATATTGCATATTGCCAATGCCGGCTCCCATAGAAAAAAGTGTGAGGTACGTATATAAGAATATCTATGGATCTAAAATTATACGATGTTAGTTATGGTTTCATGAAAAATAGGTAAAGAGTTTGTATATGTGTTTGAAATGACGTTTTCGGTATTTGAGTGACTGGATGCATAATGGTTTATTTGCACCAATAGACTCTTTTTCCGAGGTCACGATTGAACTACTTCAAGATGAATCATCTGTATATTTTTCATTATACCGTTTTGAACAACTTTGACATTATTTCAATGGATTCGGATAAGTGTAGTATCGTTGATACGAACGTGAAATACTTTCCTTATCTGGTTTGGTAATCCACTACAGTTGTAATGGTTACAATGAAATCAATTGTTATTATTTTGTTATCGGTAGGTTATCATGTGATCATGTTTTGTACGTGTTTACGTAATGAATCAGAATTGTACTAAGGAACATGGATGAGAATATCTTTTACGATCGATCTTAAAGTGATCCAGAGTGAGGGGGGCAGCGCTTCAAGGAACACCTGAATGGCGTACAGGCAGAATACCAAGATAACTATGAAAAACAACAAATCGCCTGGAAAGGATGCTATCAGAACTGAAAGGCCTGGAAAGGTGACAAACTAGACAGTGGAAATTTTCGTGCAATCATCGTTCTGAATGCCGCCCAAATTATTTTCCGTTGTCGGGGGCAACGGTGAACAGGGATGCACAACGGGGGCAGCACTTGTTCACCAATAGACTACGTGGGACCTGCTTGAGATCCCGCGACGCATATGGGTAGAAATACTCGTTCCTCGATCGATCTCTCTGAATTCCTTCTGCCGACAGAGTTCGACTCCCGCTATCTTGTATCGTCATTATTGAACTGTCCGCCACTAAACCACAAAGTAGCGCTGAGGATTGTAGTGACGCCGAACCGTTTATCCTACCGTCAGGCCAAGTGCGCGAACGCTGGTTGAGACTTTTATTCCAAGTTGCCGCGTATCTTTGTCTCGTTCGACAAACACTGTCCATCGTTGCCACTACAGTCTTCAAGCTGCCGACACAGCACCATCCACAGCTAATTCCCCAATCCGCCGAAGATCCGCTCGTCTCATTACCAGGGCCAAATTGGCCGCAACAATCACTCCACTGGAAGCTCATTCCAAGCCTGCCTACATCGTCTATATCAGCCGAAAAACTGTCCAACGCCGATATCTACGATGCATGGAGACGAATAGATTCCACACAAGCTATGTCCGAAAGTTCGAACCAAACAAAATTTTCTCGGCTGCCTCCGAATGGCAAGGCCGTCCAACATGTTTTGCCGAGAATCGTCGCAATCACTATAACTATCCCTCAGATTCTTCACCACACCGCCCATCAGCAACAAAGTCTGCTCACCAACCTCGCCCTGCAATGGAACATCAATGAGTTGTACAATAACTTGGAAGAGTTGGAGATCCTTGACCGAGAGCTATGCCCGTCCTTCATCACATTCCATCACCGAGATTCCCCAACAATCATTCAGAAAATTATCGGAGGTAAATTCCACTGGTGCACCAAACGATGCTCCGTTTTGCAACATTCCGTTGCTTTGGGGGCCCAGAGAAACACGCTCTATTTGCGAAACGAATTTCCACTGACCTCCTAATAATAGCACACGAGCAGCCCGAATCGAGGCCCCGATTCCGGTGACCGCCAGTTGTGTATATCTGTCGTGTGGTAAAATCCCGGAACTACGACGGAAGCTGCATCCCGGGGGATTCAATGTTCATCACCGTAACTGGGGAATGCAAACACTAGACGACGTGAGGAGTGTCATCGCCGACCTCTTGGAAATGCTGGAGCTCTCGGTCTTAAATGACGGCACGGATACTTTCCGTAGAGGTATCAACAACACAACCATTGATACTTCAGTAGCCAGTCTCAGCTTGGTGGATAGGCTAGCGTGGAACAAAGCCGACGACCTTCATCACCCGATAAACATCAGCTCCAATGGATCGCGGCCGCTTACGACTCGCATATCCAGATGGATCTTCGACAACCCAACCACCATTGCCGCCTTCAACAAAATCACTTCGTGCAAAAAAGGGCTGCGTCGATGGTCAGAGGAAATCAACGGGGAGGTTAAGAAGTGGAGAAAGTTTCTGCGTGCAACCAATAAAGGATGTTGCCATGGCGGCAGGCGGTTCCGGAAGGCAAAGCTAGACAGTTGGACCGGTTTTCTGGAGTCTAAGAAAGAGAACCAGTCTTCTCCGGATCTTTGGCGCAGAGTAAACGCGCTGAATATAAGACCACATAACCCCATTCTTCAAACGGGCAGTACCCTCAGCGATACGACAGGTACTTTGAACACGCTCGGGGAACATTCCGCGGAATCTTCATACTCGAATATGGCTCCGAGGGAACGGATACCACTTCGGTCAGCAACTTTGTGGTCCCGGTGAATCGTCTCAATAATCTTCTTAGTTGAAACTTCGCCATCGAGGAATTTTCCGTCGCCCTAAGTTCCCCAAAAAAAATTAGTTGACTAGTCTTGACGGCTTAAACAGCTGTCCCTGCTCGGGTAGTTCGCCCTTCTCAGCATCTTTAACGAATTGTGGAGTGCACACGTATTCCCCGAGGGCTGAAGACAAAGCCTAGTACTACTTATAGTTAAGGTTGGCCAAAGCATCAACAATGTCAAAGGCTATCGTCTGATTTCCTTGACCTCCTGTTGATCCAAGATCTTGAAAATAATGACAAACAGACGTCTGGTCGACTTTCTGTCCGAAACAGGAAATTGAACTATCGGTTGTTCGCCGATAGGCTAGGTATGCACCAACAACTACTTCGCAATCGTCGGAGACGTGATAGTCGAGGCCAACAGGAACCGTCAGTACATGGAGAAGGTAGCACTGGATCTAGAAAAGGCGTTCAAAAGTACATGGATCCCGTTAGTGCTTAAAATTCTGGCAGATTGGGGCGTTGACGGTAAATTACTTTACTTTATAAAGAACTTCACCACACGTCGAATCATCAAAATCAAAATTGGTAACATCAGCTCCCGAGTTTTCCACGGGGAAACAGGAGTATCTCAACGTTCTGTTCTTGCAATTATCCTCTTTCTCTTCATTATGAATAGCCTGTTTCAGGTCCTGCCTATAGGTGTTTTCGTGTTCGTCTACGCGGACGATATTCTTTTGATGGCAGTGGGTGACACTCACAAGAATAAACGCATCAGAATACAGGCAGTTGCCAATTCCATCGGCCGGAGGGCGGCTGAGAGAGGAGACAACTAGAGACATCAGGGTCCCAACTCCAGGGTTTAGTCATACAAAGATTACATCCCTTGTCGAAAAATACTCCAAAGCTATAATCAGCAGCCGCTTCACCTACGGCAAGTGGATGTGTTTGGAAGGAGACAAGCTCCCAAAAACTCTGGCACCGATCTATAACAAGGCACTATGAACAGTTGAAATTAGAGAACACTCTTTCGACCTAATCGTTCTGCTACTACACTCAAGGCCATCACAGCAGAAAAATACCGTTTCCACGAGAAATGATTTCTGATGCAAAAAAGAAATTACGATACAAAAGAATCTAGCTCACCTGTAGCGTACGTCAAACCACATTGTACTCAAATATCGATGCATGCACGCTAGAGTGCCAATAAATGTATGGGAAAAAAGTGACCCTCGAATTTTCAAAGTGAACTCGATTAAAAATGTCGATTCCCACGAAAAACTATTCTATGCAAAAGATCAGCTCAATCGGACTTCATTTACGAGGGTCACTTTTTTCCCATACATTTATTGGCACTCTAGCGTGCATGCATCGATGTTCTCGATGTTCTCATTCTCTTTATCTAGAACACAAAGAAAGTCGGAAGAAAGAAGCTTCTGTGTCAAATGAATCAAAGTTAATAAAACAGCAACGAGAAACAGAAACGAAATCTCTTGAGATGAAACGAAGATTTTTTTGTTTTTTCTCTCAAATTTTGTTCAATATGTAATCTATCATGTATAACTAGAAGAACGAATATTATACATTTCTAATTGTTGATATTTTTTCAGAACTCAAAACATTCGATTTCTCCATGCGAAAAGTTTGTTTTCGGTGGAATTTTTTACGTTTGTTAAAAAGCTAGTTAGTCTACCGCAACTCCAGGGAACCGAAAAGATAGATAAACTGGTAAGTAATGTTGCATTTTTCAAAACATATAATCGAATATTGTTATTCACATTTTTCTCCAAATTTATAAAACCGGAAGGTGATTTTAAATTCGTTCCATATTGCTAATTGAAGCTGTCTATACAAACAATGTTAATGATAATTACTGTATGTTCGTAGCAATCGGAGTTCGATGAATAAATAATTAAAATGCAATATTGTTTGCTGAAAACCTGATTTGAGGGTAGGTGAATTCCCAAATTCCCCATCGACAATCAACTGTTTATATACAAATTCATATATATTATGGTGAGTTTGGTGTTGTTCTGCACAGAACGTTCCACTAAAATTATGACTTCAAGAAAGCACATTCTAGTGACGCCACATTGAACATTGAGCAACAACCATATCTCACGTGGGAAAGTAACTACTAATTTTTCTTCTTCAGTGGGAGCCTTGAACCACTGCGAGCATTTTTTTCCAAAATATATATTATAGAATGGTCTAGCCGGATGGACTAGCCGGCAGAATCATCAGCTCGTGTAGAGTTGCCATGAGCGGTACAATCCTCAGCTCTTGGTGAATGATTAGTAGGCTGCACAACCTTCGGCCCGTGTATCTGTAAAGAGTATGTGTATGTATTGCCGCGACTAAGTAAAAGTTTATCGGTTGGGATATGATACAGGGATACAACGGAGGAAAAATCTTTAAACGTATTCTTGTTAAAAAATAAGATGAGCGTTTATCAACTTTCATTGAGCGGATTGCCTCTATTGAGCTGAGACTGTCTGAAAAAATAAAATAGTGGTCGATGGACACCCAGCTCAGCGACATACACGAAACAAGGATCTCTGAGTTTAAAAGAGGCACTAGAATTTTCAATGAAGATGCCGAAGCCAGTGGACCCGTTTATGTGTGAACCATCAGTGAACAACATTTTATCAGATCTAACTTTCCCATATTCTGCCGAAAATATCGGCGGAATACAATCGGAGCGTAGATGATCTGGGATTCCATGGATTTTTTTTTCGCATGGACAGATAAAAAAAACAGAGGAATTGCAAAAGTATGGGAAGCAAACTTGGTTGGAGATTCCTGGTGAAGGGTGCACGTTGTGGGTAAGGTACTCATGATATAAAGATATAAAATTTGACTGAGGAGTCAGTTGAAGTAGATTTTCGAAGTTATCAATCACCAATGGATTCATGATCTTGCAACGGATGAGAAATCTGTAGGATAATTCTGTGAACCGAAGAGTAAGCGGGGGTACTCCTGCCAAGACTTCGAGACTCATCGTATGTGTCGAATGCAAACACCCCATGGCTATACGCAAGCAACGATATTGTATCCTCTCCAGCTTGAGAATATGAATCCTAGCAGCTAATCGGGAGCAAAAACTGCCATATTCTAACACTGATAATATCGTTGTTTTGTACAGCTTAATGAGGTCTCCTGGATGGACACCCTACCATGTTCCGGTTATTGTTTGGATAAAATTGATTCTTTGCTGGGATTTCTGTTTCAGATACGCAATGTGTCTTCCTTAGGTACATTTAGAATCAAAATATACACCTAGGTATTTAGGTATATATAAAATATACACATAGAGTGCCTGATCGTTTTGTCGAATAGGTGAAGTTGGAATTGGAGTGGTTCATACTTCCTAGAAAATACGACCATTTCGGTTTTCTCCGTTGAGAATTCGATACCCAGCTTGAGAGCGCACGTGAACGTGGTTGTTCAAAGCTTTTTGCAGAAAGACGGGATTATTACCCGTGATGGAAATAACTCCATCGTCTGCAAGTTGTCTCAGCGTGCAGTCTGTAGTTAGACAATGATCCATATCATTGACGTAAAAAACTGTACAAGAGGGGGCTTAGGCAGGAGCTATGTGGTAGGCCCATAAAACTGTAACGGGAAGATTTTGAGCTGCCATGAGAGAAATTCATGTGCTTTTCTGACAGTAAATTGTACAGGAAATTATTCAGAATTGGTGAAGGTTCACGATTATGAAGCTTCTCTGAGAGAATTTTAATGGAAACTGAATCAAATTCCCCCTTGAAATCAAGAAAAATAGAAGCCATTTGTTCTTTGCGAGCAAATGCAACTTGAATTTCAGAAGATAGCAGCGCGAGACTATCATTCGTCCCTTTACCCCGGTGGAAGCCAAACTGCGTAGTTGACAGCAAATTGTTCGTTTCGACCCACTTGTCCAAACGAAGTAGATTTTTTTTCTCTGACAATTTACGAATACAGGATAACATTGCAATCGGCATATACCAATTGTAATCGCAAGCCGGCTTGTTGGGTTTTCGTATGGCTATCACTCTCACTTGTCTCCAGTCATGCGGGACAATATTCAGCTCCAGAAACTTGTTGAACAAGTTCAGCAAACGCTGTTTTGTAAAGTCAGCGTTTGCTGAAATCGCCAAAACATTTGTCAAAACCGCCAAACATTGATCAAAAAATCGCCAAAACATTGGTCAAAACCTACATCTTTGTTCCTGTAAGAAGTTCAATACAATGGTTTTTTTCCTACATCACAATGTGTGATTTTTTATCATAGTAATACTGTAGAAAAGTTTACTTATTTTTGAATTTTATATGGTTTCATTTTTTGTTAGGTTTTGTGAGGTTATGTACTTTCTGCATATAGTTGTTTTAAATCGAATTGATCGTACAATAAAGTAATACAAAATTGAATTGAATTGATAGTAAGTGCTAGCTAAGCTATCATTTGATGTCAAAACCTTACCATATGGTTGCTTTCCAAAGCCATGAAAAAATATCAAAGCTATTGTTCGATTTTTCGACTTCCGCTACCGCTGTACCGAACACTGCGCCGAAAAGTATGCACATCGCGCTGGTGTGATCGATGTGCAGTATGACTTTCATGTCGTCTAAAGACGACGCTCGTACACACAGGTCGTCGCGCGGATGTCGTCTATAGACGACGCTCGTAGCGAAAGGGTTAAACACCTGGCTGATTCATATGATCGATATATCAATTTAAAGCCAATTAGCTAGTCTTCTTTGGAAAAATATTATGATCGCAAAAAAATTGGATTTGGCTTTTGTAATTATTAATTGTATTTGTTTCTTATAGTTTACATGGTTTCGACCAAAGCGCCAAGGGCGCTAAGTCGGTATCGATACCTGCAAACAATGTTAAAGTGAAGTCAATATCATGTTTTGAAACAAACATCAGAGTTTTATAAATAGAGAAAAAAATATCAGAGTTTTGAAACAAACTTCGTCCCGCTCAAAATTTATTTTCCGTTATCACATCCACGTTTTCTTACTTGTAAATTGATCTTCTAATTTACCCCTTAAAATTATGTTTTGCTATAAAATTTCAGTACTTCTACCAAAACTCGACATTATAATATCAGATTATTTTCAGATAAAATTCTCGTGTAAGATTTTTCATCCACTTGCAAATAACATGTTTCTCCGTTAAATAGAATAAATGTTTTATAAAGAAAATATGATAAAATGAAGACAACCCTAAATCGGACAATTTCTTTCTTGAGTTTTGCTCTTATCAACACATTCGGCGATCCATTTTATTTATATAGATAGAAGACGATATAGTGCGTTTTATCACATTAAAATTCATTTTCACTTTCGAACGAAGATCAATTTCGTTACCGCAATCATTAAATGCACTAACAACGCTTGTCAAAATATAATTGTAGAACACATGCGAATTGAATTTTCGAATTCCCCCATTTTCCTTCAGAGTTTTTCGAAAATTTTCAACTGACATGTTTAGTTAAAATATGTGCATTATTTTTATGGGACCCCCTCTCCTTTCCAGAGGAGGAAGGGGTGTCATACCATCATAGAGGCATTTCTCGTACTCAAAAACCCTCACATCCCAAATTTGGCTCCATTTGCTAAATTAGTTCTTGAGTTATGCAGAAGCTTGTGATTCATTTGTATGGCAGCCCCCCTTTAGAGAGGGGGAAGAAGTGTCGAACTACCATAGAAACGTTCATCGATCTAAAACCTCTATATGTTAAGTTTGATTCCATTTGTTTCATTAGTTCTCGAGCTGTTCAGCTACCTCCCCCTCCCCCCTCTTTAGAGAAGGGAAAGGAGTGTCAAACAACCATAGAAATATTTATTGCACCTAAAACCTCCATATACCTAATTTTGTTTCATTCGCTTGATTAATTCTCGAGTAATGCAAAAATTTGTGCTTCGTTTGTATGGCTAGCATCTTTAGAGAGGGGGTGGTGTGTCTAACCATAATATAAACATTTATTGCACCCTAAAACCTTCATATGCCTAATTTGGTTTCATTTGCTTGATTAATTCTCGAGTAATGTAGAAATTTGTGTTTCATTTGCTTGAATATTTCTCGAGTAATGGAAAAATTTGTGTTCCATTTGTATGGCAGCTCCAAATCCATTTATATATATATATATATATATATATATATATGTATATATATATATATATATATATATATGTATATATATATATATATATATATATATATATATATATATATATATATATATATATATATATATATATGTATATATATATATATATATATATATATATATATATATATATATATATATATATATATATATATATATGTATATATATATATATATATATATATATATATATATATATATATATATGTATATATATATATATATATATATATATATATATATATATATATATATATATATAAATATATATATATAGATCATAGGCTGTATCGATACCTGAAAATGATGTTTACATGAATTTCAAGTTTCAACTCCAAAAACTGAAAAATGAACCATGCTTGTTTTTGCTTGAAATTTGCGAACGCAAACATTTTATCATTGATTTGGATGTCACTTTTTTGCAAATGTCTAATTTTATAAATTATAGGCTATATCGATACCTGTAAATGATGTCAAAATGAAGCCTATACCTCAAATCATGTCTGTGTTTTCATTTTTCAATTATTTATAACATAATTTATAAAGGAGGGAATCACTTCAGTATGCATTGAACTCCATTTGACGGGGAACAATGAAATGCGATAGTCGAGTCGCAGAGTGAGATTGCAACTAAACGCCCGACTGACTGTTGAGTCATGTTGACGGAGAGACTGCTGGAAGAAGCCAAAACTGATTTCCAATTGAATACGAAGGCGACTTTCTTCATAATCCGCTGACTATCCTCAGTTGAATATGACTTTGTCCAGCCCTGCGTTTAACCTTTTTTTTAAAGTTGGAATGAATCACCATATGGCGATCATCAAATTTTCGTGGACAGTCAACGAGATTGTTTAGTTCATGTCATGCGTTTAATTTAGACTTTCTCGGCCTCATTTCTAACGTTTTTTATTTAGAAGATTAAATGTGAAATATTTGTTTTTTTTTCCTATTATAGAGGCTTTAAACTTTGAAGTTTATTCGTCTCTAGCCTTGGGAATGCCAATTGAAGAATGGTCAATGGAGGGTCCTGAAATGCAGATGCGAAACAACTTGCGAACGGGCGGTTGATGTTACGTTAGAACATTATAACTTGATAAAATGATAAAGTTGATACTTTTGATCATGAAAAGCAGGGTTTTTAAATAAATCTTTTTATTTTCTTGTATTGTCAGTTTGTAATCATAAAAACCCACTGTGCGGACTGTTTCTTTATAATATTAATAATACCAAATAATTTTTCTTGTTCTCATTTAGGAAATATTCTTTGCATGGTAATAATAAATTGCCCCATCAAAAACTCATTATTTATTTTATTTAACAGAAGTTCTCTTTTCAAATCATCCTGTATATATTCTCTAATCCATTTAGCTACCAGTAGCAGAAGAGTTGTCGTTGCAAAGTATGCAACTAGTATCGCAGTTTCTTTTTCATTCGGGATATAGAACGAAAAAAACTGTACGTGGCGTTGCGAATGATTGGTAAGTGATATATTATACTACGACTTTTTCCTTAAATTTCATCTGTTACATATCTTCTTCGTATAATATGCTTGCATCACAAACGCTGAACGCATAACATTAACCAGGAATCGTATCGTATTTATCCATAGGTACGAAACACTTTGTCAGCACATTCGAACATCGGCTGCAGTTAGGCATTGGTTTGCTGCCAATGTGTTGTTGAGTCCTCCAACAAGGCTATGCGAGTATATCTTAGCGGCACCTTCTCCAGAAATTCGATCCACTTTCGGAAAACTAGTCGTATTCTTTTGTCACTGTGCCGCCAATGATGAACCGCTTCTCGGCTACGAAGGGAACAATCTTTGTGAACAAGTTCTGATTGCGGTACTATCTATGTTGAAAGAAGAAGTTGCTGATTACGGAAAGCACTTACCACAATACTTCAATCTGTTTAGCCTATATGCCGGTTTGGGGCTTCATGAGAAGCAACAGCTGATTAAGGTATACAACAATACGAATAAACACTCGAATAGAATCATATATCTATTCTTTTGCAGCTTAACGTTCCTGCCATTTTCATGAAAGTAGCATTAGATGAAGGCCCGGGACCGCAGATTAAATATCAGTATCCTGATCTGAGCAAACTGCATCAAGTAGTTTCGCATTTAATTCGTTCTTGTGACGTATCCAACCGATGTCAGAGTTCGAATGGTGCCGTAGCTGTGAAACCAAATATTTTTATTGACCAGCACATAACGTATGATACGTTAATGCCTCTTTCATCCGAGTGTGCCGAATATCTTTTCAATAGAGTTAGGTGAGTATCATCAAAATCTATTCGAAATCAAAGTTGTACTCTGAATTCTTTTATTGCAGCTATATTAAACGTTTAATCGAGGACACGAATATTGGTGAGGAAGGTGTGAAATTATTACAGTATTGTACTTGGGAAAATCCCCATTTTTCGCGGGCCCTACTAGCGGAACTATTGTGGCATTGTGGATATGCATATTGGCACGATATGAGGCATCACACCGAGCTGCTGCTCCAACTATTGCTAATTGAGGATTCATGGCAAAACCATAGAATACATAATGCTATTCTCGGTAAGATTTTTTGTTGTGTTTGTCAAACTTTCATATTAACTTTATTTGCGACTAACGGCCTTCGACTGTTCGACATGTTAACAAATTTCAATTCAATTACTTGTTTTCGGTAACGTACAATTTTAAGAATTTCCGAGAGCCAAGAGCATGCCTGCCGTACGCTTCCATCAAGATTCTATGCGAATTGGAAGCGGATTGCGTTTATAGCAAAAAAATCTATGATTTCCGCAGATCGCAGATGTTCGATATGACTTTCAACCTTTTACATCATCATGTATATCTATTAATGTGTGAATTTCGGTTATATATTTAATGGTAATCTTCAATTTTTATTCAATGCCTTGAACTATCTCTAATTCGAAAAGTATGCTATGTTTGCACGACTCTGTTTCTTCCATTTCAATTCTGGATACTGGATACAGTTGTAAACCATCCAAATTAGTGAAATTAAGTATCATTTCAGAAGCAAAATCATAAAAGTTTTCTAGACGTGTTTATTAAAATTTTCTTCTAAAAATACGTGGTAAATTTGTTTTAATCAAACTGAAGCTTTCGAACCGCTCTACAATCTGTTTTTGACAGCCAATACCTATCCTTTTTACAATTTTTTCAATGAGCCATCAATTGGAATCTTCAGCAACCACGATTTTTACTTCAGAAAATTCAAAAAATGATGACCAAAGAAGTTTCCATAAGATTACTACCATCCTCGTAGCTAGGGGGATTTTTTTATTCTTTAGCCGAGAAGCTTCCGAACCTCCTGGACTGGTTCGCCTCTTTTTCGACGGCATTGCCACAAGGTTTCATTGAGATCAAATTGTACATAAAATTTTACACAAAAGTGCTGCTAGTGGAATTAAGTATCATTTCAGAAGTAAAATCATAAAAGTTTTGTGTTTATTAAAATTTGCTTCTAAAAATACGTGGTAAATTTGTTTCAATCAAACTGAAGCTTTCGAACCACTCTACAATCTGTTTTTGACAGCGAATACCTATCTTTTTTACAATTTTTTCAATGAGCCATCAATTGGAATCTTCAGCAACCACGATTTTTACTTCAGTGTTACCAAAAAATAGCTGACCAAAGAATTTTCCATAAGATTACAACCATCCTCGTAGCTAGGGGGATTTTTTTTATTCTTTAGCTGAGAAGCTTCCGAACCTCCTGGACTGGTTCGCCTCTTTTTCGACGGCATTGCCGCAAGGTTTCGTTGAGATCGAATTGTACATGAAATTTTACACAAAAGTGCTGCTACTCTCACTGAATCGTCGCTCAAGGCATCTCGTATACTCCCGCTGATTCCATGGAGATTTCCCAGATCATGATATTTATGGCAACCTCAAAGGAAGTGTTCGACGGAGTTGTGAACTTGGCAGTGGTCGCAGAGAAAATCGAAAGGTCCTGCTCTGTCTCTGCGAAGTTTTGTGGTTATTAAAAATTATTAAAAAACCTAGGGGGATTTTGAATGTTATTCCCGGATAGTCGATGTAAAGTGAAGCATACAAATTTGTGTTGGACGGACTCAATTCTCTGATTGCTGTTGTCGTAATATGGTGCTCAAACTACGGATGAGTACTCCATGGTTGTACAAATCAGAGAACAATACAGAACTTTGAGGCACTGTATGTTGGTAAAATGTTTGGTAATACGAAACGTAAAACCAAGAGCTTCAGATGCTTTAGAAACAACGTATGAAATACGTGCGCGAAGCGTTAACTTTGAATCCAAAATAATATCTAGGTCATCAACCGATTGGGGACGAGGGAGCGCGTCTCATTTATACGAGGGAGTCTCTTACTCCAGAGAGGCTTTTTAATATTCTCCAAAAAATATTACATCGTTCTAATTTGGGTGGAGACAAACCCATCGATATAAAGACGACTCAAATCTGACAATCCGTTATCTTATGATGATAAGCTATACGTACGGTCAAAAAATCTTAGTTTTTTACATAAGAAGATATGATCCATATCTATATTTTCACATATAGATATGGATCATATCTGATTGAACATGAAGTTCAATATTGTCGACCTATCCTAGCTCCAATTGAACAAACTTTTAATTGAAGAACATATGCGCAATCGATTCTTTCGAACTCACTTATCATTGCAGAATATATGCGTAGTCGATTTTTCTGTATTTCCCTATTTATCTTTATTATTCTCCAAAGTATTCTATGAGGTATGGGAGGTATGGATGAGGTAGAATCCGCAACCACATTCTAACATGAACACGAGTAACTCGACTCGAGGAACTTTTTATATCGATGTTCAAAAACGTATACAAAATACATTAAAGCCTTTACCATCCTTTTCTAATATTTATTTTATTATGCAGAGAGAACCAGGAGCCATCATTTATCAGTGCATTTTTGAACACGAGTAATTAAATTTATAGCCAGGTGATGTATATTAGGTATCCTATGGCCATGCTCTCTTGGGAAGTTCGAGTAGCTGCTGTAGTAAATTGATCTCATCGGGAGCTAAGTTCTGCTTATTTATAGGCCAGGGAATGAAGAATGGATAAGTGAATTCAGGGAAATGAAGCGGGTAAAATAATGACATAAGTACACCGAGGTCGCTTTTCACGCGGTTTTTTACGCGATTTTCGAATTTATGAAGATTTCGGAATTCAAGTGGTTTTTGGAATTTACGGGGGTTTTATGCGGCACGTATCAACCCCGTAAAAAGAGACTTCAGTGTAAACAGATTTGATGTGCTAATTGATGTGACTTTTCACGAAATAAGTTTGTATTGTATCACTGATTAGTAGCTGAGAAATAAAAGGAGAAACAGATATCATGATTGTAGCATGCAAAAAATTCAGTTAATTGTTAGATTGCGCCCTCCATTATCTTCTTCAATTGTACTAACGTTCCTAATGTTCCTAACGTTCGCCATCTCAACGTAGTATTCATGTTTTTATTGCTACTTAGTTGAAATTTCTATACCAAGAAACACGCTTTGTGTGTAATCTGGGTGACAAGCTCTATAATATTTGTGACCACAAGTCAGAAGAAATTTCTTTAACGCAAAATTACCCGTTCGCTATGAAGGGGCAACGCGGATATTGCATGAACATTGAAGAATGAGATCTGGCCAGAAATTTTCCAGTCATTAAGAACATCATTACTCATTTTGTGTTTTTGAACATATGGTTGGAGGAGACGAAAAAAATAAGAAAGTGCGATCGATCGATTTTATTGGGGTCGTATAATGATTCGACGCGGTCAGGACAACATCATTCTACGATGTCTTGAGCTGTGCCAACAATCCATGTTCGACTTATACGCGAAGGTAGATAGCGAACGACTGCGATTCCTACGACACAATCAACAGGAGTAGTTTGAGAAAGAATACATTCACTTTACTGACGCTATCATGAGCAACACCGACACAGCCTCTACTGTTGCCATATATTTCACATATTGCTAGATGTTTTAGGTTGAACGGCAAAATTTCGTGCGTTTTCCATATCTGTGAAGCAAAAATAGTAATGAATGTTCGATTGATAAACAGGTTTACGCGTTTTTTTACACGCTACATTGATAATCTTCGGACTTGATTCGTATTACCTTGTGGAATGTACAGCGTATTATTGAAGAAATTACATTATATCTGAACCAAGAAAAATCTTCAATGTTAAACTTCTATACAAAGTTTGCAGTGAAAACTTTTGTGTTAGACGAGGAGAACTGAAACTGATGTGTACTTAACGTCCAGGAGAATCACATCAAACTTAAATATACTATCTCCATCTCTTTACAGGCATTTCGGATGATCGAGAAGGCCTCTTAGATATCATTCAACGCAATAAAGTTAATTACCAAAAAAGGGCATACCAGTGTATAAAGTGCTTAGTGCAACTGTTCAGTCGAAGTCGTGTTGCTCTGAATTTGCTTCACAGTACTCGGACCCTCGGACGTCAATGGACACTCGCTGTAGAGTGGTTGCAAGATGAACTAGACAGGCACAGAGGTTCTGGTGGGCAGTATAACTATAATTCATGGTCCCCTCCAGCACAAAGTAACGATAACACGAACAGTTTCGTGCTAGAGAGATCACAATCTGCTAAAAATGTGCTGCAAATGGCATTTGAACTTTGTCCGGAAGAAGTAAGGTTATGATTTGTTCTGTAATTGTAATTGTAATTGTTTATTTCTGTTTTCCAGGATCAAGAGGACCCACAGGAACAAGAAATTGAAAAAAGTGCTGAAAACTATCAAGCAGCACCAATAAACACGAATGAAACAACGAAGCTCGCATGTCTACATAATGAGCCAAAAATGAATACACTTCAAGAAGAAAAACAAAATTGTAGTCCATCTTCTATTGCTAACGTTGATAACATAATGTCAAAAGTCAATATTCATGCAGAAGTGGAATACGAGACAACATCTAGTGAATTAACGACAACTGTTCAAAACGTGGTAAGATAATGAGTTTGACAAATGATCATAACATAAACTTTCGTTATTCATTCATTAGAACACAAAAAGCTATTGTGGTTTATAATTTTTTTATTGAAATTAGATGTGTAATAAAAGAAAATTATAAATCATTCCAATTCTGAAGATATACTTGTTATATTGTATTCAATTCAATGAGTTCAACAAATCTTATCAGGATTGAGGGACATAAGCCAGTTTTCTCATACATTTTTGGGTGATAATGGATATGCTAAGGTGTGTATCGAAAAGTAATCTCAAACATTAACCCTTTCCCGTATTATTTAATACGTCACACATCAAGTGATTTGACTACTCTGTGAGCGTTTTAGCACCCTATGTTATGCAAGTACAAACGAGTGAGACTCGATGTTGTACGGAAAAGAGTTAACATATTCTATGGATGTGTGATCACAGCATGTTTTGTTTACTTGTCAAAAACATAACAACAGCTCACTTGTTCACTTTTGCCAAATTCGCGAATCGAATCTGAAACTAAAAAATCAAGGGTTTGTATCCGAGACCGCTTAGAACGTAGAACTACACAATCTTTTATTTTTTAAATTTGTTGGTTTATCATTTCGAGTATTATTTGCGAATACGTCGAAATTTAACTCTTTAGTGAAAAGTTCCTGAAAAGGTTTAATGGCTTGCGTGGTTTTGTTGAACCATTTCGATTCTTTCTTGCCTGTGCGAGAACAATACACTAATTGGTCATATGTCGCATTTAACGCATTTAACGAGAGGCATCTCCGTGCATCGTAATTCAACTAATATAAAACCACGTCTAACAGATGCACACAGTTGCAGCGATAAAAATGAAACATCGCGAGAATCACCGTTTATGAAAAATCGTTTCTCGACTCTCGGTCAAACCCGTCAAAAAAGCTAGGAGCTTGTTGCATCAGAACAGAGCCGATGTACACGAGAGCAAATATGAATGGCAAAAAAAGTATCGAAGGTCTTCACACGTACAGGAGATGAACAAGTTTTAAGTTTCGCGCAACGAAAACAAGCAACACACACAAAGCCAAACACTGATGGCTGGAAGCGACCTATAATCATTTGCACTTTTCTCTTTTTTCGCCTGCTTTGCCATGGCTCAGATGATTGTGTTAATTGCAATGCCAGATGCACTTCAAGTGAAATTCGCTAGCGTTCACAGCTCGAGGGAGAACATAAAACACAAAACGAGCAGAATAAGCGACCATTGTTGTTTCGGGCACAGAAAGATTCTGAGAATTTTCCTAGCGATAACTTACTTACTAGCAAGGGTGGAGTCTTCTTCGCAAATATTCTCTTTTCGCTATCCCCCTTCGTTGTTTCTATTCTAGTGGCTATTAAGGGAAACGAACATATGAAAAGCGTTCTCCTCGATATCGAAAAACTAACGACCGAGCAAGGAGGCCGCATGTCTTTGACCGGGTCTGTAAAGTCGGCTAAGGTCACAGAGTTTTTTTTTTGGTTAACTTGGCAATATTTATAGTAGGTTGAAAAACCTCTCCTCCAATGAATCAAAAGAATGAGATTTTTCAACCCACTCTCTTCTTGTTGGCTGCTAATCCCCGATATTCCGTTATTCTGCTGTGTCCTTCGTGGCTAGGCTGAGGATTTCTAAATATCATGTTCTAGAAGGTATACCTACTATTACGAAACTCATGATAAGGGCATGATAAGAGTAGTGGATGTCTGGATCAATCGTCGATGGACAACAAAAACGCATGTCGCAAATACACGAAATGACTTGCGAAGCCGGCTCAACATTATCAAAGCCATCGGATTAGCTGGGACACCGTCGAAATCTTTTGAATATATGAAATGATACTCAAAAGTTCTTTACGGTATCAATATATTCAATCTCATAGACCTGGATGGGCTAAGACCATTCTACAAAAGTCTAACTGTACATTGAAGGTGGTTCTCACTCACCAGCGTTCCAACGAAACTTCATCCAAGATGTTCCAAGAAGCGGGAACACGGTCCTTTGAACTAGCATCCGAACAGCTATCTTTCTATGCTATGAATTCGCACACAGCCTGACTAACATAGGAAGAAATTAAAAGGGAACTGGGACACCGGAATTCCTTCCGATGATATCGTCAGGCGTGTTGGTGTTACTTCGGGATTTAAAATGCTCAATCAAATGTCGGAAGGATCGCTCCAATAGAGTGGTATAAAGAGCCCACTGTAAAAACGTTTTCATCGAAGCACATCGACAACATCTTTGTCTGGATCGCTTCATGCACGACATCTATCGCAAGAAATCGAGAACGGAACAATATAAAAAAATAGAGTCGCTGGGCTATTTATTCCATTTCAGAAGATACGGCGAGACAAAAGCCTTACGTGCTCTTGAAATGTAATAAAAGAAATGGATATTTTAATATTCACTATTCCCTAGCATAGTGATGACGCCGTGAACTTACCGATTTTTTCATACCGAAACATTTTGTAGTGTTTTGTTATGTTTTTGGATTGAATTTATGTATGGGCATACCATATCACCAACCAAAAATAGGAGTTTGGGACTGTACATCGGTAACTGCAGGACACGCATGTTATACAGAATCTTGCAAATTTGAAACCCAGAATAGGAGAGTAGTCAAGTTTAGTGCCGCATCCCCCGAAGATTTCGATTACGGCTAGATTTCGATTACGGCTAGTCACAAAATAAAAGTGCTTAATCCGTAGAACCAGCAAATAGAAAAAACGAAAAAAAGCAACTACTGCAGAAGCACATGTGATGGTAGCGTATCATAGAACAATATCAAACGAGAAACAATGCCGACAGGCACAAGCACACTGTGTGAAGATCTCGGGCAAAAAATGGTCAGAAATAAATAAAACGAGATTGAGATGAACGTTTCCGCGGAAGAGAAGGAAGCATATGGAAAAAACAACATTTAGAAATTTGAGAAAATTGGCGGAATTACTCACTTTAGGCTTGGCATCGCAACAATTTGAACAGATCTTTTACGTCGAACGAAGCTGATGCTTTGAGAAACGGAATACAATTAATTATCAAAAATTCTATTTACTATTACTATTTTTTGTTCACGGTGGGATCGAATCCAGTTAAGTACCAGATGTGCGAATTGAAATTGTCCGGTTATTTCGATGAAGAAAACACATAATTTTCAGAAGAATCTCAAAATATTTTTTGTTGAAGTAATCCTCGTTTGATTCATCTCACATTTCGCCTATCCCTCAGACAATTTTTTTACTGTATTATAGTGACTTTCAACACATTTTGGCTGGTGCTTCATTTTTAGTAGCGGTCTTTTGACGTAGAACTACGTCTAAGATATAGGGGATTAAAATGAAAATCTAGGCACTGAACATGTAGGAAAAAATGAAGGAATGCTTTTAACTCGCAAAGATGCCAAGCATTATCCAAACGCACTATGTGACACGTTTTGATTGGTCCAATTTATGTTTCACAAGCCGATCAAACTATTGAGCGATAAAAAGTCTGCAGTCTGCGGGGGCTCCTAGGCAACAGTTACATGAATATCATCAGCAACGATCAACGGATAACCATAGCCCATCGCTTTCGTGTTATCGATCCAGCCCACAGCGATGATACTGATGCGAAATTGCCTGTGGTTGCATTCCATTTGTCTAGAAAGATGCATTGGAAAGATGAGGACGCAAATTTCGACATCACGAGAACAAGAATGAATCCATTGGCGCTTTTCAGGGCCACCAAACCTTCTCACAAAAGAGTTATTCAAAGTTATTAAAATACGACGCATTCTGAAGTGATATCCGACTAATAGAAAACGCAAATGACAACACCAAAGATTCAAATGTTCATAACAAGTAAAGAGTTAACTAATTCATTTTCCAGGTAGATTACTTCACGCGAAAGAAGAAAATAACACAAAATATTTTGAATATTGTTATCAGGCTGCCTTCTTTGTGTAGGCCTACGTCACTCCGATTATATTTCCGACATTACATACCCGTCTTTTCCATAAATGCAAAGTTTAAAATTTATTATTTGTTGTCGGTAGCGATCTGTATTCCCCGTTTAACCTGGTTTTATTAGCTCATTGTAAACCATACCCTCCTGGCCCACTCGCACGCAGAGCATTGGTTGATTTGTGATATATAGGATTTACCAGTTCAAACTAATGATTTTTTGTGCTTAGAATTCTGAAAATAACGTTTAAACGATGTGTTTTAACCGGAAAAAGGTTCTTCAAATGAAAGGAGTGCATACAACCCTACTAACGACACCTAAAACATCAACCAGACAATTCGCTATTCGTCAATTTTCAATGAAAAAACACTCGTAATAAATTAATAAAAAAAATGATTGAATCGAAATTTTATTAAGGGAAATAATCACTATACTTTACAATAGGTATTTACATACGTATATATAATTACATACAATATGCACACAAATCTTTCGAGAAACAAAAATCTGAACCAGTTAGGTTAATCGGAACGAGGCGAAATAATATTTATTTTAATTTCATAATTGGGGTGAAATTAGTAGCCTTATTCTTCTTTACACTATGAATCTCTAAGTTGCTTATTGTTAATATATTTTAAGATGATATTAAAAATATAATTTAGAATATGAACATTCGCCATCCTGCTTCACGTGTTCTAATAATCCAAATGTTACATCTTTTAAAATATATTTCATTATTCTAATATTTCCTAACGCCTTCTTATTACAAGATCTCTACCAAGAAAACTCCCGGAAGCATAACAGAGAATGATTCTACGATGATTCCATCCGATGATAAAGTTTCAGCAGAGCTTAATCTTCAGATAACAAGTCAACTTCAACATACATCTCCTCCGACTACTGGCACAACAGCTAACAGTTCACTAACTACAAGTACGGAATAACCGAAAAGGAAATGCTTGGAATCTTCATTATTTTTCTTTGTTCATATTACTATTAATCTTAACTACCTACGTTTTCAATCTAAGAGGAAAATAAGAACAAGAGAATTTTGTATATTATTATTTATAAAAATTATTTAAATTCGAAAACCAAAAATACAGATAATATTATTGTAATTTGAAATATAATCTAATTATTACCATTGAGAAAAAAATCATCCCCATTGACTCAAATTTCCCTACCCATCTCGTGGATTTCAATGTTCCGTGTCCTAGGTAAACCTTTTAAGATCATACGAAGGATTTTATTTAGACTTTGCTGTAGTCTTAATTTAGGACTATTTGCACGGCTTTTTCAGATTGGGTCTTGAAATTGTGTTCTGGTACTACAGGTTACATGATGATTATCACCTCAGATATAATATTGATCGGTTCCTCTGCTGTAAACGGGTAATAGTCATCATGGTATTAGGTGTACCGGTAAGTTTCTTCGGTTTTACAACAGATGGCGTAACTTGATTATTATTCCAGTGAATCAAATTTCCAGACATACGTTGAAAAGCTACTGTCATTGTGCATCTTTTCCAGTATATGTCAAAAAGTTGAAGCGCAAACAACATAGTTTTTTGGCACTTCGAATATGTCGAATTTCATACCAACGAGAGTGTTTTTGAGGGGAGTTACCTTGCGGTGTTACCTCAATACTTCAATATGAAAAAAAAGCTGCGGAAAGTCATCGCATTTTGGTGGAAGTTTATTGTGACCAAGCTCTAACTGAGCGAGACGTGGTTTGCACGGTTTGAAAGTGGTAATTTTGACTTAGAAGACGAAGAACGTTCCGGATCGCCAAAAAAGATTGAAGATGAAGAATTGGAGGTTTACTCGATCAAGATCCGTCACAAACGCAACAATATTTTGCAGATACACTTGGAGTAGCTCAGCAAACCATATCCGATCGTTGAAAAGCAATGGGAATGATCCGAAAGATAAGGAATTGGGTGCCGTATGAATTGAAGCCACGAGACGTCGAACGCCGTTTTCACGTGCGAACGTGCGTTTTCACGTGCGAACAACTGCTCTAACGGCAGAAAAGAAAGGGTTGTTTGCATCGAATGGGTCCATTACGACAATCCTAAACGTCGGACAACGTATGGATACCCCGGCCATGCATCAACATCGACGGTCGCGCTGTCTGGTGGGACCAGCTGGGTGTGGTGTACTATGAACTACTAAAACCGAATGAAACCTTTACGGGGAACTTCTACCGACGACAATTGACGAATCGTCGTTAGAGAAGTTGTTGATGACATTTCATTTTTTTCGTATCAAAATTACTCAATGTCAACCGAAAACAACATTGCATTCATATTACTCTGGCGACGGCCCAGATTTTCTTCAGAGAATTATGACTGGTGACGAATTGAATAAAACCAGAATTCTCGATACTTTTTGAACAGACCTCGTTCGGTCGTCGCTAGACGGACGATCGCAATCCGGATAAATCAGAAACGTTATAATAAGATGGAACTGCTTTTACCGACCTATTGCACTCTGTACGCCTAATCATGTACGAAACCATAAAGATCCACGTACATCTTGTCACTACGGCCAGCCGTACTAGCCCCTTAATTCGACTTAATTAACAGTTTTTCCTGGATATAGCCAGTTTTTAAGCACTCTAGAGAAACAGCCAAAGGCAAAAAATGTCCAGCTTTTTACATTTTTATCCACGAAGCCGGCCACGTCCTTACAGTCATCATGGGAAGGGGAGGAATGTTAGTATGGTGTTCGCGGTCAGTAGTAGTAGCATCTATAACGGTGTTCCCTTGCGAAAGGATAGTTGATAGTGGGGGAAAGTAAAAATCAGGATTCGGTGGGGTAAGTGATTTGAAAAAGTGTCTCAATACGCAACAGAGATAATCCTGAGAAGGAAAGCTGTAAAACCAATTGGACCGGCAAAATATTTTGCTCTTTATCGCGCGTATCGTTTGTCGAAATCTAATCGTGACGGTGGACAGTTAACTGTGCGAATCTTGAGACGAAAATGTAGACTCAAAGTTGGTCACTGAACTATGCACAGCCTGCCGGCTGTGACGATTATTACGGCCGAAAATTGGAGTAAGCGCTCCTTAAATTGCAACCACCGACTCCGAATTTCGGTAGTAATTTTTAATAATTATTAGGCGTTGCTCGTTCGTGTACTTCATCATGGTTTATTCTTTGCAACGTTTTGACACTGACAGATCATTAAAATGTTTTAAGGGTTCGTTGAGACGAAGACACAAAACTGTGAAGTCGCTAATGAAAAACCATTTATTATATTTTATTTCCATAGAGGAAGTACTCGAGTATAGTTTGTTTCAATAAAGCACTTTTTATATGCACAGCCGCGTGTTTGTTTCTATCCGAATAAACCATCCAACCAACTTCCTGCATTTTTCACCTAAAGTTTTCCTTCGAAGAACACAGCTCTCACCGCTGGATAATATCTTTTTCGCATTGCACTGCAATTTGACGTCAGTTCCGAATTATAAGTCAACGATTTAAGGTTCTGTGTCAAATGGAAGCATGTTAGAGGTTTGAGCTCTAGACTGGAACTGATTTATTTCACATCGTTTCACATTTTTATATCTAGCAAGAAACTTTTCTTATTTACTCGTTCGCCACTAGCGAATTCCCTATAATCTCTAAAATTCAGCTGCTAATGCTTCATCTAGATTCTAGTCATTGTTCTTATTCAATGCCACCTGACAAAGCACGCTCAGTATTGCTTCTATGCCTGGCGGTGGGTCTGAATGAAGAGATCTTAATTTATATACTTTATTATATTATTATGTACATTTGAATGGATCAATATTTTTAAAATAACTCTTCAATAAAAAGCTTTTATGGTTCTGAAAAGGATCGATGGTTTGCGTGGTTTTGCAAAATCCGCGAATCCATATAAAAGATGATTGATTCATGATTCAATTCATGGTTAAGCTGACCATATGTTGAGATTAGTTCTGATCGTCAATCGATGTAATGTAATAAGCAACATTTTTCTTTTTCTTCTTTTCCTGGATGTTGGCTGCCTGCTGGCTGCAGCAGAAGTTAATTTTTAAATGGAGACGAAATAACTTTTTTACGCGCCTGGTTAACATTTATCTTTTGCTCTGCTTCTGCGCGTTTAGAAATGCTTGACCTTTTACAATTACAACTGAGAAGTGTCGTAAAAGATAAGAAATTTAATTTATTAACACAGTTGAAAGTACCATGGAGAATCCTTAAAAAAAGTACAGAACGAATCACTTCTTTTTGATTCGGATCAATTTCAAGAAACTGTTATGATCTTAACGAAATGATATTTTTCTTGCACACTTTCGGCTTTCCTGTGTAAGTGTTAACCAGGAACCTTATTTTCCTGGATTTATACAATTATTTGCTTGATTTGATGATTCTTCCTCTCAGGGGCCACCAATGTTAACCAGGAAACCTATGTCCCTGGATTTTTCTACTTTTCGAAAGTTTTGCCAATCGGCTTTTCTTATGGGCTAAGCCCCTAGGTTCCAGAGAATCCCGACTGGGGCAGCCACTAACTCTTCGTGATTTAACAGCCCCAGAATGGTCCGTTCGATGCGAAGCAAGTGGCCTGCTTTTCCGTTATTCTTTGCTCTGTTCTTCTTATCAGTGTTTTCGAGCTCCTTCCCTGTTAGGAGTTCTGACGTTGCGGATGTTGGTCTCGGCTGCCAGGACTCTACTGACTTGATTCTGAAGAATAACTTGATTTTGAGAAATAAATACATCCTGGTTTGCTTTCGAAATTGAACCTTTTGGTTCGTCAAAATAAATGGAACTATATTACTGAGGAAGAATCCGAACTATAAATAAATGAGTTCTGTAGTACAGGGTCCGGAAATTGAACTGCTACATTACTTCAACAGTAATTATTACGTTGCACAGAAAATTGTATTTGACGACCCCTCGTCAGTTTGTTTACATTGTGTCTTAGCTGCAAGTGGATGTATGTGTTACTTTTGAGATCGAGTGTTATCCGCAAATATGGATATCGAATAGAAACGTAGTGCTGTAATTGCCTTGTTCCTAGCTGGGAAATGTCAGAAAGACATAGTTCGTGAGCTGTCCACTATACCTGTGTGCAGAAGTTTTGTACACCGTACAGTTAAAAGATACCTGGAGACCCGAAGTACCAAAAAAACGATATGGTGGGGGACGTCAAGTTACTGTGGTGACACCTGCCATTATGAAGATCGTCAAGAAGCGCCTTAAGAAAAATCCTCGACGTAGTGCCACTAAATTGGCGAGGGATCTCAAAATATCGGATCCTGAAAGATAAACTACAGACCAAACCTTACAAGATCCAAAAGGTTCAAGATCTTTCGATGAGGCAAAAACAAGAACGGGTAAAAATAGCAAAAGCGCTGCTGAAGAGGGTCGCGGAAGGAAGGTTGGAGAATATCGTGTTCATCGACGAGAAACTCTTCACCGTAGCGCAGTTCGTGAATAAGCAGAACGACAGAGTTTGGTTGTCAGAAAGATCGCGAACCCATGCTGACGTACTGACGGCGACCAGGCGACAGAAACCTGCATCGGTGATGGTTTGGGTCGGAATCACCCGTGATGGTCGGACTCCGCTGGTTTTTGTTCCTGAAGGAGTGAAGATCAACCAGAATACGTATCGGGAACTAGTTCTACAGAATGTCGTCGAACCGTGGGCACGTCGTCATTTTGGTTCCAGAGGTTGGGTTTTCCAGCAAGACTCGGCAAAAGGATTGCAGAGCATTTTCCAGGGTTCATTGCGAGTTCGGAGTGGCCGGCGAGTTCGCCGGACCTGAACCCTATGGACTTCGCTGTCCGGAGTATGTTGGAGGCCGAAGTTTGCTCTAATAAATATGAAAGCTTGGAAGCCCTGAAGCGACATCTGACAGCAGCTTGGGATAAAATACCACAAGAGCATCTGTGGGCCTCTTACGATGCGTTCCTCGATCGTCTGCGGCGGGTGGTTGAACTCAAGGGCGAACAGGTTGAATTGTACCAGTGAATTTTTAAAAAGTGATTTGTTTTGAAGCAAAATTGAATAAATTTGAAATAAATTTTGTTTGCTTTGATCAATTTATCTGCTTGTTTCAATGTAGCACTTCAATTGCCGAACCCTGTATATAGCACCTTTATGTTTTTTTCCAAAATATATATATTTTTATCAAGGGTCCTATGGCGTTAGCCTGACGAGGCCGGAGTTCAATATTTTAACAGTTTTTCTTATTATCTATGTTAGTAATATGTAACCGATTACTCGCGGTCGGCTCGAGGTTAGTATTACAAGTGTTCTCGTAATTGGGATGTTGCTGTCTTCAATGCTCTGTACGTGTGCCCGACACGGGATACTTCCTATTGGGATGCAGCTGACCATTAATCAGCAATGCCCCCCTAGTATGTACCCCATATCTAGCGTGGTGCGTCTTCTCGACTCGAGGAATCCAGGATAGAATGGTCACTAGCCGGCGCAATCATCAGCTCGTGTAGAGTTGTCATGAGCGGTACAACCTTTGGCTCTTGTTGAATCATCAGTGGACTGCACAACCTTTGGCCCGTGTATCTGTAAAGAGTGTGTGTATGTATTGCCGCGACTATATAAAAGTTTATAGATCGGATAGGAGGGATATGAAACAGGGACACAACGAAGGAAACATCATTAAACGTTGACATCGGCGTTTCTGAGGAACAGGTATAGATGAAGCAGAAGATCAGGATCACGACTACCTAAGATATCCCGGACGGGGATATCCGATTGTCTGCCTTTTGCGCTCAGTGCTCTAGAAAGCTGAGAGCGAGCAGCATGGAACCGGATACACGACCAGACAATATGCTCGTATCATGGTAGCCATCGCCACAATCATAAAGATTGTTTGCTGCGAGCCCAATGCGATATAGGTGCGCGTTTAGGTTGTATAATTGGACATGAGCCGAGATATCACGCGAATGAAATCACGACCTACATTCAATCCCTTAAACCAAGCACTCGTCGAAACCTTAGGGATAATCGTGTGTAACCAACGACCAACGACCCGAACAGAGCTGTCAATAACGAGCAACTTATCGACGACCAACGAAGAGGAAATCGTAGGATTTGAAGTCACCGTGAACAAAGGAAAAGTAGTTGTTGTCACCTTTATGTTGACAGATCTTGAGTTTAGGGCCTCCATGTTTATAACCTTGCGCTGAAACGGGAGCTGTCAGTGAGGGAGCGTAGCAATGGTATTCATGTAGAGATACCTTTCGAAAAAGAAAGAAAGATCTTTCGCTCTTTCGTTCAGCGGTATTAAGAACAATATAGAATGTTAGCTGGAACCCAACATCAATAGACAGCTATCAATTGATATAGTTGGATTGGATTATATTTTTGAAATTTAGTGGGACTGCTTCTTCTTTAAAAGTCGCAAACTGTATGTGAAAATATTTTTATCGGTCGACAAAAGTTTATGTAATAATTTGATGCGCACAAAATATGTGCAATTTTTCATATTTTCTTTTTGGACAACACACAGGCCATGTAAGATCATATTTCATAATGTTCATTTAGGGAAAAAAACAGCAGCGATTTTCACTAATAATCAATCATACAAACAATCACGATAACACGTACACGCAATAGGTAAAACAATGAATTGAAAGCAACGAAAAAACTACACCCATACCTTGCTTTACGGCCTAGATACGTTCCACGAAACTTAGCCACAAAGCAAAAAGCCGTATAAAGAATCAGTTGTATATCGACATCGAAAATAGCTTTTTTGCCGTTATATCTTTTTTTGCCAGCATTTGTGTTAGAAAACAACTGATAGCATCGATTGAATAATAATGATCAACACTGGACATCCTGATGTATCCGTGTTAGGTATTCTACAATCTTGATTATATCATCTCCGGCCACCTTCTTCTTAGTTCCATCTACGTCGATCTGCAATCCCAATGCATCGTATATTTTTTCCCGACTTAAATCTAAAAAACCTTCTACAAGGTCTCCATCAATAAATCCCCCGCCACGTTCCGTTTTCATTTTGGTGTGATAACTATGCCAATACGAATAATCAATCTTGCCAACAGATTTGATTGTGTTAGTCAAAATTTCTTGTAACTTTCGAAGAAATTCATAATTCATAATCAGGTGATATTTGTGTGACCAGACCGATAGCTGACCGTGCCATATAACAAAACAGCCCGTTGTCGGCGTCGTACGCTCACCAATGTTTTGCATCACGAGCCAACCGTGGCATATTAACGACATTGGAATTGAGCAACCTCCGGCATTTACTGTCGTTCGTCGTCCGTTGTTGTGGCCATTCAAATAAATACAAAAATTGTTCGTATGATAAACAGAGCTACGGAAACCCTACTTACCCATCTTTTAGGCAAATAAATAGATTGTGTTGTTATCCGACCAAGGAAGGCATTGGGCCTGATCACGAACATCACTGCCACATACGCTTTCACGTCACTACCACTTCACTTAATCTTTTTGTGTCTATCATCATTGTCACGGACAGTTGCGGATTTTAAACCGTATATCGAAAACATGCCTCAATTGAAGAGGGCCGTTATAGCGAAATGCCGTATAAAGAGCGGCCGTATTGTGAGGTATGAGTGTATAAGATTTTATGTTTACCTAATCCATGAATCGCTCCAGCTTCCCCCAAATTTTTGACGTAGAACTACGTCTTTCATTAAGGGTGCCAAATCAGAAAACAGGTCATGTTTTTATGAAATACAGTTAACGTTAATAACTATTTTTGCCGCGAACGGATTTTAGCGATTTACATACTAAACGAATCGGAAATTCCCTAAGATTTGTTTAATATGCTATACATTTGTAAATGGTTAAAATTCATGAAAACTTTAGACGTTTCCATTTTTCCATACATTTGTTCTGTCCATTTGTGTGCTTTCCCGAACAGAGCTGTCAATAACGAGCAACTTATCGACGACCAACGAAGGGAAAATCGTAGGATTTGAAGTCGCCGTGAACAAAGGAAAAGTAGAAGAATGAAGAGGAATATTTGCCTTGAGTATAAACAGTGGATCTCGCTGAGACAAACTTTCATTCGGCATCGGACTGTTGAGCAATCCAGTTCACTTTGCTTTCGCTGCGCTTCGAACTAAGATTGGACCCCACCAGTGGTAATCCAACTTGGATATCATCGTTTGCTTTTTCTGTTCGTTATTCGTTATTCGCATCGTGTGTTTTTCTTCCCGCGTCATAAATTGGACGTTTCACGTAGTGTGTGATGAGCAAGAAGAAGAGGGAGGCAGGCTCTAGCCCTGCAAAAAACGAACGCATTGCCAGGGGCAATGAAATTTCGAGCAAGCGTCATCTAATGATGCACGCGATGTTGATGTAGTGAAAAGCGCTCGCACTGAACCGAGCCTTCGCGAGTGTGACACCGCATCGAACAACAGCAAAATAGGCGATTTCGACGCGTCGATCGAAAATGTAAACGGCTTCTTTGGTGCCTTTGAGAATGCATCAATGCATTAAACTGACGTTATGGCGAAGCAGGCGTTAAGGTTATGCTCCAAAAAAATATTTGGGGAATACCAAGTATCTTGAATGTCTTATTTAGGTTCGCGTGCCAGTCGTAAAACTGCCTTCAACTAGGATTGCATTTGCGCTAATATTGATCATAATGAAGCATTGCTACTGTTTTATTTCGCTTGTTTAGTCACCAAGAAAGTAAATGTCGTTCTGGAGTTTTGTATGTGATTAGGTTTCGCTTACCAGTAGCAAAAATTCCTCCACTAAGAGTGACAGCTGCGCTTCTCTCGAGCATGAGAAAGTAATGCAACTTTTTTTGAGGCCAGTAATATTAACAAAAGCGTTTCTTTTGAGAATAGCGCAAAATGTTGAGAAGTATTTGTATTCCTAGTAGCTTCAAGCCACCAATGTATGGTTCTGTATGCATGCTATGGCGAACGCTTGTTTGGAGCTTGGTTTACGTTGTGTGAAAGATGCCTAGAGGTGCGATTGCTTTGAGGCAATACTAAATAACATGTAGCATGATATTTGATACTTGCAAGTGTTGTCATTGTTATTGTTTCCATTCGGTGCCAAAGATATATTGATGTAGTTATGAGATGTGGAATAATGGTGCTGGTGTAACATGTATATAATCGACTGTAGCCGAGTCTATGTCAATTGCGAAAAAGGTCACCGGAATAGAGTTCGAGGTAAATTTTCAATGCATTGACATGAAATAAATTGCAACATACGATCAGCTAGTGTATTGTTTTGCGAGGGCAAGAATGAATCATCAATCAATTATCGTCAACTGATTCTACAATGAAAAACCATTTCAAGCATTATTCTACTAAGTAGTTGTTTAGAAAATTTCACAACATTATAGAATAATATCCAAAGGTATAAACAAGCGACTTATATAAAATTACAGCGTAGTTCTACGTCAACAATGCGGTCGTATCTTGGACATAACCTCCTATAACTTTTTCTGATAATCAGGAAATATATGAATGTTACGCGGAATTCAAAGAACACATGAAATTGAAAATATATAGTTTTGCTTTTAAAACTACGAAATTCTAATTTAATTTTTAACCCAAAATTGAGTATACATTAACAAAATAAACATTCGTCTCCCTAAGCTCGAAGCCGCCGGACGGTTTTATATTGTTATCGTCCATCGTTGAAGTGATACCGTTATTTTCGTGGCTGGTGAAGTGAGTGTTGGACACTAACGGGATTCCCTGTGAATTCATTGAAGCAGACACAACAAGCGAGAGGAAGAAACCCTGCACGCGAGCGCTGTGTGCTGGTGTGTTATCGCCGTAGCACCGTCTTCGACATCATCACCGCGTGGTGCGATAAACGGGTTCAGCTGTACCGAACGATCAACACGCAGCACCGTTATAAATAATCCGCACTGGTGTGCATAATAAGTATACTGAAATTAATAGGTTAAGGTTATTAGGTTAAGGTTAATTATAAAAAAAAATTGCAAAAATTATAAGAAAGTGTACATCTGCCATTTTAAATGGCAGAAGGGGAAGAAAGCGTTGACATGGATATCGAATCCACTGTCTCCCCCTCCCCAGCTACGGGTGCTGGGAAGTCGCTTAAACGCGTTCCCCTCTCAGAACATGTCTCTTCACAGGAAGAGTTAACTCACCTCAACAAGCCTCCCTCAAGAAAATTTGCAAACCTTTCCTCTTCACCCCCTCATTCTCCCGCTCCCGTTTCCGCTCAACTCCCGAACTTGCCTCCCAGCCCTACTGATCCCGCTCCCGCTCAATAATCGACCTCGACCTCCCCCTCAGTTGCTTCCTCTCCTCGTGTCAAGGTCTATCCAGAAGATTCACCTGGAGCTGGCCCATGGGTTGTTTTTTTCCGGCCCAAACCGAACGGAAAATCCATCAATGTCATTCAGGTTTCGAAAGATCTGGCAAGATATTATTCCTCCGTGGTCGAAATCTCTAAGGTTAGACCGAACAAACTGCGTGTTGTCGTGAGTGATCGGAAACACGCAAATGCAGTTGTGATCGACGAGAGATTCTCCCTAGAGTATCGTGTCTACGTGCCGTCCCATGACGTAGAAATCTCGGGGGTGATAACTGAAACGGGTCTGACGTGTGAAATGATAAAGGAAGGAGTTGGTAAATTTAAAAGACTCCCGTTGGTGGGCGTTAAAATTTTGGACAGCCGCCAACTAGGGAAAGTATCCCAAGAAAAGGGAAAAACTAAATTCACGCCGTCAGACTCGTTTCGAGTAACTTTTGCTGGTTCCGCTCTCCCTGACTACGTCATGGTGGGCAAATTAAGACTGCCTGTGCGACTCTTCGTGCCAAAGCCCATGACTTGCCAAAAATGCAAGTCAGTTGGTCACACTTCAGATTATTGTGCCAACAAGGAGCGCTGTGCCACTTGCGGAGAGCAACATGAGGGGAAATCCTGCAGTGCGACTGAGCATAAATGTCCATATTGCGGGGGATCCCCACACGAGCTCTCAGTTTGTGAAACTTACAAGAGTCGCTGGGAGAAACAGAAGCGCTCTTTGAAGGAACGCTCGAAACGCACTTTTGCGGATATTTTAAAGGGCGCTTCTCCACTGGCCCAACAACAACAACCAATCATCACACAAAATGTCTTCGCCACGTTGCCCGTTGACGAAATGGAAGCGGACACAGCTAACGGGGGCACACCGTTCATTTTCCAAGGGAATCCCCGGCGCAAAAATGTGACCACTCCCAAAGTTCAAGGACAAGCCCCTCCGGTTATACCTCCTGTTAGCATGCCTAAAAAATCGAGTGCAGCGGACAAGCAAAATCAGGTTCCTCCTGGCTTCCGTGGGAATAGTTCACCTTCGAACGACCCAGCACTCGAGGGGACATCAAAAACCCCAAATGTCCCTATTTTTCCGTCCAGCTCAACTCCCCAATCGGGATTTATAAAGTTGTCTGACCTTTTGGACCAAATCTTCAAGTGTTTTAATGTTTCAGACTCCATCAGAACCATTGTCATTTCAATGCTTCCAGTATTAAAGACAATTTTGCAACAATTGATGCAAACATGGCCCCTCCTTGCAATGATTATCTCTCTTGATGTCTAATTCAAATAGAGAGGTCGGAGATATCACTGTTTTACAGTGGAATTGTCGTAGTCTTCTCCCTAAATTTGATACATTCAAATGTTTAATTCATAACTTCAATTGTGACCTTTTTGCTCTGTCCGAAACTTGGCTTTCTTCGCGAGATGATATCTCTTTCCACGATTTTAATATTATACGCTTGGACCGTGTTGGCAGATACGGAGGGGTGCTATTGGGGATCAATAAGTGCCACTCATTTTTTAGAATTGACCTTCCACCTATTGGGGGGATCGAAGCTGTTGCTTGTCATGCAAACATCAGAGGTAAAGACCTTTGTATTGTCAGCTTGTATTGGCCTCCGAGAGCTGCGGTTAGCCGCAAGCAACTTGTTGACATGTGCTCACTCCTTCCTGAGCTACGATTGATCTTGGGAGACTTCAACTCTCACGGAACTGCCTGGGGGGAACAGTACGACGACAATCGTTCATCGATGATATATGACCTTTGTAACAGCTTCAATATGACCGTTTTGAATACTGGGGAAACAACACGTGTTCCTAAACCTCCTGCTAACCCAAGTGCTCTTGACCTCTCGCTTTGCTCGAATTCACTATCGTTAGATTGCAAGTGGAATGTAATCCAGGACCCCAACGGTAGTGATCACTTGCCAATCAAAATTTCCATTACCATTGGTTCGAATTCTTCTGAATCTATAAACATGGCATATGACCTCACAAGACACATTGACTGGAAAAAATATGCGGACGCGATTGCTCTAGCCATCAATTCCAGAGATGGTTTGCCTCCATTGGAGGAGTATAACTTCCTTTCTCGTTTGATATATGATAGCGCGGTTCGCGCTCAAACGAAACCCATCCCAGGCTCCACTTTTCGTCAAAGGCCTCCCAATCCATGGTGGGATAGCCAATGTTCCAAGCTTTATCAGGATAAATCGAACGCATTTAAAGCTTTTCGGAAACGTGGAACCATTGAGAATTTTCAAACGTATTTGGACCTTGAAAATCAATTTAAAAACTTGATCAAAGGGAAAAAACGTGCTTATTGGCGAAATTTCGTGGGAGGTTTGTCACGAGAAACGTCAATGAAAAAATTATGGAAAGTGGCTCGAAACATGAGAAATCGCTCTTCAACGAATGAAAGCGAAGAATATTCGCATCGATGGATTTTTAATTTTGCACGGAAGGTTTGTCCCGATTCCGTTCCTGTGCAAAAAATTGTTCGAGATATACCACAAGATAGGTGCGATCTTGATTCCGAGTTTTCGATGGTAGAATTCTCTCTTGCTCTCCTTTCTTGTAACAATTCGGCTCCAGGAACGGATAGAATTAAGTTCAACTTGTTAAAAAACCTCCCTGATGTGGCGAAACATCGCTTGTTGAATTTATTCAATCGGTTTCTGGAGCATAATATTGTTCCAGATGATTGGAGACAAGTGCGAATTATAGCTATTCAAAAACCCGGAAAACCCGCGTCCGACTTCAATTCGTACCGCCCAATAGCAATGCTGTCTTGTATACGGAAATTGTTGGAGAAAATGATCTTGTTTCGCCTTGATCGATGGGTTGAAACGAATGGCCTACTCTCAGATACACAATATGGGTTCCGCAGGGGCAAGGGGACGAATGATTGTCTTGCGTTGCTTTCTTCAGAAATTCAAATGGCTTACGCCGAAAAAAACAAATGGCTTCAGTATTCTTGGACATAAAGGGGGCCTTTGATTCTGTTTCAATAGAGGTTTTGTCAGACAAATTACACTCTCGGGGTCTGCCGCCTCTGTTGAATAATATGTTATATAACTTGCTTTGTGAGAAACAGTTGAACTTTTCTCACGGAGATTCGGCAGTAAGTCGGGTCTCTTACATGGGCCTCCCCCAGGGCTCATGTTTAAGCCCCCTTTTGTACAACTTCTATGTAAGCGACATCGACAATTGCCTTACACAAAATTGCAGCCTAAGACAACTTGCAGATGACGGAGTGGTGTCTGTCGTAGGATCAAACGAATCCGACCTGCAAGGACCCTTACAAGATACTTTGAACAATTTTTCAACCTGGGCCATTGGGCTAGGGATCGAATTCTCCACGGAGAAAACAGAGATGGTGGATTTTTCTAGGAAGCATAGACCAGCAAAACCAAAGCTTCAACTTTTGGGTAAACCGATCACTCATGCTATGTCATTCAAGTATCTTGGGGTCTGGTTCGACTCCAAATGTACTTGGGGGGCCCATATTAGGTATCTGAGTAAAAAATGCCAACAAAGAATAAACTTTCTCCGTACAATTACCGGCACCTGGTGGGGAGCCCATCCCGAAGATCTTATAATGTTGTATCGAACAACTATTCTCTCAGTGATGGAGTATGGCAGTTTCTGTTTTCAATCAGCTGCCAAAACACATCTCATTAAACTCGAGCGAATTCAGTATCTTTGTCTCCGTATTGCGTTGGGATGTATGCCCTCAACGCATACCATGAGTCTCGAGGTTTTGGCAGGCGTACTCCCACTAAAAGATCGCTTCAATTTATTATCTCTTCGGTTCCTCATCCGGTGTAAGGTTATGAACCCATTGGTGATCGGAAATTTTGAGCAGCTTATCGAGCTAAATTTTCATTCAGGATTCATGAGCTCATATCATGAATTCGTCTCCATGCAGGTTGATCCTTCTTCGTATATTCCCAACCGTGTTTGTTTTCCTGACTACATCAATTCCTCTGTACATTTCGATCTGTTCATGAAGGAGAAAATCCATGAAAATCCAGATTATTTTAGATTGGGGTTCGTTCCTACAATCTTCAATGCAAAGTATGGGCGTATCAATTGTGATAATATATACTTTACTGATGGGTCCTCTATGAATGAGTCCACAGGATTTGGAGTGTTCAACAAAATTTTTAGCACCTCCCACAGTCTTCAGAATCCTTGCTCTGTGTATATTGCTGAATTGGCAGCGATATACTGGGCGCTGGACAGCGTCGCCTCACGACCTGTTGAACACTATTACATTGTAACGGATAGTCTTAGCTCTGTCGAAGCTATCCGTTCAGTGAGGCCGGAAAAGCACTCGCCGTACTTCCTTGAGAGAATACGAGAAAATTTGAGTGCTTTAACCAGACGCTGTTATGTCATTACCTTTGTCTGGGTCCCTTCACATTGCTCAATACCGGGTAATGAGAGGGCTGACTTATTAGCAAAGGTAGGTGCAATTGAAGGCGATATTTATCAGCGTCAAATCGCTTTCAATGAATTTTATTCTTTAGTCCGTAGAACTACCATCGCTAACTGGCAACGTAAATGGAACGAAGATGAATTGGGTCGGTGGCTTCACTCGATTAACCCTAAGGTTAGCCTCAAACCATGGTTCAAAAGTCTGGACTTGAGTCGGGACTTTATTCGCACCTTCTCCCGACTCATGTCCAATCACTGTTCGTTAAACGCGCTACTCTTTCGTTTTGATCTCGCCGACAGAAATATCTGTGCCTGTGGCCAAGGTTACCACGACATCGAACACGTTGTTTGGTCGTGCGAGGAGTATCTTGTTGCCAGATCGAATTTAGAAAACTCTCTTCGGGCTAGAGGAAGGCAGCCCAATGTGCCGGTGAGAGATGTGTTGGCTCGGTTAGACCTTGATTACATGTCCCAAATATATGTCTTCCTAAAAGCTATCGATCTTCGTGTGTGATTGTCCTTATATCCTTATATTCTCCTTTTCCTTTTCCTTCGCGAGAAATCAAATCCCTTCTTACTAACAATAGAATAAGGTGAAATGTAAATACATGTTAGATATAAGATAGGCTTAAGAATTGAGTATGATGAATGTGAGTGCGAATGTGAGTGTGAACATTGTCAACATATCCTTATATCCCATCCTTTTCCTGAAACAAAATGTCACCCTTATAACTCGAGCAAGCCGCGAGTAATCGGTTCTCTACTTCATTAACATTAGAATTAATAAAAAATGTTTATGTATACTTGTAACTATACAGATAGGAGTTTGGCTCCTTTAAACTTATGTAACTGAGCCTATAAAAATAAACGATTTAATAAAAAAAAAAACAAAATAAACCCTGCGTTAGATGCATTTTGCTCATAAATGACAATCGTTTTATTTTCCCTACAAGCGTTCTTGTTATATTTATCCTTTCCGTCCAGCGCAAATCAGTTCAGCTGCACTAGTTCGTTCGCAAACAGTTCGCCCGCAAACACTTCGTTCTCAAACAGTTCGTTCCCAAACAGTTCACCCTCAATCAGTTCTTTCCCGTACAGTTCACTCGCAAACAGTTCGTTCCGAACCACAAACAGTTCGATCGCAATCAGTGCGTGGGGAGAACTACCGTTCTTTGAAAAAGAACGACCGTTCGTTCACTCTTTTCGGCGAACTAAAGGGTGTGTCACATCAAATTGCATCACGGAAAAAACGCTGTAGAAATTCGCCCAGTAGACCGATCCTTTTGAAAATTTTAGACAGTAAAATAAAAACTATTAAACAACTTTTGGCATTTTCTTTTTATTCATACTTCGAGCCCAAGCCCGTGTGCTCGTACCTTCCTCTTTACCCCGTCCATAAGGTTCTGTACAACGTCAGGTTGTAGTTTTTTTTGAACAGAAATCCATTTTCTCTTGAAGTCCGCCTCCGATTTGACAACTTTTGGGTTCTTCCGGAGGGCCTGCTTCATAATCGCCCAAGATTTCTCTATTGGGCGAAGCTCCGGCGCGTTGGGCGGGTTCATTTCCTTTGGCACGAAGGTGACCCCGTTGGCTTCGTACCACTCCAACACGTCCTTTGAATAGTGGCACGAAACGAGATCCGGCCAGAAGATGGTCGGGCCCTCGTGCTGCTTCAATAGTAGTAGTAAGCGCTTCTGTAGGCACTCCTTAAGGTAAACCTGCCCGTTTACCGCGCCGGTCATCACGAAGGGGGCGCTCCGCTTTCCGCAAGAGCAGATCGCTTGCCACATCATGTAATTTTTGGCAAACTTGGATAGTTTCTGCTTGCGAATCTCCTCCGGAACGCTGAATTTGTCCTCTGCGGAGAAGAACAACAGGCCCGGCAGCTGACGAAAGTCCGCTTTGACGTAGGTTTCGTCGTCCATTACCAGGCAATGCGGCTTCGTCAGCATTTCGGTGTACAGCTTCCGGGCTCGCGTCTTCCCCACCATGTTTTGCCTTTCGTCGCGGTTAGGAGCCTTCTGAACCTTGTATGTACGCAGGCCCTCCCGCTGCTTGGTCCGCTGGACGAATGAATTTGACAAATTCAGCTTATTGGCGACATCCCGGACCGAACTTCTCGGATCACGTCTAAACGTAGCTTGTGATCTTTTTCACTGACGGAGCATCCATTTTTGCCGTTCTTCACCTTCCGGTCGATGGTTAGGTTCTCGAAGTATCGTTTTAGTACTCTGCTGACCGTGGATTGGACGATTCTCAGCATCTTACCGATGTCCCGATGTGACAACTCCAATGTGGATTGCGAGTGTGATTTAGATCAAGGGAATTAGATGCGAACAAACAGAATGTGAATATTCAGTTTCGGTTAGTGCAAACTGCAAAACGCGGTGAAAACAAAATGGAGTCTTGGTGTATGAAACAACATTTCTTGCGACCGAAGTGAAAATGGAGTAAAAAAATAGTTGTTGGCGGAAATCGTATGGATTTCTCTGGAAGGATAAAAATCGGGAGGATTTCTACTGATGTGGCGAAAATTTAGTGAATTTCCCCGGAGTGGCGGAAATCAGAAGGATTTCTCCCGGTATGGCGGAAGTTTAGTGAATTTCCCTAGAGTGGCGGTAATCAGAAGGATTCCTTCTGGTATGGCGGAAATTAAGAGAATTTCCGCGGAGTAGCAGAAATTTGAAGAATTTCCCTCGAAGTAGAGTACTTGTGAATATTTGGCAGAAACTATACGAGTTTCTCTGGAAGTTAGCAAAAATTTCTCGAAAATTGATAAGAAGAGGAAAGAAAGCATAGAATATGGCGTTTCATAGAAATGTTTACATAAATGGTTGGACACTGGAAAATATCTTGTTGACGTAGAACTACGTCTTTCATTAAGGGTTCCAAATCAGAAAATAGGTCACGTTTTTATGAAATAAAGTTAACGTTAATAACTATTTTTGTCGCAAACGGATTTTGGCAATTTACATACATACGAATCGGAAATTCCGTAAGATTTGTTTAATATGCTATACATTAGATTCCCCTGGTTTGTAGATGGTTAAAATTCCTGAAAACTTTAAGCGTTTCCATTTTCCCATACATTTGTTCTGTCCATTTGTGTGCTTTCCCGAACAGAGCTGTCAATAACGAGCAACTTATCGACGACCAACGGCGGGGAAATCGTAGGATTTAAAGTCTCCGTGAACAAAGAAAAAGGTAGAAGAATGAAGGGGAATACTTGTCAAGAGTATAAACAGTGGATCCCGCTGAGGCAAACTTTCATTCGGCATCGGACTGTTGAGCAATCCAGTTCACTTTGCTTTCGCTGTGCTTCGATATAAGATTGAACTCCACCAGTGGTAATCCAACTTGGATATCGTCGTGTGGATTTTTCAGTTAGTTTTTGGAGTTATTTATATCGTGTGTTTTTCTTTCCGCGTCATAAATTGGACGCTTCGCGTAGTGTGTGATGAGCATGAAGAAGAGGAAGGCATGCTCAAGTCCTGCAAAAAACGAACGCATTGCCAGGGGCAATAAAATTCCGAAGCAAGCGTCATCTAATGCTGCACGCGATGTTGGTGCAGTGAAAAGCGCTCGCACTGAACCGACCTTTCGCGAGTGTGACACCGCATCGAACAACAGCGAAGTAGGCGATTTCGGCGCGTCGGTCGAAAATGTAAACGCCGTTACCCAGACAGCAACCAAAATCAAGCTCCCCTCGCTGGTGGTGAAAGCGGTTGCTCTTGACAAAGTCATCAGCGGATTCGCATCGATTGGTGTTACAGCAAAGAACAAGCTGTGTGGCATAATTCAGTCTTTTTCCAAGCTGTTAACATGGTTTGTTTTCCGTCATCATAAGGGCTTCGTTGGTGCCTTTGAGAATGCATCAATGCATTAAACTGACGTTATGGCGAAGCAGGCGTTAAGGTTGAGCGCTAAAAAAATATTTGGGGAATACCAAGCATCTTGAATGTCTTACTGGAATGTTATAAGTTATTCGGGTTCGCGTGCCAATCGCAAAACTGCCTTCAACTAGGATTGCATTTGCGCTAATATTGATAATAATGAAGCATTGCTACTGTTTTCGAGGTTGTTATTAACAAAAAGAGTTTATTTTGCTTGTTTAGTCACCAAGAAAGTAAATGTCGTTCTGGAATTTTGTTTGTGATTAGATTTCGCTTACCAGTAGCAAAGCCTTCTCCGCTAAGGGTGACAGCTGCGCTTCCCTCGAGCATGAGAAAGTAATGCAACTTTTTTCGAGGCCAGTAATATGAACATAAGTGTTTCTTTTGAGAATATCGCAAAATGATGAGAAGTGTTTATATTCCTAGTAGTTTCGAGCCACCAATGTATGGCGACTTATATAAAATAAGAGTGTAGTTCTACGTCAACAATGCGGTCGTATCTTGGACACAACCTCCTATAATTGTTTTTTCTCATTTAGTAAATGAAAGTATACAAGTTGTATTTTTGCATTTTGATTTTCAGATGCATGATTCACGACCAGTTCCACCATTTCGGTGTGATCAAATTGAGACCGGTAAGCTTGTCAAGGAATGGAAGACTTGGAAGGAAGGACTGGACTACTTTGTATACTTTGCAGCATACGACATTACCGACCAGTATGCAAAAAGAGCGAAGCTTCTACACCTGGGTGGACTGGCACTACAAGTCGAACCTGAAGGATTACGATCATGTGCCCTTAGTAACAGAAGAGCCAAGATGGTACGACTGCGCGATCGAAAAGCTTGATGAATTTCTCGAGCCCCGCCATAAAGAGTACATCGGAACGTCGTAAGCTTCGTTTAATGAAACAAAAGACAGGAGAACGTTTCGCTGACTACACGATCAGGCTGAACCAGAAGGTTTCACAATGCGGGTTTGAGAAGTATGGTGTAGAAGTAAGCTCCATACAGAGTCCGACTGATGCGGTGGTTGAAGGGTGTATCTCCAACGAAGTTCGCAGAAAAATCCTGTTGAAGGACCTATTCTTTTCGGAAATCGAAGCGTTAGGAATCGTGCAGGAGGGCGTAGACCAGCAAATATATGAGATTGCGGTCGGTCATCCACCGGAGAAGATTTTCAAAATCGAACAACCAGGACGTTTCAAAGGAAAATCCGTTTCAAGTACTGCGCGAGCAGTGGAAAAATCCTGCTTCAACTGTGGCAGGACTGGATATATTGCTGCATCTCCTACTCGTGGAAATCAATGCCGTGATTGCGAGAGCTATGGACATTTTGAACGTTTGTGTCGTAAAGCTAAGCTATCGGTAGGCGTAGACACTAGAAAAGTAGTGAGAGCGATAGAAGAAAGTTCTGTTGAAACAGATGCCACGAAAATGAATTCAGAGAAGAATGACACGAAGGTGTATTATGCCTTCTATTGGGTGAACGAATCGAATTTTGTTATGTGCGTGGTTGGTGGTGTTTCCTTGGAAATGCTGGTTGACTCTGGCGCGGATGCTAATTTAATTAGTGGAGTGATATGGCAGAAGCTTAAAAGCGAACAGGCAAAGGTGTGTTCTTCGACGAAGGATAGCAAACGAATCTTACGTGCTTATGGAAGCTCACAGTTACTCGTGATTCTTGGATCATTCGTTGCGTATATTTCGATTGGCGACATACACATTCAAGCGGAGTTCTTTGTTATTGAAGGAGGGCAACGTTGCTTACTGGGCGACAAGACATCAAAACAGCTGGGAGTGCTAAAGGTCGGAATAAATATAAACAACGTTGAAGTGTACCCTTTCCCGAAGATGAATGGAATTTGCGCGAAGATTCGGATTGACCCGGAAGCAGATCCTGTCTATCAATCAATGCGTCGAATTCCCGTACCACTGGAAGAAGCAGTCGATAGGAAACTGGATGAGATGTTGAAACGAGATATCATCGAGATTAAAACTGGACCTACAACCTGAGTGTCCCCATCATGTCATGTATTTCATATTCTTCACTATCAAATCCATATCCATGGCACCTATCGGTATCGAATTATCATCGACACCACGATTTTCGCTAAATGTTCCTTTCAGTTCGGTCTGCAAAAAACTTTCCTGAACTCTAATCCATCAAATTTGGAGCCATGAAAAGGGCCGTTGATTACATGCTAAGCTAATAGCACGCTCTCCTCGGATACGATGGGCCAGCTGGATGTCCTTGGGCATAATCTGACGCGCTATTTGAGTGGATAGCACTCAAATTGGTATCTTCGAATAGGCCTCCTGCAATGCCATGACCGCGAAACTTTGACGAGCAAGTCGGTTTTGAAGTCTACTTGGTACCGATGAAACGAGTCCTCACGGTGCGAGAGTAGAGTAAGAAATGAACAGCAAAGGAAGCGTCATATTATAAATCATAACTGTATAAAATGTAAACCCCACCCTCTTTATTATATTCGTAGCTTAGCATGAGAGAGAAACGAATAACATCGAAGTAAGTATACAGTAATGTATTTGAATCCGGACCGCAGCCACAGCATTTTGTGCATGTTGAATTAATGCGATTGATTAGTAACTATCAGTAACTATATTAGTAACTATTAATCGCATAAATTCAACATGAAAAAAAATCACAGAAGGGCTGTGTCCGAGACACGACCGCATAGGTGACGTAGGATTCCGTTAGGCTACTTGTTGATTTTGGATATGTTTGAAGAATTACATCATTAAACTCTTTGATAATGATTTGGTGATTCTGAAAAGGGCCATTTTGTTTGGTTGTTGTATATTGTTTATTCACTCCACCAATATTTATCAAGTGATGATGACAGAAGGATGTTAAACAGTCATTGGATGATGCGTATCAGATAGAAGATGCCGAAGTGGAATGAGATATGATGGAAACCGCCATCTTTGACCCTGGACGAGATGCCTTCTGTGTTATGTATGGATGAAATAAAGGAAAAAAAAACTCATCTATGTAATATAAGATAATTGCCAATACCGAACACAATTATCAGTTTTTCTCATCAGTAAAAACGTGTTACTTTAATATAGAGAAAACATATTTGAAATGGAAAAGGTAATTTGTAATTATAGTTTTTAATTTCTTTACTTTCTTTATTCAACCCAATACGAATTTTAATTGGACTAACAACACCTGATATTATATGTAGAGCATATGGGAAATCACTTTTTCGAATATTTCTTCACTTTTCCAATTTTTCTCGCAGTATGAAATATCATTGAGTGAAAATGAACACAGCAAAACAGACAGCTTTTATATTAATTCATTTTTAACACAACTGCTACCATATATAATTTTACACTTCCACATGTGCTAAAACCAACATTAAACTTGCAAATTCAAATTTTATTTGCTAGAATTAATCGTATTACCTTACTTGCAATATTAAAATGCCCTCGACTTGCATATATTTGCAATGCCGATTTCCCGCAGGCAGCTTGGTTTTGATGTCTCAATTAGGGAACACATTTCGGTAGGAACAAAAGTTCCCCTACTTTCATGCTGATTTCCTCCAGGCAGCTTGGTTTTAATGTTTCTGTTAGGGAACCGCCGCATGTGTCATCAATTTCGACCAATCAGAAGTGGGTTTTTCCGTTAGTATAGGGGTTGGGAATTTTCAATTGTTCGATAGTTAGTTTCATGGCATATATTATATTAGAACTCTGGCAACTCTGCTATGTTCGTCTGTGGTTTGTTTACAAAGCATTTTTTAATTTTGTTTTTTCGTTGTTCCTACTGTGAATTAATTGTCGTACGTTAGTAAAACTACATGTTTTGACTTCGGATCGTTCTAATTTGGTGTAGTGCAATCGTTCATTTTCGTGGAATTGTGATTATAGTGCGCGATAGTTTCGGTGTGTTGTTCTGCCATTGTAAACATACTGCGTCATATATTATCCCTACATTAATTTGTTGCAACATCAGCGCCATCTGTTATTCAGTAGAGACGAAGAACTTGTATGCAACAGAACTTCTGCGTGAGCACAGGCCTATGAATCAACACCTCAAAACCATACAACTGATCGACAATTTGGTCTGGATCTATCTATCTGCTTTTGATCCGCAAACAACTGAGAATGAAATTGCATCGCTGGTACGTGAATGCCTCGAACTGGAACCAAATTCAGAGGTTAAAGTTGTGAAACTTGTCCCGAAAGGGGCAAACTTAGGCAGCATGAATTTCATCTCTTTCAAAGTTGGTATACATGTTCAGTTCAAGAACAAAGCTCTTTCCCGCGAATCGTGGCCAGAAAATGTATTTTTCCGTGAATTTGTTGACCGCTCAAAAAACCAGGACAAGGTTGTAACGTTCAACCAGGCGATAAGTGGAAGAAATCTACCCCCACCTGGTTTCGAATCGGCAGTTCAGATGGAAGCTTAAGTTCACTGACCATCAAGCCTCCTTCACCGCCCTTCGAAAACAACACCACCTTTGGTTTATCATCACTAGGACGCACTACCTGCAGCAATATGGAAGCCCTAAATCCCCTCGACTCAGTCGCGCTAATTACAGTCAACGCTCACCTTAGACGTCCTGGTCCTGCGGTCGAGAGTGGATACAGGGTCTTCCAAACTTCTTCACCAGGCAAGTATGCTTTTTGTGATCGCTCGTACCTGCCTCACTCCATACAAACTTCCAGCCAATGTACGTCTACATGGGCTGATCAGCTTGAAGGATTGCAGCCTCCTACAATTGTCGAATCATCTTCGCCAGAACGCGGTACCCTTGAACCAGCCGCGCCAATTGCAGCCAGCGCTCTTCTTGATGAGGTCGCCGATGTTTCTGGTGTCATAGCTGCCCGAGCACCGCAATACACGCATCAAACGAGTAATGAGCTTTTACCACTGGGACGCACGAACAACGGCATCATGGAAGCCCCTAACCCGTCCAACTCAGTCGAGCCCTGCAGCCAGCGTCAGTACATCCGTCCCGGTCCTGCTGTTGAGTCTGGGGAAGGGGTCTTCCAACGTGCCACTCTAGGCGAGTATACTTTTATTGAATCCCATTCGCGACCTTACCTGCCTTTGGTTTCTAGCGTGGACGGCTGTGCCATTTGGTTATACTACCAGAACGTACGCGGCCTGAGGACGAAAATTGATGATCTCTATGTGGCAGTAAGCGATTGCAATTACGACGTCATTATGTTGACTGAAACCGGACTTGACGATAGCATCAACTCCCTGCAGCTGTTTGGAGTTGAGTTCAATGTTTTTCGCTGCGACCGAAGCCCTTCCAACAGTGATAAGTCTAGATTTGGTGGAGTTCTCATCGCTGTAGCTAGTCGCTTCACTGCTGTAGCAGTTCATACAAGCAACGGAGGTTCTTTGGAACAAATTTGTGTCGCTACTACAATACGTGGAAAAAGGTTGTTACTTTGCGTAGTATACATTCCACCCGACCGAAGCCGCGACGTAGGGCTTTATGATTCTCATCTGGCTTCCGTGCGTGAGCTGTGTGACCGAGCGTCCTCTGATGACACAGTTTTAGTATGTGGTGATTTCAATCAGCCCCATATTGCGTGGGAACCGCATGCCGATTCAGTTGTTAATCTGAACCCCTCTTTGACCTCTACGGCGAGTGCTGTTCTAGTGGATGGAGTCTCCTTTCTCGGTCTTCAGCAGAATAACTTCATTCGCAATTCTCGGGGCCGTACACTTGATCTGGTTTTTTGCGCAGCCGACATCAACATAACTATCTCCGAATCCGTTTCGCCGCTGCTAGCGGTGGATCTGCACCATCCTCCGTTAGTGCTGTCTTTATCGGCTAAAGGTGGATCTCTGTCGACTGCTGAGGATCTAAGCAAAAGCGAACGACCGCTGAATTACGCTAAAATCGATTTCGCTGCACTTAATGAGTTTTTGAATAGCTACAGTTGGAGTGCCCTTGGCCAGGACGTTAATGGCATGGCGACACGTTTTTGCGAAATCGTTTGTAGCTGGCTCTTAACAAATACTCCACGGAAAAAACCTTTGATATCACCAGCATGGAGCACTCCACTCCTTCGCCTCTTACGGCGCAACAAAAATTCTTGTCAACGCAAACTGCGACGTCGACGAACTGCTGAAACTAAGCATAACTTTCAACTTGCGAGCAATGCATACCGCAGCCTTAACGCCTCTCTTTATAAATCGTACGTGCTTCGTGTGCAGACAAACTTACGTAGGAATCCAAGGAGTTTCTGGAATTTTGTCAATTCGAAGCGTAAAACTACAGACATCCCATCTAAGATGTGTTTGGGTGATTCGGAGTCGTCGTCTGTCCCGGAAACATGTGATTTGTTTTCTAAACATTTTGCTTCAGTGTTTGTCGCTGATGCAGCCACCTCATCTGAAGCCGAGAGGGCTGCTGCTAACGTTCCAGAGTATCCAATAGACTTGCGGTCATTCGTTGTTACTCCCCAGATGGTAAAAAAGTCCGTAAAAAAAGTTGAAACGTTCTACAGTTCCTGGCCCAGATGGAATTCCAGCAATAGTTTTCTGTCGCTGTGCTTCAGCTTTGGCGTTACCACTCTCCCGCATATACACAGCTTCGCTGGATCAAGGAGTCTTTCCAGATGTGTGGAAGCACTCATTTGTGTTTCCCGTCTTCAAAAAAGGAGACAAGTGCAACGTGAGCAACTATCGCGGGATAACCAGCTTATCTGCCGCCTCTAAGCTATTTGAGATGATTGTGAACGATGTTGTCTTCTTCGAAGTTAAGAGCTATATCTCACCAGTACAACATGGTTTTATGCCAGGACGCTCGGTAAGCACCAATCTTCTCGAGTTCTCATCATTCTGTGTCAACCGCCTAGAAGAACGTGCTCAGGTTGATGCTATTTATACCGACATAAAAGCCGCTTTCGACCGAATTGACCGCATCCTGCTGAGAAAGCTATCCCGGCTTGGTGCTTCTGATGGATTCATCAACTGGATGAGGTCATATCTTTCTGGAAGAACGCTCCGTGTTAAGCTCCAATATCACATTTCGTCTCCGTTTGCTGTTTGTTCAGGAGTTCCACAAGGCAGTAATCTAGGGCCACTGCTGTTCGCGATATTCTACAATGATGTGTCCCTTATTTTAGCATCCGGCTGTGTGTCGATCTATGCAGACGACTTGAAGATTTATTTGGCTATCAGAACCCTTGAGGATTGCCGTCGACTACAGAGCTTGCTTGACCAGTTCGTCAGTTGGTGCCAATTGAATAAACTTACCATAAGCATCGCCAAGTGTGTGATCATGAGCTTTCACCGAAAAAAACAGCCAATTATATTCAACTACACGATCGACGATTTGATTTTAGAGAGAGTCAGTCAGGTTAACGACTTGGGCGTTGTTCTCGATCATAAGCTAACTTTCGACGCACACCGATCTGCATTGATCACTAAGGCTAATCGTCAGCTTGGATTCATATCGAGAATCTCTAGGGATTTCACTGATCCCTATTGCCTAAAATCGCTGTACTGTTCTCTTGTTCGGCCGATTCTCGAGACTGCATCGGTAGTATGGATCCCTTACCAGCATATGTGGAGTATCGGGATTGAGCGGATACAAAAATGTTTTATTCGAAGAGCGCTCAGGCATTTGCCTTGGCGTGATCCCCGGAACCTACCGCCATATGTAGCCAGATGTCGCTTGCTGAATCTGGATGCACTTGAGAGACGAAGGCGTATTCAACAAGCTACTTTCATTGTCAAGCTTCTTTGTGGTGAAATTGATGCGCCTCACCTGCTCGAGATGGTAAACTTTCGTGCTCCCAGCAGAATTTTACGATCCTCGTATTTGCTGCAACCGCTTCCACATCGATCATCGTTTGGACAACATGAGCCGATCTCGGGAATGATCCGTACGTTCTCGTCAGTAGAGCAGTTTTTTGTTTTTGGAGAACCATCACTACGCTTCAAAAACAGAATTGTGAAATCCGATGCGTTCAATGGTGTGTTTTAATGTTTTAGTTTTAAGTTTAAATTCATTAAGACTATGTCAGATGAGTTTTTTTTATCCAAACAACAACAACAATATTATTTTATTCAATATATATATATATAAATTGTTATAGAGTGCCGAAATCGATTGACGCCAAAATTTCATCATTCCATCATGAAATGACTGAGCAATAAGCGTTTGAATTTGGACAATTTTCACGATGTGCTCGATTTTCGATTTCCAATTTGTACCCCAATATGTTCCCGAAAGACGTAATCCTACGTCAAAATGTTATGGCTGTGGTATGATATAACTTCGATGTTATTCGTTTCTCTCTCAGGCTAAGCTACGAATATAATTCTATGCTGTAGAATCTTCTGGGCGAGGGAATTATAGGATTAATCGGTGGTATGTGAATAATTACAGCTTTTCAGCACGTGAAGTTTATTTATTAGAACTTCCTATTACAAAGGTTGGCTACTAACTAACTGCTTTGTGCACTCGTGTTATGATTGCGCTGTTCGGCGCTCTCTCGTTCATTCGCTCTGTTCGGTTCGTTGCATATCTCGGGATTGTGTGATAGGGGTCACTGGGGATAGATGGCTTACTCTACAATCCCTTCTCCACTCCATCAATTGTATCTGGCTGGCATCTTTCGTGCCGTTTTTGGACGCTCAGATGTCAATTCTTCTTCCATTGCTTCTTTTCTTATGGTGGGATCTGTTTCTGGTTCTTGCTCAACAATAATCGTTTTATCTTCCGAAGAAGAACTTTGAACAGTTTCAGAGGAAGGTATATGCCATTTTTTCAAGTGAGATACGGGACGTCGGTACCTAATCCCCTCCGCATTCATTACAATCGTATCGTTACCATTCTTTTTGATGACCGTAAATTTCTCAAGTCTGAAATTGGGCTCCAACTCATAATTTCTCAACATTACAGTATCGCCTTCAACTATTTCAGACGGTTTGGAATGTCGGCGCTTGTCGGCATATATCTTCCCTTTCATCTTGTTAATAGCATCATTATCTCGTATATCAGGATCACGATTCCAATAAGGTTCAGTTCTCAGAGAAGGCAAAAGATCTTTCACTGGTCTTCCAGTCAATAATTCTAACGGGGCCTTACCGGTTACTGTATGAGGCGTCGTATTATACATGTGTACGTAATCTTTAACGGCACTACGCCAATCTGCATTGACTGCTTTAGCAATTCGGAGCGCCCGCAAAACACCCTGGTTTTGCCTCTCAACGAGCCCGTTCATTTGCGGCCAGTAGGGGATGGTGCGAATCAATCGAATATTCTTTCGAACACAGTAATTTGAGATCTCCTCGCTTGAGAATGGAGGGCCGTTATCGCTGCGGATTGTCTCTGGATATGTTTGTTCCATGAAAATAGATTCAAGGGCCTCTATAGTTTTAGCCGCTGTGGTGCCTTTCATCTCAATGACCTTCAAAAAACGACTGTAATAGTCCACTACCACCAGGAAGGTAGCGTATTCTTTCGCAGAGAAGAAGTCTACTGCTATTTCTTGCCACGCACATTCTGGCATTTCTTTCCGTATCATCGGTTCCGCAGGACCTTGTACACTCACCGATGCGCATCCTGCGCATTCCTGGATTCGATCGCCAACGTCACGGTCCATGTAAGGCCACCACAAATTTTCACGAAGGATTCGTCACCACACCTGGGTGTCCCCGATGAGCAATATCTAATGCTCTAGTACGTAGATTAACTGGTAGTATAATACGGTCTTCTCGAACTAGTACATCATCGATTAGTCCAAGTTCCTTGGAGAAAGGCTGATAATGGAAAAGGCCTGGCGGCCATAATTGACTATGAATCGCTTCAATGACTGCAATCAAAGTTTCATCTTTAGCTGTTTCATTCCGAATTTCATCCAGAGTAATAGCTGCTAATCTATCTTCAATCGCACATAGATAGTGCTCAGAATCATCGTCAAAGGGTTCCTCAGCTTCAGACTGTGGACAAAGTCGTGACAGTACATCTGAAATATTACTCGAGCCTGGAATGTATTTTATACGGAAATTGTATGGCTGCAAGCGTAGTGCCCAACCTTCTGCCCTAGAGCAAGCACGCTTACCATCCCGGTGTTTACCTCCATAAATGTATTCGAGAGTTTTGTGATCGGTATATATAGTGAATTCGGTACCAAACCAATAAGATCATGTGCTTCGCCAACTCGCAAGCAGATCGGTCGAACCTATATTTGATCCGATACAGGTGTTTTTTTTACATCCGTTTCTAGTGTGTATTTTTTCATCTGGTGCGCTGCGAGCGAGTAAAGCTCATAAAAAGTGGTGCGCTATCGAGACAATCCGGCAGCAAGTCACATCATCACACACGCTACACAGCAGCGGGGCAAGTAGAAGTTTATTTTCCTCTTACCTCTTCCATCATTCTGTGCTTCTGTGCTCGATTTATACCATTGTTTATCTTTGTGTTTATCATATCGGCAAGCGTTGGCATTAGGGGTGTTCATTTCTTACATCACCGTTGAACATTTATTGGAACTTTTTTCATTTTCAAATTACACATAATAACAAAAATTGAAATAAATAAAATTTTCAACAATAACTAATATAGAAATATAATTTCTTTTACTAATTTATATTTTCCAAATTATTATTGTCACAGCAACAGTTGTCTACTTCTTCGTTTTTATTAATATGGCAGAGGGCGGGGAGGATCCCCCACCCACGCCAAAGAATATCTCAGATAATGAACCTCCTCCTGAAGAGCAGGAGGATGAAACAGAAGATGACGAGGAAAATTCTGTGTACGAAATAGAAAGCTCTGAAGATGAGGAAAAAGACGAGAAGCAGGATTTTCGTCTAAAAGAATACCCTGATGGCGCCAAAGGCCCATTTATCGTATACTTTAGACGAAAATCCAAACCTCTTAACGTCATTCGCATCTCAAAAGAGTTGACACAGAAATTTTCCGAAGTTACCAAGATTACTCGGATGGGGCCAGACAAATTACGAGTTGTCGTCTCCAGCAGAACCCAAGCGAATGAAATAACGCGCTGTGATCTCTTTGCGATCGAGTATCGCGTATACGTACCCTGTTGCAACGTTGAAATAGACGGTGTAATAAACGAAAAGGGTTTGACTCGAAAAAAGATACTCGATGGTGTCGGTCGCTTCAAGAACTCTTCACTTAAAAGTGTGAAGATTCTTGCATGCGATCGACTGAAATCTGTGTCACTTAAAAATGACAAAAGAGTTCTCAATCGGACAAACTCTTTTCGTGTGACATTTGAGGGTTCCGCCCTTCCAAACTACGTTGCAATAGGTGCACTTCGTTTACCTGTTCGGTTGTTTGTACCCCGGGTAATGAAATGCAACAAATGTATGCAACTCGGTCACACGGCCGCCTATTGTTGCAACAAAAAACGTTGCGCAGATTGTGGAGAGAGCCATGATGAGAATCCTTGCCCGAAAGAGCGCAAGTGTCTTCATTGCGGCGGGACTCCTCATGATCTTACTCAATGCCCGGTGTACATACAACGAGGGGAAAAAAATCAAGCGTTCCTTAAAAGAACGTTCCAAGCGGACTGGGATTAAAAAATGTCACTCATTTTATAGAGTCACTCTCTCATCGATGACAGGCATTGAAGTTGTTGCTTGCCAGACACAAATCAATGGCAAAGACCTCTGCATTGCTTCGATATATATCCCTCCCAGAACTACGGTAGGTCGCCATCAGTTCTTTGATACTATCGAGGCAATGCCGGAGCCGCGGTTAATCTTAGGTGATTTCAACTCCCATGGAACAGCATGGGGATCACTCTACGATGACAACCGTGCCACTTTGATTTATGATCTGTGCGACAACTTCAAATTGACAGTTTTGAATACTGGGGAAGCAACCAGAATACCCTCCTGCACGGGCAAGCATGCTAGACATATCTCTATGCTCTTCTTCGTTATCCCTGGATTGCATGTGGAAGGTAATCCAAGATCCCCACGGTAGTGATCACCTACCAATAATTTTATCGATCGCTAATGAATCAAGCTTTCGTGAGTCAGTCAATATTTCGTATGACCTCACGAAGAATATTGACTGGAGAACATTTGCGGAAATAATATCTGAAGCAATTGTTTCAATGCATGAACTTCCTCCACTCGAAGAGTATAACTTTATATCGAGTTTGATTTACGAAAGCGCACTTCAAGCTCAAAAGAAACGTGTACCGGCTACCACTTTCCGACGTCGTCCTCCATCACTTTGGTGGGGCAGGGAGTGTTCAAAGGTCTACCTTGAAAAATCATCCGCTTTCAAAAAATTCAGGAAAACTGGATTAGTGGAATGGTTTCTAAAGTACCAAGCTCTAGAAGCCAAACTAAAAGGTTTGATTAAAGCAAAAAAGCGTGGATATTGGCGGAAGTTCGTCAATGGTTTGTCAAGGGAGACCGCTATGAGCACTCTTTGGAATACGGCTAGGAAAATGCGTGGCTGGAACCATACAAACGAAAGTGAGGAATACTCTGACCGTTGGATTTTTAACTTTGCAAGGAAGGTTTGTCCCGACACCGTTCCTGCACAAAACGTTGTACGCGACATTCCACTTCAGAGCGATTATGAGAATTTTTCGATGGTGGATTTCTCAATTGCCCTTCTCTCATGTAACAATTCAGCTCCGGGGTCGGACAAGATTAAATTCAACTTGTTGAAGAATCTTCCCGACTTGGCAAAACAGCGTTTGCTGAACTTGTTCAACAAGTTTCTGGAGCTGAATATTGTCCCGCATGACTGGAGACAAGTGATAGTGATAGCCATACGGAAACCCAACAAGCCGGCTAGCGATCACAACTCGTATAGGCCGATTTCGATGTTATCCTGTATTCGTAAATTGTTAGAGAAAATTATTCTACTTCGTTTGGACAAGTGGGTCGAAACGAACAATTTGCTGTCAAATACGCAGTTTGGCTTCCGCCGAGGTAAAGGGACAAATGATTGTCTCGCGCTGCTATCTTCTGAAATCCAAATCGCATTTGCTCGCAAAGAACAAATGGCTTCCGTTTTTCTCGATATCAAAGGGGCATTTGATTCAGTTTCCATGGAAATTCTCTCAGAGAAGCTTCATAATCGTGGACTTTCACCAATTCTCAATAATTTCCTGTACAATTTACTGTCAGAAAAGCACATGATTTTCTCTCATGGCAGCTCGAAATCTTCTCGTTACAGTTTTATGGGCCTACCACAAGGCTCCTGCCTAAGCCCCCTCTTGTACAGTTTTTACGTCAATGATATGGATGATTGTCTAACTAGAGACTGCACGTTGAGACAACTTGCAGACGATGGAGTTATTTCCATCACGGGTACTAATCCCGTCGTTCTGCAAAAGTCGTTGCAAGATACCCTGAACAATCTGTTCACGTGGGCCCTCAAGCTGGGTATCGAATTCTCTACGGAGAAAACTGAAATGGTCGTTTTTTCTAGGAAGCACGAACCCGCCCAATTCCAGCTTCACCTATCCGGCAAAACGATCCAACACTCTATGTTTTTCAAATACCTGGGTGTATATTTTGATTCTAAGTGTACCTGGGGGAGACACATTGCGTATTTGAAACAGAAATGCCAGCAAAGAATCAATTTTCTCCAAACAATTACCGGAACATGGTGGGGTGCCCATCCAGGAGACCTCATTCAGTTGTACAAAACAACGATATTATCAGTGTTAGAATATGGCAGTTTTTGCTTCCGATCAGCTGCCAGGATTCATATTCTCAAGCTGGAGAGAATACAATATCGTTGCTTGCGTATAGCCATGGGGTGTTTGCATTCGACACATACGACGAGTCTCGAAGTTTTGGCAGGAGTACCCCCGCTTACTCTTCGGTTCACAGAATTATCCTACAGATTTCTCATCCGTTGCAAGATCATGAATCCATTGGTGATTGATAACTTCGAAAATCTACTCCAACTGACTCCTCAGTCAAGTTTTATGTCTTTATACCATGAGTACCTTACCCACGACGTGCACCCTTCACCAGGCACCTCCAACCAAGTTTGCTTCCCATACTTCTGCAATTCCTCTGTCATTTTTTATCTGTCCATGCGACAAAAAATCCATGGAATCCCAGATCACCTACGCTCCGATTCTATTCCGCCGATATTTTCGGCAGAATATGGGAAAGTTACATCTGATAAAATGTTCTTTACTGACGGTTCATTCAAAAACGGGTCCACTGGCTTCGGCATCTTCAATGAAAATTCCAGTGCCTCTTTCAAACTCAAAGATCCTTGTTCCGTGTATGTCGCTGAACTTGGTGCGATATATTACGCATTAGGGATCATTGAAACATTGCCCATAGACCACTATTTTATTTTTTCAGACAGTCTCAGCTCAATAGAGGCAATCCGCTCAATGAAAGATGATAAATGCTCATTTTATTTCCTAACAAGAATAAGACAACTATTGAGTGTTTTGGTCGAAAAATTATTCAAGATTACCTTAGCATGGGTTCCCTCTCATTGCTCGATACCGGGGAATGAGAAAGCGGACTCGCTAGCTAAGGTGGGCGCTTCAGAAGGCACACTTTTTGAAAGGCAAATTACTTATAATGAATTTTTCCACATTCCTCGTCAGAATACGCTCGTAAGTTGGCAGCGCATGTGGAGTGAAGATGAGTTCGGTCGTTGGTTACACACGATTATCCCTAAGGTCTCGACGAGTGCATGGTTCAAGGGATTGAATGTAGGTCGTGATTTCAGTCGCGTGATATCTCGGCTTATGTCCAATCACTACAACCTAAACGCGCATCTCTATCGCATTGGGCTCGCAGCAAACAATCTTTGTGATTGTGGCGATGGCTACCACGACATCGAGCATGTTGTCTGGTCGTGTATCCGGTTCCATGCTGCTCGCTCTCAGCTCTCTAGAGTACTGAGAGCACAAGGCAGACAATCGGATATCCCCGTCCGGGATATCTTAGGTAGCCGTGATCCTGATCTTCTGCTTCATCTATACCTGTTCCTCAGAAACGCCGATGTCAACGTTTAATGATGTTTCCTTCGTTGTGTCCCCGTTTCATATCCCTCCTATCCAAACGATAAACTTTTACTTAGTCGCGGCAATACATACACACACTCTTCACAGATACACGGGCCAAAGGTTGTGCAGTCCACTGATGATTCAACAAGAGCCAAAGGTTGTACCGCTTATGACAACTCTACACGAGCTGATGATTGCGCCGGCTAGTGACCATTCTATCCTGGATTCCTCGAGTCGAGAAAGACGCACCACGCTAGATATGGGGTACAGACTAGGGGGGCGTTGCTGATTAATGGTCAGCTGCATCCCAATAGCAGGTATCCCGTGTCGGGCACACGTACAGAGCATCGAAGACTGCAACATACCAATTATGAGAACACTTGTAATACTAACCTCGAGCCAACCCCGAGTAATCGGTTACATATTACTAACATAGTTGTAAGCAAACATTGTAGAAAAATTGAACTCCCGGCCCCGTTAGGCTGACGCCATATGAGCCTTAATAAAAATATATATTTTGGATAAAAAAAAAAAAAAAAAATAAGAATAAAATTTCTCCACAGCCCAAACGACTGCGAGAGCTTCCCGTTGCGTTTGAGGATAGATTCTTTCCGCCTTCGTTAAACCCTTCGAGGCAAAACATATAATTCGCGGTCTGTTGAATTTGTCTTTTTGTGTGAGGACAGCGCCCAGGCCTACTGGGGACGCATCAACATATAGTTCGATTATGTCTTTTGGATCAAAGAATCCTAGCCTGCGTACAGTACCGGAGAGTTCATTTCGAAGGTCATCAAACGCCCTTTTTTGATCCGTACCGAAGTCATCTACTTCCCCCCTTATGAATTGCCGCAATGGTTCTGTTTTGGTGGACAGCTGAGGAATGAACTGTCCTACGAAGTTGATGAGGCCTAGGAAACTACGTACTTCATCTTTGGTTTCTGGCTGTCTGAAATCTCGAATAACTGAAATTTTATCTTCTGATGGACTTATCCCGGCTGGGCTGACCTTATAACCCAGGATCTCTAACTGTTTAACGCCAATTAAACATTTCTCTTTATTAAGTGTTGCGTTGTTTTCACGAAGGATCGATAACACTTCTTCCAATCTAGCATCATGCTGCTCCTTGGTTTTTCCTGCCACCACTATGTCATCAATGTAAACGATAACGCCTTCTACACCAGCCAACATGTCGCACATAACCCGCTGAAAAATTTCAGGCGCGCAATTGATACACATCAATCTCTTGAACCTCATGAGACCTCTGTTTGTCATAAAAGTTGTGATCCCTCGAGATTCCGGGTGCAGCTCTATGTGATGGAAAGCAGATGTTATGTCCAACTTCGTAAAGTATGTTGAGCCCTTCAACTTATTTAAGAGCGTGTCAATCATAGGTAATGGGTAATGCTCCCGTTGTATTGCCTGATTAGGAAGCTTCATATTGATGCACAGCCTTATATCGTTCTTTCCTTTAGGCACGACTACCATCGGAGAAATCCATTCCGGGGGACCTATGGCTTGCTCAATAACATCGTTATCCAACATTTGTTGAATTTTCATATCGACTTTCTCTTCCATAGCGGCCGGAATTCTCAGATATGCCAATTTCTTGGGAGGGATCGATTTGTCGATTGATAACTTTATTTGGACATTCGGGAACTTCGGGAAAGCATCGCTTTTTAGGGTAATGCTATTAACAACTAGTCCGACCTTCAACACTTTAAGATCTTCAGCTGTTCTTTTACTCAACAGCGATTTGCAAGCTCCTTGGATAACGAAAAACTCCGCGTAGGCTTTAGGCTTGGTATCATTTACGGATGTCCATGCTTCAAACATCACCAATACTTCAAGAGGTGCTTGACTAGCATAAGCGGTAACACGCCTATCGCAATTAAACTTTTTCTTGTACAATGTGATTCCGTTTGCGGCAAGGACGTTCCATACTTGTTCGGTAACCGTGTTAATTGTTGCCCCGGAGTCTATCAAAAAATCTACGGGAAAGCAATCGATCTTGCAAGTGATCATCCCGCTGTTGCTAGCGTCACCCTATCAACGAACAATGAAACAATAATAATAATTTTAGATATTTTTTAATATTCAACAAACATGTCATTTGCCCAAGATTCTACGAGCCCTCGTTTTTTTTTCATTCCAGTGGAACAGAATCAAATGGTATAAACAAAGAATTGCACTTATTTTACCTCCCGCGTTTCGCCCGATTCAGCATAGCGAATATGTTCTTCCCTCGGATGATTTTCTTCTCGAACAGCGTTTGTTTTAGATGAGCGCTTCCATGAACGACGTGCCAATGGTCCACTATGATTAACCTGGTCCTGCGTCCGACATTTCCTTGCGAAGTGACCAACGCGGCCACAACCGTTGCATCGTGCGCTACGTGCAAAACAATCACGGGAGTCCTCGCGGTGTTTCCATGATCCACATCGACTGCACTCGATATCTGTGCGTCTATTTCTCATCAATGCTCTTCCATTGTTGAATGTAGATTTTCCACTAGTACTTGGTTCCTGCTTTACATAAGCAATCGCTGTAGCATTCGGTTCGATTCCGAAAGGGTGTAGCTTTTCCTTCTGCTTCGCCAGCACCTCTCGATTGACCGCGTAGTTTGTGAGTTCGTCTAAATTCATGATATTTTCAAGACGCGACAAGTACGCGTTCATCTCGCGCTCCCATCGTAACTTGCTGTAGAATTTCCCTCTCTTCACGATCCAGAAAGTCACATCTAGCTGCTTGCGTTCGTAGCTTCAAAATAAACTGGTTAAACGGCTCGCCAGATGCCTGCTTCAACGAACGGAACACTTCAAGCTCAACACGTTCGTTACGTTTTCCAACAAAGAAGCTATTGAACCGTTTAATAGCATTGTCATATTCGGGTGTATCCTGCGGCACTAGCGGAATTTTGACCGGCTCTGGATAGATCTCATTTGATACCGGTCTCAAATTATAATAAATTCTTTGAAGACCTCGTCCACCGCGAGCGAGCATGAATATTAACTTTTCGTGTTGGGAATTAATATTCTTCATTTCTGAAATTAGCTCAAATGCTCTTAGCCACTCCTCCCATTCTCGACGCAAGTCGGAAGCATCGACTGAATCATTGAATGCTTCTAGTGGCCATTGTTTTTCGGAATCCATCTGCAAAATAATGAAGAAATTCTATCATTTCAATAAACTGCTTCTCGATAAGCAGAAATTTTCTGCCATTAGACATATCTCATAATAAAAGAATATTTCAAACCAATTCAAACCAATATATCAAAAAAACCAACATTATTCGATTAAACAATAATTCTAATTGCTTGATTTAATGTTACCGTTTTACAATCACTACCACACACGCTTCATCCGTGCCAGACTTCTGGATTGGTAGAAGTATTAATGTTTTTAAATTTTGGCAGCGCTTTAATTGCTCTACAGCGCTACGGTTCACAACCGGCCTCGCTATCAATATTAGAGCGCTTCGACGTGCAGTCGGACTCGCTTTCTTCTTTGACACTACGGTCTTCAACCGGCCTCGTCATAAATTTGTATTGGTGATTGCTGATGATTGCGCCGGCTAGTGACCATTCTATCCTGGATTCCTCGAGTCGAGAAAGACGCACCACGCTAGATATGGGGTACAGACTAGGGGGGCGTTGCTGATTAATGGTCAGCTGCATCCCAATAGCAGGTATCGGGCACACGTACAGAGCATCGAAGACTGCAACATACCAATTATGAGAACACTTGTAATACTAACCTCGAGCCAACCGCGAGTAATCGGTTACATATTACTAACATAGTTGTAAGCAAACATTGCAGAAAAATTGAACTCCCGGCCCCGTTAGGCTGACGCCATATGAGCCTTAATAAAAATATATATTTTGGATAAAAAAAAAAAAAAGTAAGAATAAAATTTCTCCACAGCCCAAACGACTGCGAGAGCTTCCCGTTGCGTTTGAGGATAGATTCTTTCCGCCTTCGTTAAACCCTTCGAGGCAAAACATATAATTCGCGGTCTGTTGAATTTGTCTTTTTGTGTGAGGACAGCGCCCAGGCCTACTGGGGACGCATCAACATATAGTTCGATTATGTCTTTTGGATCAAAGAATCCTAGCCTGCGTACAGTACCGGAGAGTTCATTTCGAAGGTCATCAAACGCCCTTTTTTGATCCGTACCGAAGTCATCTACTTCCCCCCTTATGAATTGCCGCAATGGTTCTGTTTTGGTGGACAGCTGAGGAATGAACTGTCCTACGAAGTTGATGAGGCCTAGGAAACTACGTACTTCATCTTTGGTTTCTGGCTGTCTGAAATCTCGAATAACTGAAATTTTATCTTCTGATGGACTTATCCCGGCTGGGCTGACCTTATAACCCAGGATCTCTAACTGTTTAACGCCAATTAAACATTTCTCTTTATTAAGTGTTGCGTTGTTTTCACGAAGGATCGATAACACTTCTTCCAATCTAGCATCATGCTGCTCCTTGGTTTTTCCTGCCACCACTATGTCATCAATGTAAACGATAACGCCTTCTACACCAGCCAACATGTCGCACATAACCCGCTGAAAAATTTCAGGCGCGCAATTGATACCGAACATCAATCTCTTGAACCTCATGAGACCTCTGTTTGTCATAAAAGTTGTGATCCCTCGAGATTCCGGGTGCAGCTCTATGTGATGGAAAGCAGATGTTATGTCCAACTTCGTAAAGTATGTTGATCCCTTCAACTTATTTAAGAGCGTGTCAATCATAGGTAGTGGGTAATGCTCCCGTTGTATTGCCTGATTAGGAAGCTTCATATTGATGCACAGCCTTATATCGTTCTTTCCTTTAGGCACGACTACCATCGGAGAAATCCATTCCGGGGGACCTATGGCTTGCTCAATAACATCGTTATCCAACATTTGTTGAATTTTCATATCGACTTTCTCTTCCATAGCGGCCGGAATTCTCAGATATGCCAATTTCTTGGGAGGGATCGATTTGTCGATTGATAACTTTATTTGGACATTCGGGAACTTCGGGAAAGCATCGCTTTTTAGGGTAATGCTATTAACAACTAGTCCGACCTTCAACACTTTAAGATCTTCAGCTGTTCTTTTACTCAACAGCGATTTGCAAGCTCCTTGGATAACGAAAAACTCCGCGTAGGCTTTAGGCTTGGTATCATTTACGGATATCCATGCTTCAAACATCACCAATACTTCAAGAGGTGCTTGACTAGCATAAGCGGTAACACGCCTATCGCAATTAAACTTTTTCTTGTACAATGTGATTCCGTTTGCGGCAAGGACGTTCCATACTTGTTCGGTAACCGTGTTAATTGTTGCCCCGGAGTCTATCAAAAAATCTACGGGAAAGCAATCGATCTTGCAAGTGATCATCCCGCTGTTGCTAGCGTCACCCTATCAACGAACAATGAAACAATAATAATAATTTTAGATATTTATTAATATTCAACAAACATGTCATTTGCCCAAGATTCTACGAGCCCTCGTTTTTTTTTCATTCCAGTGGAACAGAATCAAATGGTATAAACAAAGAATTGCACTTATTTTACCTCCCGCGTTTCGCCCGATTCAGCATAGCGAATATGTTCTTCCCTCGGATGATTTTCTTCACGAACAGCGTTTGTTTTAGATGAGCGCTTCCATGAACGACGTGCCAATGGTCCACTACGATTAACCTGGTCCTGCGTCCGACATTTCCTTGCGAAGTGACCAACGCGGCCACAACCGTTGCATCGTGCGCTACGTGCAAAACAATCACGGGAGTCCTCGCGGTGTTTCCATGATCCACATCGACTGCACTCGATATCTGTGCGTCTATTTCTCATCAATGCTCTTCCATTGTTGAATGTAGATTTTCCACTAGTACTTGGTTCCTGCTTTACATAAGCAATCGCTGTAGCATTCGGTTCGATTCCGAAAGGGTGTTGCTTTTCCTTCTGCTTCGCCAGCACCTCTCGATTGACCGCGTAGTTTGTGAGTTCGTCTAAATTCATGATATTTTCAAGACGCGACAAGTACGCGTTCATCTCGCGCTCCCATCGTAACTTGCTGTAGAATTTCCCTCTCTTCACGATCCAGAAAGTCACATCTAGCTGCTTGCGTTCGTAGCTTCAAAATAAACTGGTTAAACGGCTCGCCAGATGCCTGCTTCAACGAACGGAACACTTCAAGCTCAACACGTTCGTTACGTTTTCCAACAAAGAAGCTATTGAACCGTTTAATAGCATTGTCATATTCGGGTGTATCCTGCGGCACTAGCGGAATTTTGACCGGCTCTGGATAGATCTCATTTAATACCGGTCTCAAATTATAATAAATTCTTTGAAGACCTCGTCCACCGCGAGCGAGCATGAATATTAACTTTTCGTGTTGGGAATTAATATTCTTCATTTCTGAAATTAGCTCAAATGCTCTTAGCCACTCCTCCCATTCTCGACGCAAGTCGGAAGCATCGACTGAATCATTGAATGCTTCTAGTGGCCATTGTTTTTCGGAATCCATCTGCAAAATAATGAAGAAATTCTATCATTTCAATAAACTGCTTCTCGATAAGCAGAAATTTTCTGCCATTAGACATATCTCATAATAAAAGAATATTTCAAACCAATTCAAACCAATATATCAAAAAAACCATCATTATTCGATTAAACAATAATTCTAATTGCTTGATTTAATGTTACCGTTTTACAATCACTACCACACACGCTTCATCCGTGCCAGACTTCTGGATTGGTAGAAGTATTAATGTTTTTAAATTTTGGCAGCGCTTTAATTGCTCTACAGCGCTACGGTTCACAACCGACCTCGCTATCAATATTAGAGCGCTTCGACGTGCAGTCGGACTCGCTTTCTTCTTTGACGCTACGGTCTTCAACCGGCCTCGTCATAAATTTGTATTGGTGCGCTTCGACTTTTGTCGGGCTCGCTTTTCACTCTGACGCTACGGTCCTCAACCGGCCTCGTCATTGGTGTTGGTGCGCTTCGACTTTTTTGTCGGACTCGCTTTTATTCCGGCGCTACGGTCCTCAACCGGCCTCGCCATCGGTATTAATACGCTTCAATTTTCACTCATTTTTCTTCGGCACTACGGTCCACTACCGGCCTCGCCATTGGTGTTGGTTTTACTTCTCACTTTCTGTGCTAATCACCACAGAAGCAACCGCTGTTGAAATATAAAATTTCTTTCCGTCTGTCTGCTTCAACCAAGTTGCACTCACACGAGTGTGTATGTGATACGACCGTAACGGTTTATTTGTCACATAACCATTAACATTTTACCGAACGGTTAGGTGACGCTTGTTTTATGCAGCGCCATTATATAATAATGCAAACACAATGTATATTAACGTCCATTTTGAAATTTCACAATACTTCGCTGGTTCATTCGAACAATATTTCCTACCGTTACTTTTGCTAGGTTTTGTAGTTTTTTCTTCTCTTCACAGTAAACACAGCTAGCAACAGCGCTTGCACGTCACTTCTCCCGGACAAAAGAGGAAGAAAGGAAAAAAAAAGTAAACTACCCACCTTATTTCGCACCGGCTGCGCCAATTGTAGAATCTTCTGGGCGAGGAAATTATAGGATTAATCGGTGGTATGTGAATAATTACAGCTTTTCAGCACGTGAAATTTATTTATTAGAACTTCCTATTACAAAGGTTGGCTACTAACTAACTGCTTTGTGCACTCGTGTTATGATTGCGCTGTTCGGCGCTCTCTCGTTCATTCGCTCTGTTCGGTTCGTTGCATCTCTCGGGATTGTGTGATAGGGGTCACTGGGGATAGATGGCTTACTCTACATATACTGTTATGGTTTATAATATGACGCTTCCTTTGCTTTCGTTCATTTCTACCTCTACTCTCGCACCATGAGGACTCGTTTCATCGGGACCAAGCAGACAGCTCGTAAATCTACCGGTGGTAAAGCAGCTCGGAAAAGCGCATCAGCCGCAGGAAGTGTGAAGAAGCCACATCGATACCGACCGGGAACCATCTCTTTGCGTGAAATTCGTCGCTATCAGAAGTCGACCGAATTGCTGATCCGCAAGCTACCTTTGCAGCCTTTGGTTCGTGGAATTGCTCATGACTTCAAACCGACTGGCGCTTCCAAAGTTCCGCGGTTATGGCACTGCAGGAGGCCTATTCTAAGATACCAATTTGTGTGCTATCCACGCAAAACGCGTCACATCATGCCCAAGGACATTCAGCTGGCCCGTCGAATCCGAGGAGAGCATGCTATTACCTTAGCATATAACCAACGGCCCTTTTCAGGGACACCAGATTTGATGGATTAGAATTCAGAAAAGTTTTTTACAGGCCAAACTGAAAGGAGTATTTTCGTTTGGATGCCATTCAGCATCGAGGAAATTCCGGAAATATCTAATCGCTGCTGAAAAATAATCTGCCAGTTCCCTGGGAATTGAAAAATACATTCATGTGAAAGAGTATATTTCAATGTTTTCTAACCATAAACACAGCGACCAAATATTTTTCAATCAAGTGCTATTAACAGGTGGTTATCGAGTTAGCATTAACCACTGGTGGGCTTCGAGTATCGAGGAAAATCTGGAAAAATCTAATCGTTGCTGAAAATTAATCTGCCAGTTCCCCGGGAATTGAAAAATACATTCATGCGAAAGAGTTTATTTTAATGTTTTCTAACCATATAACACAGCGACCAAATACATTTGATTTTGTAATTTTTCAATCAAGTGTAATTAGCAGGAAAGCTTCTGAACATTATTCTTCCCCATCAGAAGGATATTTTCGTATCCAATATTGTATGCGCGCGCAACGGAAAATGTTTCGCATCGTGATTATTGCTCAGTCGCCGAAAGTTTCAAACTCAGAGAGTTCATTCCCCTCTAGTTTGCCTTCCAAATTGCCATCGTAAACCACACCTTCTCTCGATTCAATTACACACAAAAAGCATACTTAAGCGATATTCTGGTGGTGAAACGCATTCATTCCACTCCGACCGTAGACAGAGACGGACGTGTTTGGAGCTCTCTGTCTGCCCTTGAGGACTACAATAGTGGGGAAAACCCGGTCAACCGACCCAGGCATACCACATGGCACCAACAAACGACATCGATCGGACAGCGGCAAGGAGCCAATATTAGAAAGAAACCGCTATGCTTTATTGGATGGCCATACCGAGGAGGAACCAATTACCGAGAAAGTAAATGTAGAGAAAAAGGTGAAAGTACCACCTTATTTTACAACATCGAGTGATATAGGAACTTTGAGGTCTGAACTGCTGGCGCTGAAATTGGAGCCAGTTTTTAAAATATGCAGCATCGGGATTAAAATCACTAGTCCCAACCTGGAGCAATATAAAATAATTGGATCATACTTGAAATAAAAAAAATATAGGAGGTTGTGTCCAAGACACGACCGCATTGTTGACGTAGAACTACACTGTTATTTTATATAAGTCGCTTGTTTATACCTTCGGATATTATTCTATAATGCTGTGAAATTTTAGAAACAACTGTTTAGTAGAATAATCTCTGAAATGGTTCATTGTTTATTCATTTTCATTTCAATCATCAACTGATTGATGATTCATTGTTGCCCTCGCAAAACAATACACTAGCTGATCATATGTCGCAATTTATTTCATGTCAATGCATTGAAAATTTACCTCGAACGCTATTCCGGTAGCCTTTTTCGCAATTGGAATTGGCTCGGCTACAGTCGATTATGTACATGTTGCACCAGCACCATTATTCCACATCTCATAACTACATCAATATATCTTTGGCACCGCATGGAAACAACAACAATGACAACACTTGCAAGTATCAAATATCATGCTACATGTTATTTAGTATTGCTTCAAAAGAAATGACACCTCTAGGCATCGTTCGTACAACGTAAACCAAGCGCCAAACAAGCGTTCGCCATAGCATGCATACAGAGCCTTGGCTTGAAACTACTAGGAATATAAACACTTCTCATAATTTTGCGCTATTCTCAAAAGAACCGCTTCTGTTAATATTACTGGCTTCGAAAAAAGTTGCAAAAGTGGCAAACGAAACCTAATCACATACAAAATTCCAAAACGACATTTACTTTCTTGGTGACTAAACAAGTGAAATAAACTCTTTTTGTTAATAACAACCTCAAAAACAGTAACAATGCTTCATTAATGCTAGTTGAAGGCGGTTTTGCGACTGGCACGCGAACCCAAATAAATTATAACATTCCAGTAAGACAATCAAGATGCTTGGTATTCCCCAAATAATTTTTTGGCGCACAACCTTAACGGGAGCTTGATTTTGGTTGCTGGTAACGGCGTTTACATTTTCGACCGACGCACCGAAATCACCTACTTCGCTGTTGTTCGATACGGTGTCACACTCGCGAAGGCTCGGTTCAGTGCGAGCGCTTTTTACTGCACCAACATCGCGTGCATCACTAGATGATGCTTGCCTCGAAATTTTTTTGACCCTGGCAATGCGTTCGTTTTGACGTAGGACTACGTCCTTCATTTCTGTACCGGGGTGCAAATTCAAAGTTTCAAAAACGAGAGAGTGACGCTGGACTGCAAGGTTTTGAACGTTAATACCTCTTTACCAGCTGAATGGAGTGGTATAATAATCACTTCATTCGAAAGATAAAATGTCAACGATTTATATGAATGTCACTTATTGGTAAAAAAAATCGTTTCAATAGCTTAAAAGACGGCGCCAGTGGTTGTATGGTTAGCGTAACAGCCTCACAATCCGATCGGCCTGGGTTCAATCCCAGCTGGCGTCGTTGGGATTTTCTGAGGCGAAAAATCTCTGGTTACGTCTTCCTTCGGAGCGGAAGTAAAAGAAGTTGGCCCGGCTCATGAGTTGTTGAGTCTGATAGGTAGGAACAGGTGGAGTCGCCTCCCTGATGTCGGTGATTGGCACTAAAGTGGCGGAAATAGGCCGACGAAAAATAAGCGAAGATAAAAAAAAAAAAAAAAATAGCTTAAAAATTGCTTTGAAAGCAAGCTATTGAAATTATAACAATCTAGCTCATTGATGATGATTGGTGATCGCAATGTGTTCCCGAACACAGACGCAAAATCTAGGCACATGGAGAAACCGTTATAGCGAATACATGCAAGCTGTGACTTGTTTTGCTCGCTTGCATAAGTGTTTGGGAAACCATAGCGGACACACGCAAGGCGTGAGTACTTTCACTCGCATCAGTTTCTGTTCTGCTTTCGCATGGAACAGTCGTGAAAAATTGTTTGCGTGTGAATGCGTCCGAGCGAAGGAATATTCGCACCCATTTACGTATCCGACTTGGTGTTCCCCTGATGCAATCCAATAGCATCAGTTTCTGGTCTGCTTTCGCATGGAACAGTCGTGAAAAATTATTTGCGTGTGAATACGTCCGAGCGACGGAATATACGCACCCATTTACTCATTCGGCTAGGTGTTCCCGTGATACAATCCAATAGCATCAGTTTCTGGTCTGCTTTCGCATGGAACAGTCGTGAAAAAATGTTTGCGTGTGAATGCGTCCGAGCGAAGGAATATTCGCACCCATTTACTCATTCGGCTTGGTGTTCCCGTGATGCTATCCAATAGCATCAGTTTCTGTTCTGAAACAATTTTATGCAACGTCATATAGACTTTATTTCGTTTTCACCGAGAAATGGCGCCCTCAGTTTGTATTCTGCTTATGGAGTGATCATCTCGTGTTATTCTCACGAAAACAAAAATGAATAATGTATCAAACATCTTCGGTTGCTTTTACAAGGCCACTCAAATTCCATCGGTTCGTTTTAGGACCACCAACAAGTTCGAAAGAGTTGAATTTTATGTTAATAACAATTCCATACTTATACTCATCCACACACACCCTAACAAGAAAAACTTTCAGCAATCTTTCAAAATATTCATTCATTCGTGCATTAAGAATTGATTCAAATGCAATTTCAAATAAATGATTACCGAGCCAACGGTAGTCCAACGTCTACCTCGTGGTTATATCACAGACCGATACAAACCTCAACATCGGGATGTAACGCAATGTTCAAATTCCCTTGGTTTCGGACACGGAACAAGAAACTGTCACATGAAAACTCGTTGTGGCAAGTGTGCTGTTGACCACCTAACAAGACTTGCAGCCTTCCAGAAAAAAACCTCGGAAGTGCGTTAACTGTGGCGAAAGTCACCAAGCCACCAGCCGTAGCTGTACAAAACGTAAGGATTTTAAACGTATCCGGAAGCAAGCTACTGAGAAAACACAGAATAGGAAGAAGGTTCCAGAACTTACTGACAAAGAGTTCCCTCCAATGATTTGTCGTACGATTCCTGTTCTTCCTCCTCTTCCACTCCCTACAAGTCGCCACCAAACGGCCTCTTCTAGCGAAAAGCCAAAAAAGGAGCAACCGAGCTATAGTAAGGTTGCAGCTATCGGTTACCACCTCATTCCTCTTCTACTGAGGATCTTTATAGCATGCAAGAACTTGCAACCCTGTTTCTTGAACTAGATAGACAGACTAGAAGTTGTCGCAACCAACAGGAACAAGTGCAAGTTATGCTACATTTTTACTACAATCATGGATCGGTCATCTCTCAGGATAATTAATTGGAATGCCTGCTCTCTCAAGAGTAAGGTCATCGAATTCACTGACTTCTTAGTGACAAACAGCATCGACGTAGCTATCATTACCGATACGCATCTTAAACCGAATATTAACCTTCGGGTTCCGAACTATCGTCTGTTGAGAATGGATCGTACTGGTTCTGGTGGAGGAGGTGTTGCCCAAGCCATCAGAAATCGACTTTTGCCGTGCCTGAAATTCAACATCATCGAAGCTATAGGAGCGGAAATCACAACATCGATTGGGCCTATTATCGTGATTGCGGTCTACTATCCCAAACAGACGTCAATCAGAGATGGCTCAGCGTTGCTTCTTAAAAACGATATCATCAAGCTAACACGAAGGCAGTCGAAATACGTCATCGGCGGGGACATTAATGCTCGACATCAGTCCTGGGGAAACCAAAGGAGGAATCAAAATGAAGTGACTCTGAATGATGATCTACAGTGTGAGCACTACCACAATGTAGACGGGACTCAGTTAACCAAGGTTATCCAGACCAGAATGATTGATCTCCGTAACAAAAAATTCGCAAAAGATATTACTAAACTTCCGAATAACTCCAAGTAATTTTGGAGACTCGCTAAAATTCTCAAGACCAAGTCTAATCCTATTCCTTCTCTTCTTCAACCTGACAATTCAGAACAATTGATAACACCTGCCGAAAAGGCTAATGCAATTGGCAACCATTTCGCTAGCTCAGACAATCTTGGCCAGAACATTACAAGTCCATTTGAAGCTTCGGCGAATGATACTGTAAGGGCTATTGACAATATCCATTCTGTACCTCAAGAGAATTAAATCACCTCGACTGCAGAGGTTATCTCGGTTATACGCTCGTTGAAGAATATGAAGGTCCCCGACTTCGATAGTATATTTAACATTGAGTTGAAACATCTTAGTAACAACTTATACGAAATTATGACTTCTATCTTCAACAGATGTCTATTACTTGGTTACTTCCCCTCGAGTTAGAAGTTAGCAAAAGTGATTCCGATACTAAAACCCGGAAAAGATCCTTCTTCTTCAAAGAGCTCGACCAATTAGCCTTCTCCCAGCATTTTCTAAAGTATTCGAAAAAATTATATTAACGCGCATTCTTGCTTTTGCAGATGAGCACAATATATTTTTGGATGAGCAGTTTGGATTCCGAAAAGACCACTCTACCATTCACCAGCTTCGTAGAGTATACAACATAATCAGACGAAACAAGTCAGTTTCAAAATCATCTGCCATGGCACTTCTTGGCGTTGAAAAAGCATTTGATAATGTTTGGAATAATGGTCTCATTTACAAGCTTCAGAACTTTGGTTTTCCTACATACTTGATAAAAATTATCAAAAATTATCTTTCTGATAGAGCGTTCAATGTTTCTATAAACAATATTTCATCATTTATTCAACAATTCATCGTGAATGCAGGTGTTCCTCAAGGATCCATCTTGGGACCAATTCTTTTCAATATCTACACTTCAGATATTCCCGCACTTCCATCTGATGGGAAACTGTCACTATTTGCAGATGACACTGACATCATTTAAAATGGCAGAAATATCACAGAACTAAGATCTAAGCTTCAAAGAGGGTTAGACGCTTTGTCTGGATATTTCAATAATTGGAAAATATGCATAAATGCTGCAAAGACACAAGTCATATTGTTTCCCCACAAGAACACTCCAAAGCTTGTTCCTCCTCAAAATATGACAGTCAGTCTTAATGGCAATAGTATTGAATGGTCTTCAGAAGTAGTGTATCTAGGTTTAACTTTCGATCGAAAGCTTACCTTCAGAGCACACATTGACAAAACAGACACAAGATGCAACGTTTTAATCAGGTCATTGTATCCCCTGATCAATAGATACTCTCGATTATCTCTAACGAATAAACCTGCAGTATACAAACAAATAATATTTCCAGTTATCGCATAAGCGATGCCCATTTGGGAGTGCTGTGCTCCAACTCACAAATTAAAACTTCAACGCATACAAAACAAAATTCTTCATATGATTCTAAACTCTCCACCCAGAACGCGAAATTCGGAGATACATCAGTTGGCCGGGATTAAAACCTTGGATGAAATTATCAATAACAATTGTATGAAATTTGAACAGAGTTGCGCTCTCTCAACACACGGAATAATACAAAATCTGTATGATTATGCTTCCTGACATTATAGTCGTTACCTTTCAAAGTAATGGCTTTGGGTCTGGGTAGATATATTTATTTCCAGTTAGATAAGTAGTGTAAGTTGGGATAATGTAAATAATTTGGGGAGGGTATCTTATAAGTTACATTTAGGTAAAAAAAAGTTATAGGAGGTTGTGTCCAATATACGACCGCATTGTTGACGTAGAACTACACTGTTGTTTTATATAAGTCGCCATACATTGGTGGCTTGAAACTACTAGGAATATAAACACTTCTCATCATTTTGCGATATTCTCAAAAGAAACGCCTATGTTAATAATACTGGCCTCGAAAAAAATTGCATTACTTTCTCATGCTCGAGGGAAGCGCAGCTGTCACTCTTAGTGGAGGAGGTTTTGCTACTGGCAAGCGAAACCTAATCACATACAAAATTCCAGAACGACATTTACTTTCTTGGTGTCTAAACAAGCGAAATAAACTCTTTTTGTTAATAACAACCTCGAAAACAGTAGCAATGCTTCATTATGATCAATATTAGTGCAAATACAATGCTAGTTGAAGGCAGTTTTGCGATTGGCACGCGAACCCAAATAGTTATAACATTCCAGTAAGACATTCAAGATGCTCGGTATTCCCCAAATAATTTTTTGGCGCTCAACCTTACCGCCTGCTTCACCATAACGTCAGTTTAATGCATTGATGCACTTTCAAAGGCACCAACGAAACCAGTGCGATTACAATGTTAACAGCTTGGAAAAAGACTGATTTATGCCACACAGCTTGTTCTCTGCTGTAACACCCATCGATGCGAATTCGCTGATGAGTTTGTCAAGAGCGACCGCCTTCACCACCAGCGGGGGGAGCTTGATTTTAGTTGCTGCCTGAGTAACGGCGTTTACATTTTCAACCGACGCGCCGAAATCGCCTACTTCGCTGTTGTTCGATGCGGTGTCACACTCGTGAAAGGTCGATTCAGTGCGAGCGCTTTTCACTGCACCAACATCGCGTGCAGCATTAGATGACGCTTGCCTCGAAATTTTATTGCCCCTGGCAATGCGTTCGTTTTTTGCAGGGCTCGAACCTGTCTTCCTCTTCTTCTTGCTCATCACACACTACGCGAAGCGTCCAATTTATGACGCGGAAAGAAAAACACACGATACGAATAACGCGAAAAACGAACAGAAAAACCAAACGACGATATCCAAGTTGGATTACCACTGGTGGGGTCCAATCTTAGATCGAAGCGCAACAAAAGCAAAGTGAACTGGATTGCTCAACAGTCCGATGCCGAATGAAAGTTTGACTCAGCGAGTAGAGTCGTCGGTTAATCGTTCGATTAATTCAAATGATCGAATATCTGAAATTACAATCGAGTAATTTTGTATCGAATAATTTAAAATCAAAATATGAATACATCGAATAATTGTCACTGTAGTCGCGATTAATGAAAGAAGGCATTTTTCTCAAGGTTAATGCATTTTTAGGTTAAGAATTGGGCCATATAATTTTTTATTCAACTTTTTTTTTGTCCAAAAATGGAACATCGACAACCTGATAGGCCTCGCGACCCGAATGACAACATGATACGTGATATTACAAGAAAAAAATATTCGCTCGATTAATCGAATATTGAAAGACAATTATTCGAATGAATCGAATATTGAAAAATGCCCTAACGATTAATCGATAATCGAATAAATGAAAAATTTAGACATCACTATCAGCGAGATCCACTGTTTATACTCTAGGCAAGTATTCCCCTTCATTCTTCTACCTTTTCCTTTGTTCACGGAGACTTTAAATCCTACGATTTCCCCTCCGTTTGTCGTCGATGAGTTGCTCGTTATTGACAGCTCTGTTCGGGAAAGCACACAAATGGACAGAACAAATGTATGGGAAAATGAAAACGTTTAAAGTTTTCATGAATTTTAACCTTCTACAAACCAGGGGAATCTAATTTATAGCATATTAAACAAATCTTACGGAATTTCCGATTCGTTTAGTATGTAAATCGCCAAAATCCGTTCGCGACAAAAATAGTTATCAACGTTAACTTTATTTCATAAAAACGTGACCTGTTTTCTGATTTGGCACCCTTAATGAAAGACGTAGTTCTACGTCAAAAGGTAACAAAAAAACTAGAAAAGTTTAGGCATGATTTTACAATAGGAATATGAAACAATCGGATAATGTGTATGATACAAATCATTACAAAACTTGGCATTGCAACTTAAAGATGTAGAACCCTAGGTTGATCACTTGATATGTAGTACTATATTATAATGTAAACCAAATTAAGAAATAAAAAGAATTTAAGTGAAATAAAAAGTGAAACGCATTCATTTTTCGTGAGGACATCGACAAGGCAACATCGTAATTGAACGAGCTGAACGTGCTGGACAAGCTGGACGGCGAGGGATTGAGGGATTCGTTACCTGGCCTGACCTGAAAGACATGCAGTTTGTTTGGAACTGTGAGGGAAGGCAGAAAAGCCGAGCCATCAGAAGGAGAAGTGAAGGTGACCAAGAGAGTATCAGCATCGAAAAACTGTTCTCCGGGAAGACATCGAAGCAGTCGCCACACACACATACACGTGCGAAATTGTTTTCGTTTGGATTCCATTCAGCATCGAGAAAATTCCGGAAAGATCTAATCGCAGCTGAAAAATAATCTGCCAGTTTCCCTGGGAATTGAAAAATACATTCATGTGAAAGAGTTTATTTTAATGTTTTCTATCCATGTAACACTGCGACCAAATATTTTTCAATGAAGTGCTATTAACAGGTGGTTATCGAGTTGGCAGTAACCACTGGTAGTGGACTTCGAGAAGAATCGAGAAGAATCCGGAAAGATGTCATCGTTACTGCAAAATAATCTGCCAGTCCCCCTTGGACTTGAAAATTACATTCAAGCGAAAGAGTTTATTGTAATGTTTTCTATCCATTAAATAATGTGACCAAATACAATTGGTTTTGTGATTTTTCAATGAAGTGCAATTAACAGGTGGTTATCAAGTTAGCAGAAACCACTGGTGGTAGACTTCGAGAAGAATCGAGAAGAATCCGGAAAGATGTCATCGTTACTGCAAAATAATCTGCCAGTTCCCCTGGGAATTGAAAAATACATTCATGCGAAAGAGTTTATTTTAATGTTTTCTATCCATATAACACTGCGACCAAATATTTCACAATCAAGTGCTATTAACAGGTAGTTATCGAGTTAGCAATAATCACTGGTGGATTTCGAGAAGAATCGAGGAGAATCCGGAAAGATGTCGTTGCTGCAAAATAATCAGCCAGTTCCCCTTGGAATTGAAAATTACAAGCAAGCGAAAGAGTTTATTTTAATGTTTTCTATCCATATAATACTGCGACCAAATATATTTAGTTCTGTGATTTTTCAATCGAGTGCAATTAGCAGGAAAGCTTCTGAAGATTATTCTTCCCCATCAGTAGGATATTTTCGTATCCAATATTGGATGCATAAAACCTTGTACCTCCAGCGTAACGCTCTCGTTTTCGAAGTCCTCCAAATATTCATTTATTCATTCATTCAGAATGAATTCAGATTCAACTTCAAACAAATGATCACTAAATCAACGATAGTCCTACGTCACTATTGCGGTTATACCATAGATATAACCCACTCCCTGTTTTTTCTAATAAGAGATTATTAAGCGGCCTCCATTGTCATTTTATGGTGTTGCAACTATCTGTTAGCCTAATCCTAAGAATAGAAACAAAAAATTTCTATTCATTCAGGATAATCGAAAGTAGACCTTTCGTCATGTTCCAATGGGCCTACGGGAGCTACATTTTTAGTGCTCAATTACATCCCATAGCGCATTCACCGAATACAAATGAACAAATTTACGTTCTTTGGATACGTCAGAATTTCGTTCTAAGAATTCCATCAGGCGTATAAATTGCTGTTTGTTTATCTTTTCTTTCTCAAAAAGCAATACAAGATTCAAAATGTTAGCAAAAAACAGGAAGTGGGTTATATCTATGGTATAACCGCAAGGGCGACGTAGGACTATCGTTGATTTAGAGATCATTTGTTTGAAGTTGAATCTAAATCCATCCTGAATGAATGAATAAATAAATATTTGGGTGACTTCAAAAACGAGAGTGTTACGTTGGAGACTCAAGGTTTTATGCATCCAATATTGGATACAAAAAACCTTGTTCTGAAGAATAATCTTCAGAAGCTTTCCTGCTAACTGCACTTGATTGACAAATCACAAAACCAAATGTATGTGGTAGCAGTATTATATGGATAGAAAAAATTAAAATAAACTCGCTTGAATGTAATTCTCAATTCCAAGGGGAACTGGCAGATTATTTTTCAGCAACGATCATTTCTTTCCAGGTTTCCTCTCGATTACCAGCAAACGAAAAGAGTTGCGCGCGTGTATGTGTGTGTGTGGCGGCTGCTTCTATGTCTTCCCGAGGAACCGTATTTCGATGCTGATACTCTCTTGGTCACGAGAGTATCAGCATCGGCTTTTCTGCGCTCCCTCACAGTTAAAACAAACTGATTGCATTTCAGGTCAGGTCAGGCCAGGTAATGAATCCCTCGATCCCTCGCCGTTCAGCTCGTTCAGTAACGATGTTGTCTTGTCGATGTCCTCAGGCGTCGTGCACAAATTACGTAACGCTAAAAATCCAAATTTTGAACCGCCTCTCCCCCCCCCTTTCGTAACGCAATTTCCTATCTCTAATAAGCAGAAAGTAACGCAACATCTACCCCCTCCCCCCTTATCGCGTTACGTAATTTGTGCACGATGCCTCACGAAAAATGAATCGGGTTCACCACCAGAATATCATTTCAGTATGCTTTTCGTGCGTGATTGAATCGAGAGAAGGTGTGGTTTACGATGGCAATTTGGAAGGCAAACTAGAGGAGAATGAACTCTCTGAGTATGAAAATTTCGGCGACTGAGCAATAATCGATTGAAAATTATATAATTTTCGCGATACGAAACATTTTCCGTTTTTCATGTTATGCATCCAATATTGGATACGAAAATATCCTACTGATGGGAAAGAATAATCTTCAGAAGCTTTCCAGCTAATTACACTTGATTGAAAAATTACGAAATCAAATGTATTTGGTCGCTGTGTTCGCCATATAATTAGAAAACATTAAAATAAACTCTTTCGCATGGATGTATTCTTCAATTCCCAGGGAACTGGCAGATTATTTTTCAGCAACGATTAGATCTTTCCGGAATTTTCTCGATGCTGTATGGCATCCAAACGAAAATTCTCGTTTCAGTTTGGCCTGCAAAAAACTTTTCTAAACTCTAATCCATCAAATTTGGAGCCCTGAAAAGGGCCGATGATTATATGCTAAGCTAATATAGCACCCTCTCCTTGGATTCGATGGGCCAGCTGAATGTCCTTGGGCATGATGTGACGCGTTTTGCGTGGATAGCACACAAATTTGTATCTTCGAATAAGCCTCCTGCAGCGTCATAACCGCGGAACTTTGGAAGCGCAAGTCGGTTTTGAAGTCCTGAGCAATTCCACGATCCAAAAGCTGCAAAGGTAGCTTGCGGATCAGCAATTCGGTCGACTTCCGATAGCGATGAATTTCACGCAAAGTTCCCGGTCGATAGCGATGTGGCTTCTTCACCTATCCTGCGGCTGGTGCGCTTATCCGAGCTGCTTTCGTGTGCCTTACCACTGAAAGACTAACTAGCTATCTGCTTGGTCCCAAACAAACGAGTCGTCACGGTGCGAGAGTAGAGTAAGAAATGAACGAAAGCAAAGGAAGCGTCATTTTATAAACCATAAATGTATAGAATCTAAACCCCACCCTTATTATATTCGTTGCTTACCCTGAGAGAGAAACGAATAACATCGAAGTAAGTATACAGTAATGTATTTGAATCCGGACACTTTACGTTACATTTAATACCATACCGCAGCCACAACATTTTCTGCATGTTGAATTAATGCGATTGATAAGTAACTATCAAGAAACTATCAGTAACTATATTAGCAACTATTAATCGCATAAATTCAACATGAAAAAAATGTTATGGCTGTGGTATGATATTGAATGTAATGCAAAGTGTCCGGATTCAAAAGCATTACTGTAAAAAAGAGTTAACTCGACTGAATTTTTTTCGGTTCGACCTGCAAAAACGAAATTAAGAGCCCCCGCCGACTGCAGACTGACTTGTCGACCGATAGTTCGGTCGGCTTCTTAATCAGTACGGAGAAAAAAGTCTGTAGTGTACAGCATAATGCATAGACGTAAGTATGAGCTTCCCCATCTCACATTCCAATAAGATTAATGGGTTTCCAAGTGGGCGCGCTACATACGGATACGAATGATTTCAATAACCTGTTTTCGAAGCTATCATTAAGCTATTGAAACAATTTTTCGACTCAATAAATAGCAATCATATAACTCTTGGACATTTTATCTTTTGTATGAAATGATTATCATACTGTTCCGTTGATCCGAAGCAGAATGAATCACGCTTAAAGAAGGAATGGATTTTTTCTTGGAATTTAGTCAGCAGAAATAATGCCCTTTCCCAATAATTAAAAACGACAAACGATAAACAGTTTCATCAAAGTGATTTCTTCGATATGGGGATATATTCACTACATCATGTCATATATTTCATATTTTTCATTATGAAATCCATATCCATGGCACCTATCGGTATCGAATTATCATCGACACCACGATTTTCGCTAAATGCTCCTTTCAGTTCGGCCTGTAAAAAACTTTTCTGAACTCTAATCCATCAAATTTGGAGCCCTGAAAAGGGCCGTTGATTATATGCTAAGCTAATATAGCACGCTCTCCTCGGATACGATGGTCCAGCTGGATGTCCTTGGGCATGATGTGACGCGTTTTGCATGGATAGCACACACATTGGTATCTTCTAATAAGCCTCCTGCAGCGTCATAACCGCGGAACTTTGGAAGCGCAAGTCGGTTTTGAAGTCCTGAGCAATTCCACGAACCAAATGCTGCAAAGGTAGCTTGCGGATCAGCAATTCGGTCGACTTCTGATAGCGACGAATTTCATGCGAAGTTCCCGGTCGATAGCGATGTGGCTTCTTCACGCTTCCTGCGGCTGATGCGCTTATCCGAGCTGCTTTCGTGGTGCCTTACCACCGAAAGATTAACGAGCTGTCTGCTTAGTCCCGATGAAACGAGTCCTCACGGTGCGAGAGTAGAGTAAGAATTGAACGAAAGCAAGGGAAGTGTCATTTTATAAAACATAAAAGAATCGAATGTAAACCCCACCCTCTTTATTGTATAAGCTTACTGTATACTCACGAATATAATAAGGGTGGGATTTAGATTCTATACTTTTATGGTTTATAAAATGACACTTCCTTTGCTTTCGTTCATTTCTTACTCTACTCTCGCACCGTGAGGACTCGAGCTCGTTAGTCTTTCGCAGACAGCTCGTTAGTCATTCGGTGGTAAGACACACGAAGTCAGCTCGGATAAGCGCACCAGTAGCAGGATAGGTGGAGAAGCCACATCGCTATCGACCGGGAACTTTGCGTGAAATTCATCGCTATCGGAAGTCGACCGAATTGCTGATCCGTAAGCTACCTTTGCAGCATTTGGTTCGTGGAATTGCTCAGGACTTCAAAACCGACTTGCGCTTCCAAAGTTCCGCGGTTATGACGCTGCAGGAGGCTTATTCGAAGATACCAATTTGTGTGCTATCCATGCAAAACGCGTCACATCATGCCCAAGGACATCCAGCTGGCCCATCGTATCCGAGGAGAGCGTGCTATATTAGCTTAGCATATAATCAACGGCCCTTTTCAGGGCTCCAAATTTGATGGATTAGAGTACAGAAAAGTTTTTTACAGGCCGAACTGAAAGGAGCATTTAGCGAAAATCGTGGTTTCGATAATAATTCGTTACCGATAGGTGCCATGGATATGGATTTCCTTATGAAGAATATGAAATACATGACATGATGTAGTGAATATATCCGAAGAAATCACTTTGGTGAAACTGCATTATAAAATTATTTGTGTACGAATGCCGCAATCGATAGTCGACTCTAATTTGCGCTGGGTAATTTCCTCGGAGGACTCGATTCATCCTTTGAGCATTAATAATCTCTTTCTGGCAAAACGATGTGGTATGAATCACATTATTTGAATGATAGAATGAAGAAGTTTCTGCCAATTTCCTTCAACCTCCAAACGTATCTTTCTCCCGTTTGTCGTTTTCGCGTTCGCTAATCCTCTCTCACAACACCCATTTCTAGTTTGAGAAATTGTTGAGTAAACATTGTTTGCTAGTGCGCGTAGAGCGGGAATTCCTAAAGATTCATTGCACCTCTAATAAATTGCCGAAAGACGTGGTCTTACGTTGATCGCACTTGATTGAAAAAATCCAAAACGAAATGTATTTGGTCGAAGCATTATATGAGTAGAAAGCAAATAATCGCTCGAAAATGACTTGATTTTCGCGATGTGAAACATTTTCCGTTTTTCATGTTATGCATCCAATATTGGATACGAAAATTTCCACTGATGGGGAAAAAAATATTCAGAAGCTTTCCTGTTAATTGCGATTGATTGAAAAATAACAAAACCAAATGTATTTGGTTGCAGTGTTATATGGATAGAAAACATTAAAATAAACTATTTCGCATGAATGTATTTTTCAATTCCCAGGGGAACTGGCAGATTATTTTTCAGCAACGATGATAGCAACGAGAATTCCACGCGTGTATGTGTGTGTGTGTATGTGTGGCGGCTGCTCCGATGTTTCAAGCGGAACCGTGGCAGCACTCTCCTCCTGATGGATTCCCTTTTGGCCTTAGGTGCACAAACAGGCTCTTGGTGACACCGTTCATCAGCGCATTCATGATAAACGAAATTAGCTTCACAACAACAGCGACAACATGCTCCAATCGCTGTTCAATCATAACTGAGTGGGTTAACGAGCGCCGCTCGCTTATATACCGATTTTTGATTTCAATAGCCTGTTTTGAAAGCAATTTTAAGACTATTGAAACAAGTTTTTGGATGAAAAAGTAACAAGTATATGACGCGTAGACATTTTATCTTTCAAATGAAGTGTTTATCATACCATTTCGTTCAGTTGTTTAAGAGCTATTAACGCTCAAAATCTCGGTCTCCAGCGTAACGCTTTCGTTCTCGAAACTTTGGTTTTACACCCCGGTATAGAAATGAAAGACGTAGTCCTACGTCAAAAGCTAAATAAATACGAAATTAAACTTACTCCATTCCGCGTGACTAGCTTCCACCACCTAAAACACAAGTGACAAATATACTTGATTTTCTCCTTGACATGACAGTATCGTGGTATTCATAATAACACCGAGTTCATCAAAGTTGTCATGACGGATAAACTCTTCCGGATTCCACACACGCGGTGGCAGCCGTAATAACGTTGTATATAATTCACTTCGTTTTCACCGTGAAGTGACGTTCGTGGTCAGGCCCATTGTCATCTAATATTTCTACTGCTGTCATCCAATTTGATAGTCGCGAGAGGTCGCAAGCGATCTCCTCAAAATGACCTCAAGCATGACAGATCGTATCAAATCACTCACCAAAATGAAGTCGCCTGTCAAAAAGATCCGTTACTCTGAGGAATCCAAGTGATTGCATTAATCTTGTTTACCCTTGGTTTTACAATATAATGCCAACACGTTATTGAGATGATTACATTCAAGTCGCAAATCCTTATCATCAGTCCACTCATACAGTCGTACGGTTGAATTGATGCTAGCCAATACACGGCCGTTGAAGTCAATGAGAGAATAGCACGCGCCCTTGATTCCGTTCTCGCTAACTTGAGTTAGGGCTCCATCCGCGTAGTGATAGATGTTAATCCTTCCTACATTGGGTTCCGATTCCGCTTATTTAACCAGTGCTGTGCCGAGGATGCAATAAGTATTCGAGTCGTTACCCAACTTCGCCGAAATCAGTAACATAGTATACTCCGTTTGCATGAATTGATGTGCATGTAGCACCTCGAACGTATTCTGATCGATGATAAGTAGATTGTGAATTTCAACTTCTTGACCAAGCTCGGCACTGCTGGCTCCTGGCTTAAGCAGGGCCATGTTGCTCGAGTAAGTTACATTTGTCGTCTGAGTTGGCGCGCTCTGTCTCGAAGGAGTCAGACCACTTGAGTCCTGAAGATTCATTCGTACCGTTATATCACCAAACGATTGAGAAGCTTCCTGGTCCCATGTGCAGCTTTGAATTTCATTAATTATACCAAGAATAACTGAATATTCGGAAATTTTAAGTTTGATAATGCATACCGGTTATTGATACTATGGATAATTGCGATGAAATCGATATCATATCAAATTGGCTGATATCAGAAGATGATAAAATGGTGATTTTCTAACCTTGCATTTCTCGTCTTGGGAAGAATACATAAAACCGGGGAATTTTAAGATAAATTCTGATTTTTCTAGAGAATTTGAACGAATTTCATATAAAAAAAACAAAACACAAACAAACGAGATGCCAACTTCATAATACCCCTGTTATAGAAGCTCGCTTCCTTATTGGCAAAAAACTCGGATAGCCAATATTCACAGGCCTCTTTTGTGGCTAACTTCTGACTACCTAGCTCGTTCGCCATGGACAAAAACAGGTGGTAGTCACTTGGTGCAAGGTACGGACTATACGGCGGATGCAAAAGAACTTCCCATCCGAGCTCCCGGAGCTTCTGGCGCGTCACCAAAGAAGTGTGTGGCCTGGCGTTGTCCTGATGGAAGACAATGCGGCCTCTGTTTATCAAAGATGGCCTCTTCTTCATGAGTGCTACCTTCAAGCGGTCCAGTTGTTGGCAGTACAGGTCCGAATTGAGCGTTTGGCCATAGGGAAGCAGCTCATAATAGATTATTCCTTGACAATCCCACCAAACACACAGCAGAACCTTCCTGGCCGTTAATGAGGGCTTGGCCACCGTCTGAGCCGCTTCAGCGGGCTTCGACCACGACCGTTTGCGCTTCACGTTGTCGTAAGTTACCCACTTTTCATCGTCAGTCACCATCCGCTTCAGAAACGGGTCGATTTTGTTGCGATTCAGCAGCGATTCACATGCGTCGTTACGGTCAAAGATGTTTCTTTGCGTCAACGTGTGTGGCACCCATACATCGAGCTTCTTTGTGAATCCAAGCTTCTTCAAATGGTTAATAACGATTTGATGACTTATCCCCAGCTCTTGGCCGATGCTACGGCTGCTACTATGCCGGCCTTTCTCGGCTAATTCAGCGATTTTGTCGCAATTTTCGACGACAGGCCTTCCGGAGCATGGCGCATCTTCGACGACCTCTACACCAGAACGAAAACGTTGAAACCATCGTTGTGCGGTGGAAATGGAAACTGTATCGGGTCCATAAACTGCACAAATTTTATTGGCAGCTTGAGATGCATTTTTGCCTTTGTTATAGTAGTACTGTGAAATATGTCGGATTTTCTCTTTATTTTGCTCCATATTTGCGACACTATAACTCACGAACGACTTAACCAACCAAAACACTGTCAAGGACTATATTATAGCGCGCAAAAATACCTTTCCAACAAGCTGTAGTATGACTCGATGCAATGAATACAACTGGGGATCATTGAAACATTGCCCATCGACCACTATTTTATTTTTTCAGACAGTCTCAGCTCATTAGAGGCAATCCGCTCAATGAAGGTTGATAAACGCTCATCTTATTTCCTAACAAGAATAAGACAACTATTGAGTGTTTTGGTCGAAAAATTATTCAAGATTACCTTAGCATGGGTTCCCTCTCATTGCTCGATTCCGGGGAATGAGAAAGCGGACTCGCTAGCTAAGGTGGGCGCTTTAGAAGGCACTCTTTTTGAAAGGCAAATTGCTTATAATGAATTTTTCCACATTCCTCGTCAGTACACGCTCGTAAGTTGGCAGCGCATGTGGAGTGGAGATGAGTTCGGTCGTTGGTTACACACGATTATCCCTAAGGTCTCGACGAGGGCATGGTTCCAGGGATTGAATGTAGGTCGTGATTTCATTCGCGTGATATCTCGGCTTATGTCCAATCACTACAACCTAAACGCGCATCTCTATCGCATTGGGCTCGCAGCAAACAATCTTTGTGATTGTGGCGATGGCTACCACGACATCGAGCATATTGTCTGGTCGTGTATCCGGTTCCATGCTGCTCGTTCTCAGCTCTCTAGAGTACTGATAGCAAAAGGCAGACAATCGGATATGCCCGTCCGGGATATCTTAGGTAGCCGTGATCCTGATCTTCTGCTTCATCTATACCTGTTCCTCAGAAACGCCGATGTCAACGTTTAATAATGTTTCCTTCGTTGTGTCCCCGTTTCATATCCCTCCTATCCGATCGATAAACTTTTACTTAGTCGCGGCAATACATACACATACTCTTTACAGACACACGGGCCAAAGGTTGTGCAGCCCACTGATCATTCAACAAGAGCCAAAGGTTGTACCGCTCATGACAACTCTACACGAACTGATGATTGCGCCGGCTAGTGATCATTCTATCCTGGATTCCTCGAGTCGAGAAGACGCACCACGCTAGATATGGGGTACATACTACGGGGGCGTTGCTGATTAATGGTCAGCTGCATCCCAATAGGAAGTATCCCGTGTCGGGCACACGTACAGAGCATTGGAGACAGCAACATCCCAATTGCCATACTAATGAAACTCAAATTTCTGCATTACTCGGGAATCAATCAAGCAAATGGAACCAAAATTTGCATTTGGAGGTGTTATTTCGATAGTTCGAGAGCGGAGGCTCTGGTTGGATGGTGCACCGTTTCACTGGGAGAAACGAGCCTTGGACGCTATAACTTGCAAAGTTCTCAGCGGAAACACTCTTGAGAATCAGCTTGAGCACAAAGAATAACACTATGCGACAGGTTTACAGCATAAAAACATCCGATGTTCTTTATTTCACGTTGCGACGGGATTCTAAATCGATCACTTACATATTATGAAGGAAAAACACGTTTCAACACGTTTGGTTTGTATAAGTCTCTTGCATCTGCTGCGGCTTTGCTTCTCTCTTGGCTCTATTTCTTGCACACTCTTGAACGGATGGAAAAATACGGCCATGCTTCTCGCTGCTGGGCCGCTATGCTCGCTGACAGGAAATCACAAAGGGTGGAGGGGATGAATTTGCGACGCAATATTCCTCTCTTCTCTTCAGGGACTGAACAGAGGTTTTAGGGTTAAATTATTCTATGGTAGTTAGATACTCCTCTCCCTCTCTTAGGTGGGATTGCCGTACAAATGAAACACAAATTTCTGCATTACTCGAGAATTAATCAAGCAAATGAAACCAAGTTTGGCGTGTGGAGGTTTTAGGGTGCAATAAATGGTTCTATGGTAGTTAGACTCTCCACCCCCCTCTCTAAGGGGGGGCTGCCATTAAAATGAAACACAAATTTCTGCATTACTCGAGAATTAATTAAGCAAATGAAACCAAATTTGGCACGTGGAGGTTTTAGGGTGCAATAAATGTTTTTACGGTTAGATACTCTCTCCTCTTCTCTAAGAGGAGCTGCCATACAAATGAAACACAAATTTCTGAATTACTCGAGAATTAATCAAGCAAACAAAACCAAATTTGGCATGTGGAGGTTTTAGGATGTAATAAGTATTTCTATGGTAATTTGTATTCTCTAAGGGAGCTGCCAGACAAACGAAACACAAACTTCTGCATAGCTCGAGTTTTTTGTGTATGAGAAATGTTTCTATAATGGTATGACACCCCTCCTTCCTCTGGAATGGAAAATGGGTCCCATAAAAATATTACACATATTTCAACCAAAAATATTCCAACCAAACATGACAATTGAAAATTTTCGGAAAACTCTGGAGGAAAAAGGGAAAATTCGGAAAATTAAATTCCCATATGTTCTACAAATACATATTGCCAAGTGCTTTTAGTCCATTTGATGTTTGCGCTAGCGAAATTGATCTTTGTTCGAAACTGGAAATGGATTTTAATGTGATGAAACGCACTCCTATATCTTCTTCTATCTATACCAAAAAAGGATCGTCGGATGTGTTGATAAGAGCAGAACTCGAGGAAGGAATTGTCCGATTTAGGGTTGTCTTTATTCTATCATATTTTCTGTAAAAAACATTTATTCCATGTAACGGAGAAACATATTATTTGCAAGTGATTGAAAAATCTTGAACGAGAATTATGAAAATAATCTGATATTATAATGATGAATTTTGTTAGAAATACTAGGAATTTTATAGTAAAAGGTGAATTCAACGGGGTCGAATAGAAGATCAGTCAATGAACAATTCTGCGATTGGGCCCATGAACTTGCTCATAGTAAAAAAACGTGATTGTTTGAAGGTATTGATAACAAAGAACAAATTTTGGGCGGGACGAAGTTTGCAGGGTCAGCTAGTATAAGAAAAAGCTGGATAAACTAGGACGTGTTACCAGGTACAAAGCGCGGCTGGTTGCGATTCGGACTGGATTACGACGAAATTTTCGCGCCGGTTGCGAAGCAGTTTACACTACGCACATTGTTGACCATTGCAAGTCGTCGAAATATGCATGTAAAGCATGTGGACATCAAAACAGCTTATCTGAACGGTGATTTGGAGGAGACCGTCTTCATGAAAGTACCACCAGGTGTTGATAAGACAGGTGATGAGGTTTGTTTGCTTCGCCAAAGCTTGTATGGGCTAAAGCAGTCGGCACGTATGTGGAATCGCAAGCTGGACAAGATACTTCAACAGATGGGCTTCAAGTCATCGGAAGCTGACCCTTGGCTTTATTTCCGTTGTCGCAATAAGCTGAATTCATTCATATTGGTGTACGTGGACGGCATGCTGATTAGTACATCAACCCAGGTGGAGTACAAAGAAATTTTGGATTCGTTGACCACAAAGTTTCAGTTAACAGCCTTAGGAGATGTAGAGCAATTTCTGGGGATTCAAGTTGTCAGATCCCAGAGAGGTTTTGGATTAAACAAGAAGTCTTACATCGACCGGATGACTGCAAGATACGGATTGGAGGATGCTAAAGGATCGCGCATTCCAATGGACCCGGGAGCATTCAGCAGAAGGAGGAGGTTGAAAGACTACCGACTAACGTAAACTGACCAGACGTCCCGCGTTACGCGGGACAGTCCCGCATTTCAACAAAATGTCCCGCGTAAGATTCCGTCCCGCGAAACGTCCCGCATTTGGCAAAAGAAACGTAAATGTCCCGCGATATCAATATATTGCAATATAACTGAAGGAACATGCGACATATCGAGCAGTATGTAATGTCACTTTGACTCACCCCTATGTAGAATACACAGTCACCTTGACATACCTCTTGTAGAATACAATGAATAAATTCTTTCTTTCTGATTACAACCGTCACACGAAGTAGTTCATTCTTTGGCTCACTCTCATATTCCAATAGGTTATGGGCCCAGTGATTTAGCCATTTTGTTTTTTCTTCGGAGTTAGTTTTTTCAAAAATGTCTACATCAGGATGTTCCCATAAAAATGGTGATGGAGGTGCTGTTCACAATCGAGGATACAGTTCAACGAGTCTGCCGTCAATTGAGCTTCTTGTCGGGCAGGAAAATTGGCCAACCTGGAAGTTTGCGGTACAGACGTTTTTAGAGCTGGAAGATTTGTGGGAAGCAGTCAAGCCGACATCGAAACCAGATGGAACGGATCCTGCCGTTGACGCACTGGAGGACAGAAGAGCTCGTGGAAAAATTATTCTTTTGCTTGATCCAGTTAATTATGTTCATGTACGGGAAGCGAAATCCGCTAAGGAAACGTGGTCAAAGCTGGAAGCAGCATTCGAAGATACGGGGCTCACCCGGAAAGTTGGTCTGCTGCGAAAATTAATAACAGCGTCCCTAGCAACCAGCGGCACCATGGAAATATACGTCAATACGATCATAGCAACCGCACATCAGTTGCGTGGCATCGGATTTGACATCAGTGACGAGTGGATAGGTACTCTTTTGTTGGCTGGTTTGCCGGAAGATTATCGGCCGATGATAATGGCATTGGAAAATTCCGAAACAGCGATTACCGGTGATGTCGTGAAGACAAAGCTGCTGCAGGAAACATGTATGTATGTCATCATACATCATACATGTATGTCATCGTTATCGTCAGGTGCTGCCTTTTCGAGTAACAAAAAAAATAACAATCAGAGTCGAAAATCGAATAATTACGATGCAGCCCCCCAAGGCAAAGGTCCCAAATATCGACGTTACCAGAAATATGGCCACATTGCAAGAGAGTGTCCACAAAAGGATTCCAAGAAAGCTAGCGCGTGGTGCACAGTTCTTTCAACGATTGCCGAAGATGACAACTGGTATTTCGATTCCGGTTCATCGAATCATTTTTCAAAGTCTGAATACATGTTAGAAAATGTTCAACGTCACGGCGGAACGGTGATGGTTGCCAATAAAAGTGCGATGAAAGTGATTGCAAAGGGAGGCATAAGACTGAGGCCAGAGTGCTGTTCCGAAGATCCCCCCATTGAAGTGCACGAGGTACACGTAATTCCGGAGCTATCAACCAATTTGCTATCATTGAATCAGATTGTTCAACGTGGTCACACAGTTACGTTCAACATCGACGGCGTCACAGTGAAAAATCCTGAGGGATAGGTCATCGCCACAGGGAGTCGAGTGACTATTCAAGTTGAACCAATTATCATCTTCTAGAGAAGGCTAGGCCATATCACTTTCAACAGTCTGCAGCGTATGAGGAGAGGCCTAGTCTCAGGCACGGTGATACCGTGGACCCGTATTATAATGACAACGTGACAACTCCTGCGCTCCCGTCGCGCACATCTTCAAATCCGCCCGAGTCATCGGCATTGAGGCGAAGCGGCAGGGAGCGCTTCCTCACAGGCAAGTTAAAAGATTTCTTTTTTATGAGCACCGGATTGCCTTCCAATCGATTTTCAGATGAAGCTGACAATAACGTGGCATCGTCCGCCACTGAAGATCCTGGAACTGAAGCAAGTGGCTTGCAGCAGGGACTTGTGATACCAATCATCCGAAGCATACTGGTGATCCACGAACTCCATACGAGGCAATCAACAGTCAACACGGCGATCATTGGAAAGCTGCAATGGACGAGGAGTATCCATTTTTTTTTTTTTGTTTTTTTCCAAAATATATATTTTTATAAAGGCTCATATGGCGTTAGCCTCACGGGGCCGGGAGTTCAATATTTTGACAATTCTTATTATCTATGTTAGTAATATGTAACCGATTACTCGCGGTTGGCTCGAGGTTAGTATTACAAGTGTTTTCGTAATTCGAATGTTGCTGTCTCCAATGCTCTGTACGTGTGCCCGACATAGGATACTTTCTATTGGGATGCAGCTGACCCTTAATCAGCAACGCCCCCCTAGTCGTTACCTCATATCTAGCGTGGTGCGTCTATCTCGACTCGAGGAATCCAGGATAGAATGGTCACTAACCGGCGCAATCATCAGTTCGTGTAGAGTTGTCATGAGCGGTACAACCTTTGGTTCTTGTTGAATGATCAGTGGACTGCACAAACTTTGGCCCGTGTATCTGTAAAAAGTGTGTGTATGTATTGCCGCGACTAAGTAAAAGTTTATCGATCGGATAGGAGGGATATAAAACGGGGACACAACGATGATTGGAAATGTTACTTGGGAACTGGTCAAGTTGCCGCCGAAACGAAAAGCCATTGGATGTAAGTGGCTGTTCAAGACGAAGGAGGACGCGAAGGATAACGTTGTGCGCCATAAAGCGAGGCTAGTGGCGCAAGGATTTACGCAAAAGTTTGGTGTGGACTTTGACGAAGTTTTCGCTCCCGTCGCCAAACAAATCACTCTACGTTCTCTCCTGACCATCGCAAGCCGGCGTCGGATGTTAGTTAAACACGTGGATGTGGAGACCGCGTACCGTCATGGAAAGTTGGAAGAGTCCATCTACATGAAACAGCCTGAAGGTTATACCACTGGGAACTCAGACACGGTATGTTTGCTGAAAAAGAGTTTATACGGTTTAAAGCAATCCGCTCGAGTATGGAATCAACGAATCGACGATGTGTTCCGAAGAATGGGATTCGTGGCTTCGACTGCGGACCCGTGTCTGTACGTTCGACGAAGGACATCAGCCACGTATGTTTTACTCTACGTCGACGACATGCTCATCGTCACTGAAACTGCTGACGAATTTGCGGCAATTTTCCGTCAGCTGCAAAAGAATTTCGAAGTTGCCAATCTGGGTGATGTTAAGCATTTTCTTGGAATTGAAATCGAGCGTGATTCAAGTGGATTTCAGTTGAACCAACAAAGCTACATTTTAAAGCTTGCTGAAAGGCATGGTTTAGAAAATGCCAAACCGTCCAAAATTCAACAGAAGGAGGAGGAGAATCGACTGCCCAATAACACCCAGTATCTCAGTCTGATAGGTGGTCTGCTGTATGTGGCTGTTCATTCGCGCCCAGACATCGCAGTTAGCACTTCAATTTTGGCATAGAAGTCAAGTTGTCCCACACAGTTGGATTGGCAGGAAGCGAAAAGGGTACTCAGGTATTTGAAGGCTACATGTGACCACAAATTGCATCTTGGGTCGCAAAGCACAGGATTGGAACTGTTCGCGGATGCTGACTGGGCGGGTAACCATCGTGATCGAATGTCAAACACAGGATTCCTGATTCGTTTTGGTGGTGGCTGTCGTGTTCCCTCTTTTCCATCCTGCCAAACGTCCGACCGAACCGACAACTTGCGACCGTTCTTCAACACTTTACTCGAGAGAATGAAGTTCCGTCGAACTAGTGCTATCCGAGTCTCTTGATGATGATGATGATGGTCCCGCCTCCTTCCCCTACAGAGGTTTGAGCAAGACGAGTTATCTAAAAGATAATTTTTTTTTTCAACATTGAAATCAGTTTAGCAAACATGAAAAACGAACTGATTTTATTTACAGATATAAGTTCTTTCAGACCAATGGTGCCAATGCTCCTAATTTTTCTAGTTTTTACTTCTCTTGCATCCTGATTATTGTAAAAGTCATTTGGCAACGCTGGTACGAGAGTTTTTTCGTTTCGCTCTTATATTATTTCCCTCTCCGTGTTTATGAAGGATTGTTCCACGTCTTGCTTGCGTATATGGGGAGTCCAAAAATTTACTTGCGCAAATGTCCAATGTGTACCATAGATCACAGATACATGGGGCAGATGAAACATAAGAATTTTATAGTCTATTCTTTATTTTATTTTTGACGTAGGACTACGTCTAACCGGAAGATATAGGGGGTGAAATGGAAATCTAGGCACTGAACAAGTAGGAAAAAATGCAAGATTTGGAACGCTTATAACTCGAGCATTTCTCAATAGATCGCAAAAGTTTTTGCATCAATTGATAGGAAATATATCTACGCATCTATCATAACGAATAACATTTCATTTTTCATGAGATAAATAATTAAATAATTGTAAAATATCAAGCATTGTCAAAATGCCCTATGTGCCCATTTTTGATTGGTCCATTTTGTGCTCCTCAAATCGTACCGACCAAAACGGGCAACCAGAGCAGCAGCGAAATAGAATGAAGCACGATTGGAAAAGAAAAAGAAAAAAATGAACGAAACATTGGTCGCAGTCTCACACATGCGTAATTCTCGAGCCAGCCAGTCAGCTTAAAAATCCCCGCTCCGCTGCCGTAACGATCATTCTCATTCAAACCGTACACCACATCAGTTCGCATCACAACACATCAACAAACCAACCCAAGCAGCCATGTCTGGACATGGCAAAGGAGGAAAAGTGAAGGGAAAGGCAAAATCCCGCTCGAATCGCGTTGGTCTGGAGTTCCCCGCAAGGGTAGCTAGGCCGAGCGCGTTAGTACCAGTGCACCAGTCCACCTAGTCGGCGTTATATAGTTTTGGCCGCCGAAGTGATCGAGTTAGCTGGCAAAGCTGCTCGCGACGATAAGAAAACCCGGATTCGGAACAGGACACATTCGGTTCGGTGGACATCAAGACAACAGGCAGTTGCAGCGAGTGGCGAGTGGCGTTCGAAATGTTTTTTTTCAAAACCACGAGTACTAAGTTTTCTAAATTGGAACCATTCCATAAAACAAGGCGCTTTCCAGGGCCATTAAACCTTCCAAAAAAGTGTTTAGGAAATACAGTTCAATGTTTTCTAAAACATTATCCAAAATAATAATAAAACACAAATTGATTTTTTCATAATTTGTTTGCCAGGATCTGATGAGTATGTGAATTTGACAGTTGTTTTGAGCTTATTGATAGTTGGGGACTTTCCTGATTATTCAATTTTCACCAATTCTTAAATTGTTTCCAGATTGAAAGTACAGTAATTTACAATTAGTTCGACATTTAGTTAATTGGACGGACATGTAATGCGACTTATTTAGTTGGACATTTTTGTAAACATAGAGATCCAAATTATGACCCAACATTGAAAGTCGACACTGTACCACTGTCATCGCAAATGTTCAATTACAGGTTAAAATCGCCTCCAATGCGACACTGAGTGGCGCTTCGGCTCGTCGCATTGAATGTAATTTACTGTACAACATGTCACAAAGCTGGATGGGAAGAAATTTTCCAACTGTGAAAGCTGTGGCGAGTGGCAACAAATCGCTAAACAGGAAGGTTTAGCCGAACAAGATGGGGATGTCGAGTGATAACAAAACAATAAACTCTTTAGATTGAAGATAATTTTGTGATCCTGAAAAGGACCCTTTTTAGCCTGCATGTGAATCCAACGAGCGAACAAATCGTAATGAATGTATTTTTTTGCCATCGCTCCCATTTAACGCTCATTCGTTCGTCTCGTTGGACTCGCCCCTCTGGCTGAGTCTGCCGATTTGTCTCTATCCTGTGAGTGTGTACCGCTAGAGTATAAAACACGCGGACCCCAAAAGAATATCTTATTTTCTTTCAAACCGTAAACCCGTGTGGTTGTACGGCATCGGCATAGTGGACGTAACAAATGAGGACAAGTTAAGGGAAAGGCAAAGTGTCACTCGAACCGTGCAGGTCTCCAGTTCCCTGTTGGTCGCATTCACTGATTGCTCCGCAAGGGTAACTAGGCCGAACGGATTGGTGCCGGAGCACCAGTATACCCAACAGCGATTATAGAGTTTCGGCCGTCGGAGTGCTCGAGTTGGCTTGCAAAGCTGCTCACGACAATCAGAAAACCCGCATCAAGAACAGAGCAGCTTCGGTTCGGCGCTCATCAAGGCAACAATTAGTTTCAGTGAGTGGCAAAGTGCTTCTCCGGCACGTCGCATTAAATGTAATTTACTGAACAACATGTCACAAGCTGGATGGGAAGAAATTTTCCAACTGTGAAAGCTGTGGCGAGTGGCAAAGGCAATAGCTAAACAGGAAGGTTTAACCGAACAAGATGGGAATATCGAGTGATAACAAAAACACAACACCAAAGGTTCTTTTCAGAACCATCAACATATTCATAAAGAGTAAACAGTAAACTAATCCATTTTTCAGGTAGATAGGTAGGTATTCACGTAGGAGAAGAAAATAAAACAATATATTTAAAATATATATTTAACAAAAGCTGTCCCCTTTGTATAGTCCTACGTCACTCCGGTTATGTCCCCGACATTACCCATCCGTCTTTTTTATACAGATTATATTGTTTGCATATTTATTTCTTTTTTTAACATTCAATAATTTCCTCAATTGTCTTCGTCACATCTCCTACAGTGGCGTCATAAGCTGGGCTCCAGGAAGCAAAGCTGCGTCGCCTTATCTTCCACTGAGGCGGAATTCGTGTCGTTGGCAGAAGCATGCCAAGAGCTGACTTGGGTGAAGAAGCTGTTAACTGATTTCGATGTGGATGTCTCGGAGCCAGTACCAACCTTTGAAGATAACCAGAGTTGTATCAAGCTCATCAGCAGTGATAGGATCGAAAAGCGCTCGAAGCATATTGAGACCAAATATTTCTATGTTAGGGATCTCCAGGAGAAGAAACAAATCTTGTTAAAATACTGTCCAACCGAAGAAATGCTCGCAGACATTCTAACGAAACCATTACAGCAATGTAGAATTAAAATTCTGAGAGAACAATTAGGGTTACTGCCGAATAAGGTCGAGGAGGAGTGAAGGAACATGCGACATATCGAGCAGTGTGTAATGTCACTTTGACTCACCCCTTGTAGAATACACAGTCACCTTGACATACCTCTTGTAGAATACAATGAATAAATTCTTTCTTTCTGATTACAACCGTCACACGAAGTAGTTCGTTCTTTGGTTCACTCCCATATTCCAATAATAACAATTTGATCATGTTGATTTTCTTTCATGGATGAACCTCAAAAAAAAACTTTTACTTGGCAGACTGTTCAAGAGCGCTTCTAATGCATCCAAAGATTGATACGTTGAACCGGTTTCATCGCACCGACATTGGGCTTTTTGTTTAGAGAGTGTCAACTGGAAGCGACAGCAACAAAATTGGAAAATGATTTTTATAAAGTTGTTTGATGAAGTATCGTAAATGAAGCGTTGGGCGGTCTTACGAAAGTTGGACGGAACCTGAAACATGGCTGATGAAAAGATGTATACCGGCGTGTTATTTTACCTTTTCGTGGCTTTGGTGGTCGTCTGTCTCTCTATTATGGCCATTCGTCCAAATGTTTTCTATCAAGCGCAGCTGGGGAATGTTGGGAAGGTTGATGGTCTTCGCGACAATGTTTATCTCCAGCCGATCCGTTCTCCCGTGATCTTTTGGCATAATGGGTTGATCCCAGGTTCGGCATAAAGACCACATCACCTTCCCAACTACGGCAAGCACTTTGTACTATATATCTCTCCGTTCACCATATGACTCGAAAAAAGAGCGGCCTGGACATTCCCTTCACGTCTGTCAGAGAACGACCTTCTTCGAGAACTTGATGTGAATGATATGTTCGACGTCATCGCTTACCTGGGGAACGTAAAGAACCGGTCCCCTGTCATTCGTTGAAATCTAGCATCAAGTATATCTCGTCTTTCATTATGAGTACGAAAAGAAGTTTTTCACTTCTTTCGCTGGAAAGAAGTTTTTCACCAGCACCTTAAGCTACTCCTTCTGGGTGATTTGCCTGCTGCCTAGATACGGCCGGTCTCATCTGACGCTTCCGCATAAAAATGTCCATTTTGGCCAGATCCTCCTTCACCGTTTGCCCGGTTGTTTCGATCTCCCGGCTTAAGGATCGACAGGGAGAGGATGTTGTAAATACCAGATCGGCTATATCTGGCGGACACAAAGTGCCTCAGAATGTTCAATTCTTTCGCTGTGGGGTAGAGCTTGCAGTACGGAAAAATCATCAAGTTGCTTGACAATGCTGCTGCAGCGAATCAACAGCCTTGAATCATTTTTGTTGTAGACTTAATAAACGTAAGATTTAAAGAAAATTTGTTCCTATAAATTATCTTTCATCGCTATCCGAAATTAGTAAATTTTTTTGAATGCATACGTTAACACTAAAATCGATGAAAAAAGAATTGGAATTTTCGAGCATTCCGTTCGGTAATTTGAAGAAAATTGTAGAATTTGAATCGTGCTTGCCAGGCATCTCTGCCAGGCAGAGATTTTCGGGCGTGAAAAAAATCTAAACCACCGAAAAATCACAACTGAGTGCCAATACTCAGAAAGAAATAATACTGATTAGTTTAGACTCGCTAAACTATGGTTTATGTTCACATAACGTATATACATAACGTTTTGTTTTTTGTGTCCCGCGTTAGACCTCTGACCATCTGGTCACTTTAGACTAACGACAAATATCAGAGTCTTGTTGGCGGTCTGCTTTATTTATCCGTCAATACGCGACCCGATATTGGTATCACCGCTGCATACTTGGGCGCCGTTGCCTGAAAACAACTAGTGGTCTGCAGCTTGAATTAGGAGGACCAGTTGGAGGTTTAGAGGGCTTTGCTGATGCCGACTGGGCCGGAAACGTCACTGATAGGAAGTCTAGTTCTGGATACCTGTTTCGTCTTGGTGGTGGACTCATATCGTGGTGCGCAAGGAAGCAACCGTGTGTAGCACTATCCTCAACCGAAGCAGAGTACGTTTCACTGGCGGAATGCTGCCAAGAACTACTGTAGCTGCTGAAGTTGATGCGAGATTTTGATGAACCTACGGAGAATCCTGTATGCATTTTCGAGGATAACCAGAGGTGCATTACGCTACTCAGTCAAATCAGCGAAAAACGTTCAAAACACTGTAACTGAGGGTTTCGATGCTCGGTGGCACGCACGAAACTCCCTTTAATAATGCCTCAGGATCGGCATACGCTTATTTATTTGCTTGGGGAAAAACCTCGCGTTTGGCTACGTTGCCTTACCACCCACTTCCTTAACCTACACTCACCTGGAAGCTGGGCTGCGACGACTCGATGTTCCGGTTGCAGACGGGAAAGTTCACCAATCTTTATTCGTCGTCTTTCGAGAAATCGGGAGTACTTTTTTGACGTAGAACTACGTCTTTCATTAAGGGTGCCAAATCAGAAAACAGGTCATGTTTTTATGAAATCAAGTTAACGTTAATAACTATTTTTGCCGCGAACGGATTTTGGTGATTTACATAGTAAACGAATTGGAAATTCCCTAAGATTTGTTTCATATGCTATACATTAGAATCTCCTGGTTTGTTAATGGTCAAAATACATGAAAACTTTAAGCGTTTCCATTTTCCCATACATTTGTTCTGTCCATTTGTGTGCTTTCCCGAACAGAGCTGTCAATAACGAGCAACTTATCGACGAGCAGCGAAGGGGAAATCGTAGGATAAAGTCTCCGTGTACGAAGGAAAAGAAGAACGATGAAGGGGAATACTTGCCTAGAGTATAAACAGTGGATCTCGCTGAGGCAAACTTTCATTCGGCATCGGACTGTTGAGCAATCCAGTTCACTTTGCTTTTGCTGCGCTTCGATCTAAGATTGGACCCCACCAGTGGGAATCCAACTTGGATATCGTCGTGTGGTTTTTTCAGTTCATTTTTGGCGTTATTCGTATCGTGTGTTTTTCTTTCAGCGTCATAAATTGGACGCTTCGCGTAGTGTGTGATGAGTAAGAAGAAGAGAAAGGCTGCCTCGAGCACTGCAAAAAACGAACGCATTGCCAGGGGCAATCAAATTTCGAGGCAAGCGTCATCTAGTGAAGCACGCGATGTTGGTGCAGTGAAAAGCGCTCGCACTGAACCAAGCCTTCGCGAGTGACACCGCATCGAACAACAGCGAAGTAGGCGACCTCGGCGCGTCGGTCGAAAATGTAAGCGCCGTTACCCAGGCTGTAACCAAAATCAAGCTACCCCCACTGGTGGTGAAGGCGGTCGCTATTGACAAACTCATCAGCGAATTCGCATCGATGGGTTTTATAGCAGAGTCGAGCTGTGTGGCATAATTCAGTATTTTTCGAAGCAGTTAACATTGTTTGTTTTGTTGGTGCCTTTGACATTGTATGAATGCATTAAACTGACGTTATGGCGAAGCATGCATTCAGGTTGTGTGCCAAAAAATCATTTGGGAAATACCAAGCATCTTGAATGTCTTACTGGAATGTTATGAGTTATTTGGGTTCGCGTGTCAGTCGCAAAACTGCCATTAACTAGGATTGCGCTAATCTTGATCATAATAAAGCAATGCTACTATTTTCGAGGTTGTTGATATTAACAAAAAGAGTTTATTTCGCTTGTTTAGATACCAAGAAAGTCGTTCTGGAATGTTGTATGTGATTAGGTTTCGCTTACCAGTAGAAAAAATTCCTCCACTGAGGGTGGCAGCTGCGCTTATCTTGAGCATGAGAAAGTAATGCAATTTTTTCCAAGGCCAGTGATATAAACAGAATCGTTTCTTTTGAGAATAATGTAAAATGATGAGAAGTGTTTATATTCCTAGTAGTTAGATATATTGATGTAGTTATGAGATGTGGAATAATGGTGCTGGTGCAACATGTATATAACTATAGCCGAGTTTATTATGTCAATTGCGAAAAAGGCCACTGGAATAGCGTTCAACGTAAATTTTCAATACATTGGCATGAAATTAATTGCGACATATGATCAGCTAGTGTATTGTTCTGCGAGGGCAAGAATGAATCATCAATCAATTATCGTCAACTAATTCTACAATGAAAAAACATTTCAGAGATTATTCTACTAAGGTATAAACAAGCGACTTATAAAAAATAACAGTTTAGTTCTACGTCAACAATGCAATGCGGTCGTATCTTAGACACAACCTCCTATAATTTTTTTAAATTTCCGCGAGCACTCACGGATAACGCACGATCGCACCTTTTATCTCAATCCTTTTAAACTCCGGATTGATCTCCTCATTTTCACTGATCTTATTCGCGCGAACAATCGCATTTTTTTCACGCACTAAATATCTTTTTTTCTCTTAAAAACTCGACCGTTCCGTCCAAAGGTTTCTTTTGAAGTCCCCTTTCTACCCTTTTAAGCTTGGTCGTCAACCTCTCGACCCGGTAATTACCCTCATGATCTCAGGTCTAGGTCCGAATTCCCATTTTCGGACCTACCTTAATATTTGCCGCCCATGCCAATGACATCTGGTGGCGGGTGGTGGCATCTCCGGATAAGGGCCGTGTACCCAAATGTGGCGGTGCAAGTGAGGCGTGAAGCGGTGAAAATTCACGCAACCCCACGCTTAGCTTTTTCCCAACGGTTATTCATCGAAATTCGCGAACTAAAACGCGCTCATTTCGCGTGTCTCACACGTTCACCTCCACGAACAGTCACAACACGTGGACACTAAGTTCCATTTTGTCAAGGACCAATATGAACGCAAGCAAATCGATGTCACCTACTGTTCTTCTGAAGATATGCTTGCGGATATCCTGACTAAGCCGTTAAACCGTGTGAAGTTAGAGGTTCTGCGAGAAAGGATTGGTCTTCGGCCAACACGTGATGAGGAGGAGTGATAGCATGGCAACCCCGCCGTGGAGACTTTTACATCACGCATTATTATCGAGACTCTTTTGTTCTCTCCTCTCTGAATATCAGTTATAATGATCCCCGATTTTTGAAATTAATCGTTCATCCACTAATCGAATACTTTTCAGCAGTTTGTTATTCGATACGATGATTCGCTCCAAATAATCTATTAATCGATTAATCGTCACACTGAGGAAAATAATTAATTAGAATAATATTTTTCATTTGTTAGAAAGCCATCTGGAATCAAAACAGTGTTCATTCCGCCTGAAAATGAATTATTATCTTTAACGCTCCCCTAAACTCGTAAACGAAGCTCATTTCGCATCGACGGCATTGAGCTTCTTTTAGGAGTTTAGGAGAGCGTCAAAGATAATGATTGGTTTTCAGGATAAAACTGCAGCGGCCGTACGGTTTTTTTGCTCAGGGTTTAGATCGATTAATCGGCTTAAATTATTCGTTCACTTCGATTATTGGTTGTGCAGTATTCGTTCGATTAATAATCGATTTCTGTAGGAAGTATTCGATTAATCGATTAATCGAACGATTATCGGGGATCACCAATCAGTTATGTTCGTTCTCTCTGCCTAATCGGTCCCCACAATCCGTTTTGCCTGCCAAGATCGGGTCGATGAAATGTCAACAATCGACCTCAAATGCTGCCACCTTGCAATCGAGTTATCGACCTTGCATTCATCATTCATCGAACAACTTGACGCCACTTTTTCGCCAACATGTGCAAGGCGTCGACCTGCTTGCAGCGCTGCTTTCAGCACTACTTGTTGCTTGTTTGTATTGGTTTGTTATTGAAAATGAAAAGGAAATACATTGATCGATTTTAAACATATTTATTATTATTCAAATCCGACTGAGTACATTGATGAATACCTCCTTGCCCTTGATGACACAGATATGTGGCTGAGGAGGATTCTTCAATGTGCGTGAAGCACGGGATCTCCGATGGGGAAAATTGCTCGAAATACTATCGATGGCCAGGTCCTGCTGCGGTTGCTGTTGATGCTGTTCCCCGGAATAGCACCCTGGACTTAAAGGATACTGCTGCGGGAAAGCTGATGCTGTTGGCTGGTGTGACAGAAGTGGAAATAAGCAATGTGGTGATAAGGGAAATCATCTTTCTCATTCGCCGATTGATTGAGTCGGATGTATTCATAGCTGAAACAAAATAAAATGATTAGTAAGTGAAAAGCAGAAATGAATTCCCTACTCACCAGTTGAATGATCCGGATAAAATGCGAACATTAAAATATCATGCGAATACGTTCGCTTACCTCGCCTATTTTCATTCTACTATACAACGGAATCAGTGCATTCGGGTTCCTCCGGGTGGTAATTCAGCTGAGTAAGTTGATAAATACCTCCTTGTCGTTGAGTTTTCGTGTCTGAAGAGGATTTTTGAATGTGCGCGAAGCACGGAACCTCTAATGGGGAAAGTTCTCCGCAATACCATACCATGGTCAAATTCTGCTGCTGCTGCTGTTGATGCTGTCCCCCGGCATTGCCAACAGGGGTTGGAGGTTACTGATGCAGGAAAACGGATGTTGTTGGCTGCTGTGATAGAAGTGGAAATCCGCACTGTGGTGATGGGAGAAATCATCTTTCTCATTTACCGATTGATGGAAGCAAACGAGTCGAATGTATTCATAGCTGATAAGACCAGATAAAATAATTAATAATTAAAAAGCCGAAATATATTTCATACTCACCAGTTGTATGATCCAAGACGGGTCTATGGTACTAGGTGAGGCCGTTTCGTCACTAAGTTGGTTAGGGGAGCGGTATATGAAAACAGTACGGAAGAAAGCAGAAGGGGAATTATTTGCTTGTAGCGTGAAAGAGACAGACTGATCACGAGCGAGCTTCGCCACTAGCGTATTGTGTATTGTTTACAAACAAAACACAGTAGACTTCCAAGATGGCTGAAGAGTCGTTTTAGCAAGTTGGCCCACCTTAGGATATACTTCTAGGCGCCTTGGTATGATCCATTTGTTTTTGTTTGAGATGACAGTTTAGCGGAGTGGAAAAAAGAACCACCAGTGATGCCATTTGGTTTGTTTAATTATTCAGTATTTTCGACTAACGAACTATCCGCGTTGACGATATTGGGGAATAGGCATGACAGTATGGATTTGCAGAAGGAATCAATACACTTTTAAAATGAAAATTATGAATGAACATGATTTTTCCTTAATCAAATTAGTACTCTATGTAAGTGAAAATCACTATTGCCTGCAAGTGGTGAAAAAACGTCATGAAAAATATGTTTTGAGATAATTTTATATTATAATGATAAGTTTTTTTGAGAATATCTGAACGTCTATAGAAAATAATTCAAATTAGGGTCATGACAACGTACTTTGAGTAGAAAAATTATGCCAAGAAAAAAATTTCATACAAATTTTAGCAAATATAAACTGATTCGGGCCGACTAATATGATAGAAAATAGTTTGCCTCATACAAACTAATGCCGTATCCAGATGTCGATACCTAATCGTCGTCATCGTGAATAGGTAACAGCGTTACGGTCGTTGTTAGGTCGATGTTTTTTTCGTCGATTGGATTGTGGGTCGTTTTACTTCGCTGGCTAGCACAAAATCAAGTCAACGATAACATAATTGCTCAGTAACAATGTTCAATACAAATTCTCAGGAAAAAACAACAGACCGATATTTTGCGCCGAATGCTCATAAAAACCACGTTGAGAATGCAACTGACCCCCACAAATGCAACAACCGTAACAATCAACCCAAGAGCCGCGTTATCCATCCCAACGTGAGCTTCAGTTCCATACCCAATCCATAATGCAGAACGCTTTGCTCCGTAAAAAACAGGAAGTGGGTTATATCTATGGTATAACCGCAAGGGTGACGTAGGACTATCGTTGATTTAGAGATCATTTGTTTGAAGTTGAATCTGAATTCATCCTGAATGAATGAATATTTGGGGGACTTCGAAAACGAGAGCGTTACGTTGGAGGCACAAGGTTTTATGCATCCAATATTGGATACGGAAATATCCTACTGATGGGGAAGAATAATTTTCAGAAGCTTTCCTGTTAATTGCGATTGATTGAAAAATCACAAAACCAAATGTATTTGATTGCAGTGTTATATGGATAGAAAACATTAAAATAAACTCTTTCGCATGAATGTATTTTTCAATTCCCAGGGAACTGGCAGATTATTTTTCAGCAACGATTCGATCTTTCCCAAATTTTCTCGATGCTGAATGACGTCCAAACGAAAATATTCCTTTCGGTTTGGTTCGGCTTTCGTTCATTTCTTACTCTACTCTCGCACCGTGAGGACTCGTTTCGTCGGGACCAAGCTGACAGCTCGTTAGTCTTTCGGTGGTAAAGGACCACAAAAGCAGCTCGGATAAATGCAGCAGCTGCGGGAAGTGTGACCACATCGCTATCGACCGGGAACTTTGCGTGAAATTCGTCGCTATCAGAAGTCGACCGAATTGCTGATCCGCAATCTACCTTTGCAGCATTTGGTTCGTGGAATTGCTCAGGACTTCAAAACCGACTTGCGCTTCCAAAGTTCCGCGGCTGCAGGAGGCCTATTCGAAGATACCAATTTGTGTGCTATCTGTAGTATCCTACACCTGAGATACGTTGAACCAATACAGGGAGAGAGGACAGTTAGACACACCTGAATGGATGATCTTGGGGGGGAGAGAAAACGGAAGGAGAAGAAGATTTGGTTGGAATTGGAAGACAGTGGTGCGAAATAAAAGTCCAAGTGTTTGGTTGATAAATTGGTGGTTTTATTTGAGAGCGAAGGATATTACAATTGGCGACGAGGATTAAGCAACAGGAGTATGTATTTTATGAAATAGAAATGTGAAAATTGAGAAAAAATATGTTTCTGAGAAATGGAAAAATAGTGATATCAATATAGCGGTTTGTGTTTTGGTGGAAATCGCGTATGAATTGCAATTTATGCATGGATTATGGATTGGTTTGAAATTTGCTATAATCAAATTTATGTGAAATGCATATTCAATAAACAGATTATTGAAAGGTTAAGAAAATCGTGAAAAGTTGATTTGGGAATCGAGATTGTTGATTTGAAAATTAACCGGATGAATTCGATTTGGGAATCGAAAAAAAAAGGAACTCGATTTGAGAATAAAAAAAAACAGGAAGTGGGTTATATCTATGGTATAACCGCAAGGGTGACGTAGGACTATCGTTGATTTAGAGATCATTTGTTTGAAGTTGAATCTAAATTCATTCTGAATGAATGAATATTTGGGGGACTTCGAAAACGAGATCGTTACGTTGGAGGCACAAGGTTTTATGCATCCAATATTGGATACGGAAATATCCTACTGATGGGGAACAATAATCTTCAGAAGCTATCCTGTTAATTGCGATTGATTGAAAATCACAAAACCAAATGTATTTGGTCACAGTGTTACATGGATAGAAAACATTCAAATAAACTTTTTCACATGAATGTAATTTTAAATTCCCAGAGGAACTGGCAGATTATTTTCAGTAACGATTAGATATTACCACATTTTCCTCGATACTGGAAGCCCACCAGTGGTTAATGCTAACTTGATAACCATCAGTTAATAGCACTTGATTGAGACATATTTGGTCACAGTGTTACATGGATAGAAAACATTCAATTAAACTCTTTCACATGAATGTATTTTTAAATTCCCAGAGGAACTGGAAGATTATTTTCCGGATCTTTCTCAATGCTGAATGGCATCCAAACGGAAAGAATTCCGTGCGTGTATGTGTGTATGTAGCGGCTACTTCGATGGTCACCTTCTCTTCTCCTGAAGGATCGGCTTCTCTGTGCTCCCTCACAGTTTCAAACAAACTGCTTGCGTTTCAGGGCAGATCTCGATCCTTCGCCGTCGAGCACCCTCAGCAACGATGTTGTCTTGTCGATGTCCTCACGAAAAATGAATGCATCTCACCACCAGAATATCGCTTAAGTATGCTTTTTGTGCGTGATTGAATCGAGAGAAGGCGTGGTTTACGATGGCAATTTGGAAGGCAAACTAGAGGGGAATGAACTCTCTGAGCTCGGAACTTTCGGCGACTGAGCAATAATCGATTGCGGGCGCATACAATATTGGATACGGAAATATCCTACTGATGGGGAAGAACAATCTTCTGAAGCTATCCTGTTAATTGCGATTGATTGAAAAACCACAAAACCAAATGTATTTGATCACAGTGTTACATGGAAAGAAAACATTCAAATAAACTCTTTAACATGAATATATTTTAAAAATTCCCAAAGGAACTGGCAGATTATTTTCTGTAACGATTAGATATTTCCACATTTTCCTCGATACTGGAAGCCCACCAGTGGTTAATGCCAACTCGATAACCACCTGTTAATAGCACTTGATTGAAACATATTTGGTCACAGTGTTACATGGATAGAAAACATTCAATTAAATTCTTTCACATGAATATATTTTGAAAATTCCCAAAGGAACTGGCAGATTATTTTCAGTAACGATTAGATATTTCCACATTTTCCCCGATACTGGAAGCCCACCAGTGGTAAATGCCAACTCGATAACCACCTGTTAATAGCACTTGATTGAAACATATTTGGTCACAGTGTTACATGGATAGAAAACATTCAATTAAACTCTTTCACATGAATATATTTTGAAAATTCCCAAAGGAACTGGCAGATTATTTTCCAGCAATGATTAGATCTTTCCGGAACTTTCTCGATGCTGAATGGCATCCTAACGGAAAGAGTTCTGCGCGTGTATGTGTCGATCCTTTGGCCGTCCACCTCCTCCAGCACGTTAGGCAACGATGTTGTCTTGTCGATGTCCTCACGAAAAATGAATGTGTCTCACTTTCTTTCTTTCTTTGTTTTTAAGAGGCTTTAAACTTTGCAGTTCATTCGCCTCTAGCCCAGTGAAGAGCCACAATAAAACCAGCCCAGAGGGGACTGGCGAAAGGGAAACCAAAAAAATCACTCATCAGATCTGTCCGCTCGACCCTCGGTTAAAGAAGCAGGTAGGAAGAGATCCCATGCTTCATAAGATATTTAATATATGCTGTAAAGAAAAGTAAATATTTACTGATCCGAGGACCAAAGCAGTAACGAAGCACAAGTGACCCAGCGAAAGGCGTGTTCCAAAAACAAAAAACAGGAAGTGGGTTATATCTATGGTATAACCGCAAGGGTGACGTAGGACTATCGTTGATTTAGAGATCATTTGTATGAAGTTGAATCTGAATTCATTCTGAATGAATGAATATTTGGAGAACTTCGAAAACGAGAGCGTTACGTTGGAGGCACAAGGTTTTATGCATCCAATATTGGATAAGGAAATATCCTACTGATGGGGAAGAATAATCTTCAGAAGCTATCCTGTTGATTGCGATTGATTGAAAAACCACAAAACCAAATGTATTTGGTCACAGTGTTACATGGATAGAAAACATTCAATTAAACTCTTTCACATGAATATATTTTGAAAATTCCCAAAGGAACTGGCAGATTATTTTCAGTAACGATTAGATATTTCCACATTTTCCTCGATACTGGAAGCCCACCAGTGGTTAATACCAACTCGATAACCACCTGTTAATAGCACTTGATTGGAACATATTTGGTCACAGTGTTACATGGATAGAAAACATTCAATTAAACTCTTTCACATGAATATATTTTGAAAATTCCCAGAGGAACTGGCAGATTATTTTCAGTAACGATTAGTTATTTCCACATTTTCCTCGATACTGGAAGCCCACCAGTGGTTAATGCCAACTCGATAACCACCTGTTAATAGCACTTGATTGAAACATATTTGGTCACAGTGTTACATGGATAGAAAACATTCAATTAAATTCTTTCACATGAACATATTTTGAAAATTCCCAAAGGAACTGGCAGATTATTTTCAGTAACGATTAGATATTTCCACATTTTCCTCGATACTGGAAGCCCACCAGTGGTTAATGCCAACTCGATAAACACCTGTTAATAGCACTTGATTGAAACATATTTGGTCACAGTGTTACATGGATAGAAAACATTCAATTAAACTCTTTAACATGAATATATTTTGAAAATTCCCAGAGGAACTGGCAGATTATTTTCAGTAACCATTAGTTATTTCCACATTTTCCTCGATACTGGAAGCCCACCAGTGGTTAATACCAACTCGATAACCACCTGTTAATAGCACTTGATTGAAACATATTCGGTCACCGTGTTACATGGATAGAAAACATTCAATTAAACTCTTTCACATGAATATATTTTGAAAATTCCCAAAGGAACTGGCAGATTATTTTCTAGCAATGATTAGATCTTTCCGGAACTTTCTCGATGCTGAATGGCATCCTAACGGAAAGAGTTCTGCGCGTGTATGTGTCGATCCTTCGCCGTCCACCTCCTCCAGCACGTTAGGCAACGATGTTGTCTTGTCGATGTCCTCACGAAAAAAGAATGTGTCTCACCACCAGAATATCGCTTAAGTATGCTTTTTGTGTGTGATTGAATCGAGAGAAGGTGTGGTTTACGATGGCAATTTGGAAGGCAAACTAGAGGGGAATGAACTCTCTGAGCTCGGAACTTTCGGCGACTGAGCAATAATCGATTGCGGGCGCATACAATATTGGATACGGAAATATCCTACTGATGGGGAAGAATAATCTTCTGAAGCTATCCTGTTAATTGCGATTGATTGAAAAACCACAAAACCAAATGTATTTGGTCACAGTGTTACATGGATAGAAAACATTCAATTAAACTCTTTCACATGAATATATTTTGAAAATTCCCAGAGGAACTGGCAGATTATTTTCAGTAACGATTAGTTATTTCCACATTTTCCTCGATACTGGAAGCCCACCAGTGGTTAATGCCAACTCGATAACCACCTGTTAATAGCACTTGATTGAAACATATTTGGTCACAGTGTTACATGGATAGAAAACATTCAATTAAACTCTTTCACATGAATATATTTTGAAAATTCCCAGAGGAACTGGCAGATTATTTTCAGTAACGATTAGTTATTTCCACATTTTCCTCGATACTGGAAGCCCACCAGTGGTTAATACCAACTCGATAACCACCTGTTAATAGCACTTGATTGAAACATATTTGGTCACAGTGTTACATGGATAGAAAACATTCAATTAAACTCTTTCACATGAATATATTTTGAAAATTCCCAAAGGAACTGGCAGATTATTTTCCAGCAATGATTAGATCTTTCCGGAACTTTCTCGATGCTGAATGGCATCCTAACGGAAAGAGTTCTGCGCGTGTATGTGTCGATCCTTCGCCGTCCACCTCCTCCAGCACGTTAGGCAACGATGTTGTCTTGTCGATGTCCTCACGAAAAATGAATGTGTCTCACCATCAGAATATCGCTTAAGTATGCTTTTTGTGTGTGATTGAATCGAGAGAAGGTGTGGTTTACGATGGCAATTTGGAAGGCAAACTAGAGGGGAATGAACTCTCTGAGCTCGGAACTTTCGGCGACTGAGCAATAATCGATTGCGGGCGCATACAATATTGGATACGGAAATATCCTACTGATGGGGAAGAATAATCTTCTGAAGCTATCCTGTTAATTGCGATTGATTGAAAAACCACAAAACCAAATGTATTTGGTCACAGTGTTACATGGATAGCAAACATTCAATTAAACTCTTTCACATGAATATATTTTGAAAATTCCCAGAGGAACTGGCAGATTATTTTCAGTAACGATTAGTTATTTCCACATTTTCCTCGATACTGGAAGCCCACCAGTGGTTAATGCCAACTCGATAAGCACCTGTTAATAGCACTTGATTGAAACATATTTGGTCACAGTGTTACATGGATAGAAAACATTCAATTAAACTCTTTCACATGAATATATTTTGAAAATTCCCAGAGGAACTGGCAGATTATTTTCAGTAACGATTAGTTATTTCCACATTTTCCTCGATACTGGAAGCCCACCAGTGGTTAATGCCAACTCGATAACCACCTGTTAATAGCCGCGCGTGTATGTGTGTGTAGCGATGTCTTCCCAGGGAACCGTTTGTGGCATCACTCTCCTCCTGATAGACTCCCTTCTGGCCTAGGGTGCACAAACAGGCTCTTGGTGACACCGTTCATCCGCGCTTTCATGATAAATAAAGAGCTTCACCGCAACAGCGACAACATGCTCCAATCGCTGTTCAATTTGAACTGAGTGGATTTCCGAGCGCCGCTCGCTTATATACCGATTGGTGATTTCAATAGCCTGTTTTGAAAGCAATTTTAAGACTATTGAAACAAGTTTTTGGATCAAAAAGTAACAAGTATATAACGCGTAGACATTTTATCTTTCGAATGAAGTGTTTATCATACCATTTCGTTCAGTTGTTTAGGAGCTATTAACGCTCAAAATCTCGGTCTCCGGCGTAACGCTTTCGTTTTCGAAACTTTAATTTTACACCCCGGTATAGAAATGAAAGACGTAGTCCTACGTCAAAAAAAAAAAAAGAAAAAGAACTCGATTTGGGGATCGAAAAAAAATAGATTTGGGAATCTACGAGACGAATTCGATTTGGGAATCGATGAAAATAGATTTGGGAATACACGAAGTTGATTTGATTAGAAATTGAAAAGTGATCAAATCAAATTACTGAGAATTAATTTTAGAAACAAATTTTATATAAGTTCAATATTTTATTTCCTCAGATGGGTGATCTACGTTCTGTTCTTCCGTTCAGGTGCAATGAGATAGAGAGAGGAAGATTGCACAAGGAGTGGGAAGCATGGAAAACATCACTAGAGTGCTATTTTGAATCAGAGGATATCATCGATCAAAAGAAGAAAAGGGCAAAGCTGCTACATTTTGGAGGAACACAACTTCAAGCACTTTTCCAAACCTTACCGGATAGCGAGAAGTTCTCTTATGTGACACCTGGTATCCGTTACTATGATGTGGCTATTCTGGCATTGAATGACTTCTTCAAACCGGTTCAGCAGGATGTGCTCGAGCGACATAGATGGCGACATATGAAACAGAATCAGGGAGAAAGATTTGCGGAGTTCGTGATTCGCGTTCGTCAGCAAATCAAAGAATGTGGGGTGGACAAATACCCTATTAAGTTCAGAAAAATCCTATCAGACATAATGCTAACAGATGCCATTGTTGAGGGCTGCATTTCTAATGAACTACGTCGACATATCTTGCAAAAGGATCGCACGTTGGAAGAAATAGAAGAGATTGGTAAATCACTCGAAGGAGTCGAGCAACAGGTGAAAAATTTCAGACACAGCGAGGAACCGAAAGCAGATGTCTTCAATATTCGAAATGACCGACGATCAAATTCTGCAACCGGAGCTATAAAAGCCTCAACCAACAGGAACGTTAACCACCCTTTAGTCGTTAAAACAGGAGAGATTAATTGTTTCAAATGTGGTTATCGTGGACATATTTCTACAGACCCTACATGTCCAGCTCGAGGAAAAACATGCAAGAAATGTAAACGTGTCGGACATTTCGAATCCCAGTGTAGATCATGGAAGAGAACTAACGCAGCCAATTCGGAGCTTCGTTCAGGAACAAAGAAGGTACGCACAGTGGAACATTTTACGGCGATGGGAGATGTTGGATCGGTGGAATTGACCAGGGAGCAAACACCAGACGAAGATCGAGCGAATAAAGACAAGAAAATTTACTACGCATTCTATGCTGGTAACAAAACGAATGTTGTCACCTGTGAAATTAGAGGAATAAATATCGATTTATTGGTGGATTCGGGCGCGGAAGCAAATTTAATAACAGAGAAAGCGTGGAATATTTTGAAGACTAGAGGAGTGGAAGTTAAGTTTTCAGAAAAAGGGAGCGATAGAATTCTGAGAGGGTATGCTAGTGAGAGGCCGATGACTATACTAGGCAGATTCATTGCGGTTGTGGCAGTGGGATCAAATCAAGAAGAAGCGGAATTTTTCGTGTTTAAAGGCGGTGAAAGAAGTCTACTTGGAGATACCACGGCGAAAAGGTTGGGTGTACTTTGGATCGGGACACATGTAAATCATGTTATTTCGAAAGCATCATCACTTTCGAAGGTCAAAGGAGTTCAAGTTCACATTCATATGGACCCGAAAGCAAAACCAGTATTTCAACCAGTCAGGCGATTACCTGTGTCTTTGGAGAGTGCGGTTGAAAGGAAGCTGAAAGAACTATTAGACAGAGATGTGATTGAAGAGATGAGAGGACCCGCGTCATGGGTTTCGCCACTCGTTGTAGTTGGGAAGGCCAATGGAGAACCCAGAATTTGTTTAGATTTGCGAAGAGTGAATGAATCTGTTCAGCGGGAGCGACATCCAATGCCGCTAATCGATGATTTCATAGCGCGAGTTGGGAAGGACATGATGAGAAGCAAGTTGGATATCATGGATTCATTTTTACAGTTGGAGCTAGATGAAGAATCTCGTAATGTTATGACGTTCATTGCAAGTCGCGGGATGTTCAGATTCAAAAGAATGCCTTTTGGATTGGTTACAGCTCCCAAAACCTTTCAGAAAATTATGGATTCCATCTTGGCTGGATGTGAGGGTACATGGTGGTATATTGACGATATATACGTTGAAGGACGAAATAAGAAAGAACATGACGCTCGTCTTCGAATTGTTCTGGAAAAGCTTGAGGAACGTAATATCCAACTTAATTGGGAAAAATGTTTGATTGGAGTTAATGAGCTGGAATTTCTAGGCCATAAAATTTCATCGGATGGAATTTCGCCTTCAGACGATAAAATTGAGTCCTTGGTGTCATTTCGAAAACCAGAGAATGCCAATGAAGTTCGAAGCTTTCTCGGCCTTGCAAATTATCTGAACAAGTTTTTACGCGACCTGGCCACCATGGATGAACCATTGAGACAGCTTACTAAGAAAGGATCTACTTTAAAATGGACTGCTCAACACGATGTAGCCTTCAATCAAATTAAATTAAGAATGATGCAGCCTAGTACGTTAGGATTTTTCAGAATCGAAGACAGAACCCTGGTAATGGCAGATGCTAGTCCAACTGGGTTGGGGGCCATACTAATTCAAGTTGATACAGAAGGAGAACATCGGATCATTAGCTATGCTTCTAAGTCTCTAACGGATACGGAAAAAAGATACTGTCAAACCGAGAAAGCGGCATTGGCTCTAGTATGGTCCGTGGAAAAATTCTATATATATTTGTATGGGAACCATTTCGAGTTGCTAACCGATTGCAAAGCTCTAGTTTACTTATTCACCCATCACTCCCGACCCTGCGCTAGGATTAAGAGATGGGTGTTGAGACTGCAAGGATTTGATTATAGTGTGACTCACATCCCGGGTGACATGAATTTTGCGGATGTATTGTCAAGACTGGCGAACCTTCGACCTGTTCCATTTGATGAGATGGAAGAAATTATGATTCGAGACATTATACCATCTTCTGCAAACGCTGTAGCTATCTCATGGAACGAAATGCTAAATGCTTCGAAAAGCGATTCAGAAATTCAACATGTATTGAATAGTATTCGCCAGGAGAATTTTCATGATCTGCCAATGGATTATAAGGTTTTCACCAAGGAGCTATGTGAAGTCAGTGGTATTCTCATGCGGTCCGATCGCATAGTGGTTCCTGAAGCTCTTCGGTATCGAGTATTGCAGGTAGCCCATGAAGGTCACTTGGGCATGCAGATGATGAAATCTTCTCTTCGTACATCAGTTTAGTGGCCCAAAATCGATAGAGCGATTGAAGGATTTGTGAAGAAATGCCGGGGATGTACACTAGTTTCAGTTCCTGATGCACCTGAGCCGATGATGCGGAAACGTCTGCCAACGGAGCCTTGGGAAGATATAGCTATAGACTTTCTTGGTCCACTTCCAGAGGGGCCATGGTTACTGGTGGTGGTGGACTATTATAGCCGTTTCATAGAGGTTGTGGAGATGACGAGAATCACTGCCCACGATACTATTGGAGAGCTGGCGACTATATTCGGACGATTTGGAATACCACGAACTCTTCGAGCTGACAATGGACCTCAGGTTAGCTCGGAATGTGAAGAATTCCATAAATTTTGTAGAGAGCCAAGAATAGAATTAATAAATACAACTCCGTATTGGCCACAAGCGAATGGCGAAGTTGAACGCCAAAATCGCACAATTCTTAAAAGACTTCGGATTGCAAGTGAACTAGGTATAGATTGGCGGATGGAGCTTCGGAAAATCCTCCTAGCTTACCATGCGACAAATCACTCTGTCACGGGTAGAGCTCCATCAGAACTTATGTTCGGTCGCAGGATCAGGAGTAAGCTTCCAACACTGTCTCAAATGTGTTTGAATGATGAGGAGGAAAGAGATAGAGACATAATAAGTAAACAAAATGGTAAAGCGTATGCGGATGAAAAGCGGAGAGCAAAGTCTAATGGGGTTTCTATTGGAGACAGTGTTTTGGTGAAGCGAATGAGAAAAGATCATAAGCTGTGCTCAGACTATTCACCGGAAGTGTTCAAGGTTATCAACAAATCAGGCTCAGATATAACCATTCAGTCGACGATAACGGGTAAACAGCTGAAAACAAATGTTTCACATCTGAAGAAGATCGATACGGATGAGAACGCAGATCGACTGGATCAAGTAGCGGGGTCAGAGCAGATGCAGAGAGCAGATGAGGAGATTGAACCAGTAGCAGATCCAGTTCCGGTTGATAAGAATATTCCAGTTCCAGAGAAACGCAGGCGAGAAGAACCGAAGAAATTCAGTGATTATATTCCATATTGAAAATTTAAAAGATAAGTGGGATGTAGTATCCTACACCTGAGATACGTTGAACCAATACAGGGAGAGAGGACAGTTAGACACACCTGAATGGATGATCTTGGGGGGAGAGAAAACGGAAGGAGAGGGAGATTTGGTTGGAATTGGAAGACAGTGGTGCGAAATAAAAGTCCAAGTGTTTGGTTGATAAATTGGTGGTTTTATTTGAGAGCGAAGGATATTACACTATCCATGCAAAACGCGTCACATCATGCCCCAGGACATCCAGCTGACCCATCGTATCCGTGGAGAGCGTGCTATATTAGCTTAGCATATAATCAACGGCTCTTTTCAGGGCTCCAAATTTGATGGATAAGAGTTCAGAAAAGTTTTTTGGATGCCGAACTGAAATGAGCATTTAGCGAAAATCGTGGTGTCAATGATAATTCGATACCGATAGGAGCCATGGATATGGTTTTGATAATGAAGAATATGAAATGCATGACATTATGTAGTGAATATTTCCCCATATCGAAGAAATCACTTTGATGAAACTGCATTATAAATTTATTTGTGTACGAATGCCGCAATCGATAGTCGACTCTAATTTGCGCTGGGTAATTTCCTCGGAGGACTCGATTCCTTCTTTGAGCAATAATAATCTCTTTCTGGCAAAACGAAGTGGTATGAATCACATTATTCGGAAGATAAAATAAAGATGTTTTCTGCCAATTTTCTTCAACCTCCAAACATCTCTTTCTCCCGTTTGTCGTTTTTGCGCTCGCTAATCCTTTCTCACAACACCCATTTCTCGTTTGAGAAATTGTTGAGTAAACATCGTTTGCCAGTGCGCGTAGAGCGGGAATTCCTCAAGATTCATTGCACCTCTAATAAATTGCCGAAAGACGTGGTCTTACTTTGATTGCACTTGATTGAAAAATCCAAAACGAAATGTATTTGGTCGCAGCATTATATGAGTAGGAAGCAAATAATTACTCGAAAATTACATGATTTTGGCGATGTGAAAATTTTTCCGTTTTTCATGTTATGCATCCAATATTGGAAAAGAAAATTATCTACTGATGGGGAAAAATAATAGAAGCTTTCCTGTCAATTGCGATTGATTGAAAAATCACAAAACCAAATGTATTTGGTTGCAGTGTTATATGGATAGAAAACATTAAAATAAACTCTTTCGCATGAATGTATTTTTCAATTCCCAGGGGAACTGGTAGATTATTTTTCAGCAACGATGATAGCAACGAGAGTTCCGCGCGTGTATGTGTGGCGGCTGCTCCGATGTTTCAAGCGGAACCGTAGCATCACTCTCCTCCTGATGGATTCCCTTCTGGCCAAAGGTGTACAAACAGGCTCTTGGTAACACCGTTCATCAGCGCTTTCATGATAAATGAAGTTAGCTTCATCACAACAGCGACAACATGCTCCAGTCGCTGTTCAATTATAACTGAGTGGGTTTACGAGCGGCGCTCGCTTATATACCGATTGGTGAATTCAATAGCCTGTTTTGAAAGCAATTTTAAGACTATTGAAACAAGTTTTTGGATGAAAAAGTAACAAGTATATAACGCGTAGACATTTTATCTTTCGAATGAAGTGTTTATCATACCATTTCGTTCAGTTGTTTAGGAGCTATTAACGCTCAAAATCTCGGTCTCCGGCGTAACGCTTTCATTTTCGAAACTTTGATTTTACACGCCGGTATAGAAACGAAAGACGTAGTCCTACGTCAAAACTGCAGGATCAACGCAAGGCGATTTGTGATCAGAACAGTCGAATTGCTGCCGCTGCCGCTGTGATTAACAACGGTCAACCAAATACAGCTGTGCAGCAATTCGTACAATCGGTTTGTCTAAACATGCAACAAAGTATTTTGGTTCTTAGTCAAACTGCTAACTGGCCGGTGACAAATATCCTAAGAGCCCCGCATACTACAGACTTTCTGTCAACCAACAGTTTGGTCGGGTCGGCCTTCTGGTGCAAAAACCGATCCAACTGAATCGGCGTAATGTGTGCACATGCATACCTCTCCGTACTGATTAAGAAGCCGACCAAACTATCGGCCTACAAATCAGTCTGCAGTCTGCGGGGGGCCTAATGGTACATGTTTCTCTTCAAAGCCGACTGCAGGAGCAACTACTCTCTGTCACGAAAAAACAGGAAGTGGGTTATATCTATGGTATAACCGCAAGGGTGACGTAGGACTATCGTTGATTTAGAGATCATTTGTTTGAAGTTGAATCTAAATCCATCCTGAATGAATGAATAAATAAATATTTGGGTGACTTCAAAAACGAAAGTGTTACTTTGAAGACTCAAGGTTTTATGCATCCAATATTGGATACAAAAAACCTTGTTCTGAAGAATAATCTTCAGAAGCTTTCCTGTTAACTGCACTTGATTGACAAATCACAAAACCAAATGTATGTGGTCGCAGTATTATATGGATAGAAAACATTAAAATAAACTCGCTTGAATGTAATTTTCAATTCCAAGGGGAACTGGCAGATTATTTTTCAGCAACGATCATTTCTTTCCAGGTTTCCTCTCGATAACCAGCAAACGAAAAGAGTTGCGTGCGTGTATGTGTGTGTGTGTGGCGGCTGCTTCTATGTCTTCCCGAGGAACCGTATTTCGATGCTGATACTCTCTTGGTCACCTTCTCTTCTCCTTCTGATCGATCGGCTTTTCTGCGCTCCCTCACAGTTAAAACAAACTGATTGCATTTCAGGTCAGGTCAAGCCAGGTTATGAATACCTCGATCCCTCGCCGTTCAGCTCGTTCAGTAACGATGTTGTCTTGTCGATGTCCTCAGGCGTCGTGCACAAATTACGTAACGCAAAAATCCGGATTTTGAACCTCCCCCCCCTTTCGTAACGCAATTTCCTATCTCTAATAAACAGAAAGTAACGCAACATCTAACCCCTCCCCCCTTATCGCGTTACGTAATTTGTGCACGACGCCTCACGAAAAATGAATGGGTTTCACCACCAGAATATCATTTCAGTATGCTTTTCGTGCGTGATTGAATCGAGAGAAGGTGTGATTTACGATGGCAATTTGGAAGGCAAACTAGAGGAGAATGAACTCTCTGAGTATGAAAATTTCGGCGACTGAGCAATAATCGATTGAAAATTATATAATTTTGGCGATACGAAACATTTTCCGTTTTTCATGTTATGCATCCATTATTGGATACGAAAATATCCTACTGATGGGAGAGAATAATCTTCAGAAGCTTTCCAGCTAATTACACTTGATTGAAAAATAACGAAAACAAATGTATTTGGTCGCTGTGTTCGCCATATAATTAGAAAACATTAAAATAAACTCTTTCGCATGGATGTATTCTTCAATTCCCAGGGAACTGGCAGATTATTTTTCAGCAACGATTAGATCTTTCCGGAATTTTCTCGATGCTGTATGGCATCCAAACGAAAATTCTCATTTCAGTTTGGCCTGCAAAAAACTTTTCTGAACTCTAATCCATCAAATTTGGAGCCCTGAAAAGGGCCGTTGATTATATGCTAAGCTAATATAGCACCCTCTCCTTGGATTCGACGGGCCAGCTGAATGTCCTTGGGCATGATGTGACGCGTTTTACGTGGATAGCACACAAATTTGTATCTTCGAATAAGCCTCCTGCAGCGTCATAACCGCGGAACTTTGGAAGCGCAAGTCGGTTTTGAAGTCCTGAGCAATTCCACGAACCAAAAGCTGCAAACGTAGCTTGCGGATCAGCAATTCGGCCGACTTCCGATAGCGATGAATTTCACGCAAAGTTCCCGGTCGATAGCGATGTGGCTTCTTCACCTATCCTGCGGCTGGTGTGCTTATCCGAGCTGCTTTCGTGTGCCTTACCACTGAAAGACTAACCTGCTATCTGCTTGGTCCCAAACAAACGAGTCGTCACAGTGCGAGAGTAGAGTAAGAAATGAACGAAAGCAAAGGAAGCGTCATTTTATAATCTGTTTTCGAAGCTATCATTAAGCTATTGAAACAATTTTCCGACTCAATAAATAGCAATCATATAACTCTTGGACATTTTATCTTTTGTATGAAATGATTATCACTGTTCCGTTGATCCGAAGCAGAATGAATCACGCTTAAAGAAGGAATGGATTTTTTCTTGGAATTTAGTCAGCAGAAATAATGCCCTTTCCCAACACTTAAAAACGACAAACGGTAAACAGTTTCATCAAAGTGATTTCTTCGATATGGGGATATATTCACTACATCATGTCATGTATTTCATATTCTTCATTATGAAATCCATATCCATGGCACCTATCGGTATCGAATTATCATCGACACCGCGATTTTCGCTAAATGCTCCTTTCAGTTCGGCCTGTAAAAAACTTTTCTGAACTCTAATCCATCAAATTTGGAGCCCTGAAAAGGGCTGTTGATTATATGCTAAGCTAATATAGCACGCTCTCCTCGGATACGATGGGCCAGCTGGATGTCCTTGGGCATGATGTGACGCGTTTTGCATGGATAGCACACAAATTGGTATCTTCGAATAAGCCTCCTGCAGCGTCATAACCGCGGAACTTTGGAAGCGCAAGTCGGTTTTGAAGTCCTGAGCAATTCCACGATCCAAATGCTGCAAAGGTAGCTTGCGGATCAGCAATTCGGTCGACTTCTGATAGCGACGAATTTCATGCGAAGTTCCCGGTCGATAGCGATGTGGCTTCTCCACCTATCCTGCTACTGGTGCGCTTATCCGAGCTGCTTTCGTGGTGCCTTACCACCGAAGGACTAACGAGCTGTCTGCTTAGTCCCGATGAAACGAGTCCTCACGGTGCGAGAGTAGAGTAAGAAATGAACGAAAGCAAGGGAAGTGTCATTTTATAAAACATAAAATTATCGAATGTAAACCCCACCCTCTTTATTATATAAGCTTACTGTATACTCACGAATATAATAAGGGTGGGATTTAGATTCTATACTTTTATGGTTTATAAAATGACGCTTCCTTTGCTTTCGTTCATTTCTTACTCTACTCTCGCACCGTGAGGACTCGAGCTCGTTAGTCTTTCGCAGACAGCTCGTTAGTCATTCGGTGGTAAGGCACACGAAGTCAGCTCGGATAAGCGCACCAGTAGCAGGATAGGTGGAGAAGCCACATCGCTATCGACCGGGAACTTTGCGTGAAATTCATCGCTATCAGAAGTCGACCGAATTGCTGATCCGCAGCTACCTTTGCAGCATTTGGATCGTGGAATTGCTCAGGACTTCAAAACCGACTTGCGCTTCCAAAGTTCCGCGGTTATGACGCTGCAGGAGGCTTATTCGAAGATACCAATTTGTGTGCTATCCATGCAAAACGCGTCACATCATGCCCAAGGAGGAGAGCGTGCTATATTAGCTTAGCATATAATCAACGGCCCTTTTCAGGGCTCCAAATTTGATGGATTAGAGTTTAGCGAAAATCGTGGTTTCGATAATAATTCGTTACCGATAGGTGCCATGGATATGGATTTCTTAATGAAGAATATGAAATACATGACATGATGTAGTGAATATATCCGAAGAAATCACTTTGGTGAAACTGCATTATAAAATTATTTGTGTACGAATGCCGCAATCGATAGTCGCCTCTAATTTGCGCTGGGTAATTTCCTCGGAGGACTCGATTCCTCCTTTGAACATTAATAATCTCTTTCTGGCAAAACGATGTGGTATAAATCACATTATTTGAATGATAGAATGAAGAAGTTTTCTGCCAATTTCCTTCAACCTCCAAACGTATCTTTCTCCCGTTTGTCGTTTTCGCGTTCGCTAATCCTTTCTCACAACACCCATTTCTCGTTTGAGAAATTGTTGAGTAAACATTGTTTGCCAGTGCGCGTAGAGCGGGAATTCCTAAAGATTCATTGCACCTCTAATAAATTGCCGAAAGACATGGTCTTACGTTGATCGCACTTGATTGAAAAAATCCAAAACGAAATGTATTTGGTCGCAGCATTATATGAGTAGAAAGCAAATAATCGCTCGAAAATGACTTGATTTTCGCGATGTGAAACATTTTCCGTTTTTCATGTTATGCATCCAATATTGGATACGAAAATTTCCACTGATGGGGAAAAAAAATATTCAGAAGCTTTCCTGTTAATTGCGATTGATTGAAAAATAACAAAACCAAATGTATTTGGTTGCAGTGTTATATGGATAGAAAACATTAAAATAAACTCTTTCGCATGAATGTATTTTTCAATTCCCAGGGGAACTGGCAGATTATTTTTCAGCAACGATGATAGCAACGAGAATTCCGCGCGTGTATGTGTGTGTGTGTGTGTGTGGCGGCTGCTCCGATGTTTCAAGCGGAACCGTGGCATCACTCTCCTCCTGATGGATTCCCTTTTGGCCTTAGGTGCACAAACAGACTCTTGGTGACACCGTTCATCAGCGTTTTCATGATAAACGAAATTAGCTTCACAACAACAGCGACAACATCGCTCCAATCGCTGTTCAATCATAACTGAGTGGGTTTACGAGCGGCGCTCGCTTATATACCGATTGGTGATTTCAATAGCCTGTTTTGAAAGCAATTTTAAGACTATTGAAAGAAGTGTTTGGATCAAAAAGTAACAAGTATATGACGCGTAGACATTTTATCTTTCAAATGAAGTGTTTATCATACCATTTCGTTCAGTTGTTTAAGAGCTATTAACGCTCAAAATCTCGGTCTCCAGCGTAACGCTTTCGTTCTCGAAACTTTGGTTTTACACCCCGGTATAGAAATGAAAGACGTAGTCCTACGTCAAAATTGTGTCAACAGAAACGTGGTGGTCCCATGAGCGCTAGTACTTCTTAAGGCTGATTTAGACGGTGCTAGTCAACGCGCTAGTAGAAGAATCCAATCACTAGAGTCTAGTTATTAGAGCCATGTAAACACCCGGCTCCAGTTACTTGCGCAAGTATCGCACAAGTAATTGGCCACGCCAGCGAATAGAAAATTTTCTAGATACTGGCGCACAATAGATAAATGACAATTTCTTCCAAACAGTGCGTCATTTTAGACATTTGTGTGAAATCGAAATGCCCGGCAGTTTCAGTGGTGCCATATATTTATTTGTACTGGAAGGGGAAAAATCTTTTTCGGCTATGGTGCAGACAATTATTAAACGGTGTTATTTGGCTTGCTCTGTAATTTGTATGTTTGTATGTTTGTAACATGTTTGTTTGTAGCGCTTTACCACATTAAAAGAAATTTAACCCCCTTCCTGTTGACCGATTGGTCTGAAATTTGGAACACACCTTTATCTCTGCAGTCATTATAAAACTGGGTATTTCATTATTTTAAAAATCCAAGATGGCGGCTGCTACAAAATGGCGGATTACATATTTTCTCAAAACCCCATCAACATGGGTATCAAATCAAAGGGCTTGACAAGTAGAACACAGTTATGCATGAGGAATGCAAATTCAAAATGGCCGCCACCACAGAATGGCGGATTACATATTTTCTCCAAATCCCATCAACAAGGGTATCAAATGAAAGAGCTTAACTAGTAGAACACAGTTATTCATGAGAAATACAAATCCAAAATGGCCGCCACCACAAAATGACGGATCACAAATTTTCTTAAAACCCTATCAATATGGGTATCAAATGAAAGGACTTGACTAGTAGAACACAGTTATTCATGAGAAATACAAATCCAAAATGGCCGCCACCACAAAATGACGGATCGCATATTTTCTTAAAACCCTATCAATATGGGTATCAAATGAAAGGACTTGACTAGTAGAACACAGTTATCAATAAGAAATGCAAATTCAAAATGGCCGCCACCACAGAATGGTGGATTACATATTTTCTCAAAATCCCATCAACATGGGTATCAAATGAAAGGGCTTGACTAGTAGAACACAGTTATTCATGAGAAATGCAAATCCAAAATGGCCGCCACCACAAAATGACGGATCACATATTTTCTCAAAACCCTTTTAATATGGGAATCAAATGAAAGGCCTTGACTAGTAGAACACAGTTATTCATGAGAAATGCAAATCCAAAATGGCCGCCACCATAAAATGGCGGTTCACATATTTTCTCAAAATCCCATCAACATGGGTATCAAAGGAAAGGGCTTGACTAGTAGAACACAGTTTTTCATGAGAAATGCAAATCCAAAATGGCCGCCACCACAAAATGGCGGATTACATATTTTCTTTAAACCCGATCAATGTGGGTATCAAATGAAAGGACTTGACTAGTAGAACACAGTTATTCATGAGAAATGCAAATCCAAAATGGCCGCCACCACAGAATGGTGGATTACATATTTTCTCAAAATCCCATCAACATGGGTATCAAATGAAAGGGCTTGACTAGTAGAACACAGTTATTCATGAGAAATGCAAATCCAAAATGGCCGCCACCACAAAATGACGGATCACATATTTTCTCAAAACCCTTTTAATATGGGAATCAAATGAAAGGACTTGACTAGTAGAACACAGTTATTCATGAGAAATGCAAATCCAAAATGGCCGCCACCATAAAATGGCGGTTCACATATTTTCTCAAAATCCCATCAACATGGGTATCAAAGGAAAGGGCTTGACTAGTAGAACACAGTTTTTCATGAGAAATGCAAATCCAAAATGGCCGCCACCACAAAATGGCGGTTCACATATTTTCTCAAAATCCCATCAACATGGGTATCAAAGGAAAGGGCTTGACTAGTAGAACACAGTTTTTCATGAGAAATGCAAATCCAAAATGGCTGCCACCACAGAATGGCGGATTACATATTTTCTCAAAATCCCATCAACAAGGGTATCAAATGAAAGAGCTTAACTAGTAGAACATAGTTATTCATGAGAAATGCAAATCCAAAATGGCCGCCACCACAAAATGACGGATCACATATTTTCTCAAAACCCTTTTAATATGGGAATCAAATGAAAGGCCTTGACTAGTAGAACACAGTTATTCATGAGAAATGCAAATCCAAAATGGCCGCCACCATAAAATGGCGGTTCACATATTTTCTCAAAATCCCATCAACATGGGTATCAAAGGAAAGGGCTTGACTAGTAGAACACAGTTTTTCATGAGAAATGCAAATCCAAAATGGCCGCCACCACAAAATGACGGATCACAAATTTTCTTAAAACCCTATCAATATGGGTATCAAATGAAAGGACTTGACTAGTAGAACACAGTTATTCATGAGAAATACAAATCCAAAATGGCCGCCACCACAAAATGACGGATCGCATATTTTCTTAAAACCCTATCAATATGGGTATCAAATGAAAGGACTTGACTAGTAGAAAACAGTTATCCATAAGAAATGCAAATTCAAAATGGCCGCCACCACAGAATGGTGGATTACATATTTTCTCAAAATCCCATCAACATGGGTATCAAATGAAAGGGCTTGACTAGTAGAACACAGTTATTCATGAGAAATGCAAATCCAAAATGGCCGCCACCACAAAATGACGGATCACATATTTTCTCAAAACCCTTTTAATATGGGAATCAAATGAAAGGCCTTGACTAGTAGAACACAGTTATTCATGAGAAATGCAAATCCAAAATGGCCGCCACCACAAAACGGTGGTTCACATATTTTCTCAAAACCCTTTTAATATGGGAATCAAATGAAAGGGCTTGACTAGTAGAATACAGTTATTTATGAAAAATGCAAATCTAAAATGGCGGCCACTACAAAATGGTGGATTACATATTTTCAGAAATTTATGGAAAATTATGAAAAATGCAAATCCAAAATGACCGCCATCATAAAATGGCGCCATGTTTTTCTCAAAGCCCATCAATATGGGTATCAAATGAAGATGCTCGATTGGTAGAACACAGTAGATCACGAAAAATCCCAACAAACATCGAAACATACTTTTAATTCTACTGTCATTATAAAACTGCGTATTCCATGTTCATGGAAAATTTGATTTGGCCGCCGCTAAAAAATGGCTGAATGGCTTGACTTGGAGAATACACTACACTATGAACAACATAATTTCGAAAAGGTCACCGCCATAAAATGTTCCACTATGTATTTTTTGCAATCCCCTCAATATTAGTATCAAATGAAATGATTTCACTAATAGAATACAGTACACCATCGAAATATTCCGAAGAAAATTAGGTAAGAAACAAAAATTGAAAAAACACAATTTTTTTAAATGGTTTTAATGTAGAGAAACTAGGAAATAAAATAAGTAAAAAAAACCTTTTTAAGTTAAACGGTTTAATGTACTAAGAGCTAGAAAATAATTTGACAAGTAGCTGTTAGTAATTATCACATCCGTTCTTTTATTGATCTAGGGCAATGATGAGACTAAAATAACATCGTGGGGTACATGATGAAACAACTAACTGTGGATAATGGAAATCCAACGTTTATTTCTTACCTAATTTTCTTCGGAATATTCTCATGATGTATTGTATTCTATTAGTCAACTCATTTTATTTGATACCGATATTGAGGGAATTGCGAAAAATACATAGTCGACCATTTAGTGGCGACGACCTTTTTGAATTTATGTTGTTTATTATGTTTCGTGTTCTTCATGCCAAGTCATTCAGTCATTTTTAGCGAAGGCCAAAATAAATTTTTCAATGTGATAGAATACGTAGTTTGATAATGGCAGTAGAATTAAAAGTATGTTCCATATTTCAGATCAATCAGTCAATAGGAACGGGGCAATTTTCTATTAATATGGGACAACCCTACAAACATTCAAACATACATACAAACAGGTCAAGCTGAATGAAACCATTTAAAAAGTAATTAGTTGTTTGGGGACTGCGGTCATTTTGGATTTGCATTTTTCATAAATTACTGTCTTCTACTAGTCAATCCCTTTCATTTGGTATACATATTGATGGGGTTCTGATAAAATGTGTAATCTGCCATTTTGTAGTTGGATTTGCATTTCTCATGTATAACTGTGTTCTACTAGTTAAGCTCTTTTATCTGATACCCATATTGATGGGGTTTTGAGACAACGTGTAATCAGTCATTTTGTGGTGGCGGCCATTTTTGATTCGCATTTTTCATAAATAAAGGTGTTCTACTAGTCAATCCCTTTCATTTGATATCCATATTGATCGGATTTAAAGAAAATATGTAATCCGCCATTTTGTGGTGGCGGCCATTTTTGATTCACATTTTTCATAAATAACTATCAATCCTTTTCATTTGATACCCACATTGATCGGGTTTAAAGAAAATATGTAATCCACCATTTTGTGGTGGCAACCATTTTGGATTTGCATTTCTCATGAATAACTGTGTTCTACTAGTCAAGTCCTTTCATTTGATACCCATATTGATGGGGTTTTAAGAAAATATGTAATCCGGCATTTTGTGGTGGCGGCCATTTTGGATTTGCATTTCTCATGAATAACTGTGTTCTTTTATTTTCTTCTCCTACGTGAATACCTACCTATCTACCTGAAAAATGGATTAGTTTACTGTTTACTCTTTATGAATATGTTGATGGTTCTGAAAAGAACCTTTGGTGTTGTGTTTTTGTTATCACTCGATATTCCCATCTTGTTCGGTTAAACCTTAATGTTTAGCTATTGCGTTTGCCACTCGCCACAGCTTTCACAGTTGGAAAATTTCTTCCCATCCAGCTTGTGACATGTTGTTCAGTAAATTACATCTAATGCGACGTGCCGGAGAAACACTTTGCCACTCACTGAAACTAAGTGTTGCCTTGGTGAGCGCCGAACCGAAGCTGCTGATGCGGGTTTTCTGATTGTCGTGAGCAGCTTTGCAAGTCAACTCGAGCACTCCGACGGCCGAAACTCTATAATCGCTGTTAGGTATACTGGTGCTCCGGCGCCAATCCGTTCGGCCTAGTTACCCTTGCGGAGCAATCATTGAATGCGACCAACAGGGAACTGGATACCTGCACGGTTCGAGTGAGACTTTGCCTTTCCATTAACTTGTCCTCCTTTGTTACGTCCACGATGCCGATGCCGTACAACCACACGGGTTTACGGTTTGAAAGAAAATAAGATATTTTTTTGGGGTCCGCGTCTTTTATACTCTAGCGGTACACACTCACAGGATAGAGACAAATCGGCAGACTCAACCAGAGGGGCGAGTCCAACGAGACGAACGAATGAGCGTTAAAAGGGAGCGATGGCAAAAAAATACATTCATTACGATTTGTTCGCTCGTTGGATTCACATGCAGGCTAAAAAGAGTCCTTTTCAGGATCACAAAATTATCTTCAGTCTAAAGAGTTTATTGTTTTGTTATCACTCGATATTCCCATCTTGTTCGGCTAAACCTTCCTGTTTAGCGATTTGTTGCCACTCGCCACAGCTTTCACAGTTGGAAAATTTCTTCCCATCCAGCTTTGTGACATGTTGTACAATAAATTACATTCAATGCGACGTGCCGAAGCGCCACTCAGTGTCGCATTGGTGGCGATTTTAACCTGTAATTGAACATTTGCGATGACAGTGGTACAGTGTCGACTTTCAATGTGGGGTCATAATTTGGATCTCTATGTTTACAAAAATGTCCAACTAAATAAGTCGCATTACATGTCCGTCCAATTAGCTAAATGTCGAACTAATTGTAAATTACTGTACTTTCAATCTGGAAACAATTTAAGAGTTGGTGAAAATTGAATAATCAGGAAAGTCCCCAACTATCAATAAGCTCAGAACAACTGCCAAATTCACATACTCATCAGATCCTGGCAAACAAATTATGAAAAAATCAATTTGTGTTTTATTATTATTTTGGATAATTTTTTAGAAAGCATTGAACTGTATTTCCTAAACTCTTTTTTGGAAGGTTTAATGGCCCTGAAAAGCGCCTTGTTTTATGGAATGGTTCCAATTTAGAAAACTTAGTACTCGTGGTTTTGAAAAAAACCATTCCGAACGCCCTCGATGCCGCCTTGTTCTGGATTTGCCACCAAAGCAGTTTGTATAAAGAACAAACTTTTTTGCGGGTTTTCTTATCGTCGCGAGCAGCTTTGCCAGCTAACTCGATCACTTCGGCGGCCGAAACTATATAACGCCGGCTAGGTTGACTGGTGCACTAGTACTAACGCGCTTGGCCTAGCTACCCTTGCGGTGAACTCCAGATCAACACGGTTCGAGCGGGATTTTGCCTTTCCCTTCACTTTTCCTCCTTTACCATGTCCAGACATGGCTGCTTGGGTTGGTTTGTTGATGTGTTGTGATGCGAACCGATGTGGTGTACGGTTTGAATGAGAATGATCGTTACGGCAGCGGAGCGGGGATTTTTAAGCTGACTGGCTGGCTCGAGAATTACGCATGTGTGAGACTGCGACCAATGTTTCGTTCATTTTTTTTTCTTTTTCCTTTCCAATCGTGCTTCATTCTAGTTCGCTGCTGCTCTGGTTGCCCGTTTTGGTCGGAACGATTTGAGGAGCACAAAATGGACCAATCAAAAATGGGCACATAGTGCATTTTGACAATGCTTAATATTTCACAATTATTCAATTATTTCTCTCAAGAAAAATGAAATGTTATTCGTTATGATAGATGCGTAGATATATTTCCTATCAATTGATGCAAAAACCTTTGCGATCTATTGAGAAATGCTCGAGTTATAAGCGTTTCAAATCTTGCATTTTTTCCTACTTGTTCAGTGCCTATATTTCCATTTCACCCCCTATATCTTCCGGTTAGACGTAGTCCTACGTCAAAAATATACCTTTCCGGATAAATCTGAACATCAAATTCAATTCCCTCAACGTATACATGGAAGAATCTCCATTCGCGTTGACGGCATTGTGCTTCATGTGTTCGATTTGTGAAGCGAAAATGATAATAGACAATGAATATCAGGAAATTTATATAAAAACAGCTGATGAAGGTTCAGTACGACGTGTTTTAATTAGTAAATTAACAAGAAGTAAAATTTTTTATTCAAATTTTGACAATTTAAAACTGCCCCCGGGCCTACAAAACCGACAAAGATTAATTTGCCTCCCAAAATGGTAATCGCCACCAGATGTCGCCACTGTCATTCGTCATCGAGGATAAAGTGACAGCCAAGCTGTCCAGTTGCTGAAAATGTGTATAAACGCACAGCACCAGTCAACTGGTGATGTAAATATGGCGTGCCGTTGACGTTCAAGTAACTGGCGCCAATTACTGGTCAATGTGTAAATCAGCTATTAGGAAGCATCGAATTCTACAGATCAATTCTTACATGTTACGAGAGAACTGGATTCTTACAATGCATTTACCATTTTTACATTGGTTCGACAACTCGCAAGCAGATCGGACAAGTTATTAATCGATCCAACAAAGGTGTTTTTTTTCACATCGAATAATAGTGTGCTTTTTCATCGGTTGCGCTTGTGAGTGTAGCGAAATTTAAAGTGGTGCGCGCTGAGGATCCAAATCAGACACATTCATCACACACGCCACACAGCCGCGGCAAGTAGAAATTTATTTTTCTTTTGTTTCCCTATCATTCCTTCTACCTTCTGTGCACGATTTACACCAATGTTCAACTTTGTGTTAACCGAATCGGCAAACGTTGGCATTAGGGGTGATCATTATTTCTTATATACCGTTGAACTTTTATTGGAACTTTTTTTCATTTTAGCATTTTTTTTTATCCCAACAGTTTATTTTATTAGGCTCATTTAGCAATGCAGCTGTAACAGAGCCGAATTCATTCGTGTACATTTTTTATCTTAAGATAACTTTTGTTGAATATTACACTGTTACCATTTTGAGGCGTAAGAGTATCGCTATCTATCGATAAACATTTGTTTTTATCTATAACACAGTAGCCGTTTAGGCACAAGAGAATTCCTATTCTATTGATGCACAACACATGTCGCCTTTTTTCGGCGAAAGAATATTGCTATTGTTCAAATGTTCACAGTTAGGCTGTTCACAGCGGGACTGTTGATATGAGGCTTCCTTTGTTGCGTTATTAATAGTGTCAATTACCGATGCAGCAGACCGAAAATGTGAGCGGTAAGGGACTGGGATTACAGACACATGATGATTGTTGCGTGGACATAGTTGCTAGAATAACACACTAAGATGGTCAGTTGAGAGGCCCTGAGTTATGAGTTATGAGCTCATGATCGTTCGCTTAGTAGCGGACACGCACCCAATTGGGCTACGAAGACCCAGCATTTATTTTAGCATTTTATTTGACATAAAATAAATCAGAACCTTATAAAAAAATTTTTTTTCACTCATTTATTTATTTTGAATCATTATATTCTGTTCATATCGAACAGTTGACCGATTTTTTTTTATATGGCTGAGGGCGGGAAGGATCCCCCATCAACGCCATTGAATATTTCCGATACCGATCCTCCTCCTGAAGAGCAGGAAGATGAAGCTGAAGTTGAGGAAGAAACTTCTGTATATGAAGTTGGAAGTTCCGAAGATGAGGACATTGACGAAAAGCAGGATTTTCGTCCAAAAGAATACCATGAAGGCTCCAAAGGCCCATTCATTGTATACTTTAGACGAAAATCTAAACCTCTCAATGTCATTCGTATCTCGAAGGAACTTACTCAGAAGTTTTCTGCAGTTACCGAGATTACACGGATGGGGCCAGACAAACTACGAGTTGTCGTCTCAAGCAGGACCCAAGCGAACGAAATCACGCGCTGCGACCTCTTTGCGATTGAGTATCGCGTATACGTGCCCTGTTGCAACGTCGAAATAGACGGCGTAATAACCGAAAAGGGTTTGACTCGAAAAGAGATTATCGATGGTGTCGGTCGCTTCAAGAACTCTTCACTAAAAACTGTGAAGATTCTTGCATGCGATCGGCTGAAATCTGTGTCACAAAATGACAAAAATGACAAAAGGGTTCTCAATCGGACAAACTCTTTTCGTGTGACTTTTGAGGGTTCCGCCCTTCCAAACTACGTTGCAATAGGTGCACTTCGTTTACCTGTTCGGTTGTTTGTACCCCGGGTAATGAAATGCAACAAATGTATGCAACTCGGTCACACGGCCGCCTATTGTTGCAATAAAAAACGTTGCGCAGATTGTGGAGACAGCCATGATGAGAATCCTTGCGCGAAAGAGCACAAGTGTCTTCATTGCGGCGGGACTCCTCATGATCTTATCCAATGCCCGGTGTACAAACAACGAGGGGAGAAAATCAAGCGTTCCTTAAAGGAACGTTCCAAGCGGACTTATGCAGAAATGCTTAAGAGTTCCGTACCAACGAATCAGGACAATCCCTACTCCATTCTGCAGAACGACGAGCCTGTTGCTGACGCTCCCAATGCAGGAAGTTCCGGTACATCGCAGGGTGCCGTCAGGAAAAGAAAAATTACCTATTTTCCATCACTCCCCAGAAAGACGACCGAAACTTCCCAAGTTGGAATGAAAACTCGAATTGAACGTGCTGAGAATAGACCGAAGCAAGTACCTCCTGGTTTAAGCGGTTCTTCTACGCACCAGGGGTCCTCAGCACTTCCCGGAGCAGCACCCACCCCATCTGTTCCATTTTCGCGGTCGAGGCAACAGCCACAATCTGGTTTGCTTGCGCTTTCTGACCTGGTGGACAACATTTTTAATGCTTTAAATATAAATGACCCTCTTAAAAGCATAGTATTATGTTTGCTTCCGATTGTGAGAACATTTTTGAAAGAAAAATGTGGTTTTTTAGCAGCGTTCATTTCCCTCGATGCCTGATTCAGTGCAAGAGGTCAAGGATTTGACCACTGTAATACAGTGGAATTGCAGAAGCATCATCCCTAAACTAGATCAATTTAAATTTTTGGTTCATAGTTCTAACTGTGATGTATTTTCCCTCTGTGAAACATGGCTTTCTTCAGCCGAGCTGAATTTCCACGATTTCAACATTATTCGCCTCGATCGAAATGACTCGATTGGTGGCGTACTATTGGGGATCAAAAAATGTCACTCCTTCTATAGAGTCACTCTCCCATCGATGACAGGCATTGAAGTTGTCGCTTGCCAGACACAAATCAATGGCAAAGACTTCTGCATTGCCTCGATATATATTCCTCCAAGAACCATGGTCGGCCGCCATCAGTTTTTTGATATCATCGAGGCATTGCCGGAGCCGCGGCTAATCTTACGTGACCTCAACTCCCATGGAACAGCATGGGGGTCACACTACGATGACAGCCGTGCCACGTTGATTTATGATCTGTGCGACAACTTCAACATGACAGTTTTAAATACAGGGGAAGCAACTAGGATAGCCAACCCTCCTGCACGGGCAAGTATGCTAGACATATCACTTTGCTCTTCTTCGTTATCCCTGGATTGCACGTGGAAGATAATCCAAGATCCCCACGGTAGTGATCACCTGCCAATAATTTTATCGATCGCCAATGAATCAGGTTCTCGTGAGTCAGTCGATATTGCGTATGACCTCACGAAAAATATTGACTGGAGAAAATTTGCAGAAATAATATCTGAAGCACTTGTTTCAATACATGAACTTCCTCCACTCGAAGAGTATAACTTTATATCGAGTTTGATTTACGAAAGCGCACTTCAAGCTCAAAAGAAACGTGTTCCTGCTACCACTTTCCGACGTCGTCCTCCATCACTTTGGTGGGACAAGGAGTGTTCAAAGGTCTACCTTGAAAAATCATCCGCTTTCAAAAAATTCAGGAAAACTGGATTAGTGGAATGGTTTCGAAAGTACCAAGCTCTAGAAGCCAAACTAAAAGGTCTGATTAAAGCAAAAAAGCGTGGATATTGGCGGAAGTTCTTCAATGGTTTGTCAAGGGAGACAGCTATGAGCACTCTTTGGAATACTGCTAGGAGAATGCGTGGCTGGAACCATACTAATGAAAGTGAAGAATACTCTGACCGTTGGATTTTCAAATTTGCAAGAAAGGTTTGTCCCGATTCCGTTCCTGCACAAAACGTCGTACGCGACATTCCGCTCCAATGCGATTATGAGAATTTTTCGATTGTAGAATTCTCAATTGCCCTCCTCTCATGTAACAATTCAGCTCCGGGGTCGGACAAGATTAAATTCAACTTGTTGAAGAATCTTCCCGACTTGGCGAAACAGCGTTTGCTGAACTTGTTCAACAAGTTTCTGGAGCTGAGTATTGTCCCGCATGACTGGAGACAAGTGAGAGTAATAGCCATACAAAAACCCAACAAGCCGGCTTGCGATCACAACTCGTATAGGCCGATTGCAATGTTATCCTGTATTCGTAAATTGTTGGAGAAAATGATTCTACTTCATTTGGACAAGTGGGTTAAAGCGAACAATTTGCTGTCAAATACGCAGTTTGGCTTCCGCCGAGGTAAAGAGACGAACGATTGTCTCGCGCTGCTATCTTCTGAAATCCAAATAGCATTTGCTCGTAAAGAACAAATGGCTTCCGTTTTTCTCGATATCAAAGGGGCATTTGATTCAGTTTCCATGGAAATTCTCTCAGAGAAACTTCATAATCGTGGACTTTCGCCAATTCTGAATAATTTCCTGTACAATTTACTCTCAGAAAAGCACATGTTTTTCAATCATGGCAGCTTGAAATCTTCTCGATACAGTTTTATGGGCCTACCACAAGGCTCCTGCCTAAGCCCCCTCTTGTATAGTTTTTACGTCAATGATATGGATGATTGTCTAACTAGAAACTGCACGCCGAGACAACTTGCAGACGATGGAGTTATTTCCATCACGGGTACTAATCCCGCCATTCTGCAAAAATCCTTGCAAGATACCCTGAACAACCTGTTCACGTGGGCTCTAAAGCTGGGTATCGAATTCTCTACGGAGAAAACCGAAATGGTCGTTTTTTCTAGGAAGCACGAACCCGCCCAATTCCAGCTTCACCTATCCGGTAAAGCGATCAGGCACTCGATGTTTTTCAAATACCTTGGAGTATATTTTGACTCTAAATGTACCTGGGGAATACACATTGCGTATTTGAAACAGAAATGCCAGCAAAGAATCAATTTTCTCCAAACAATAACCGGAACATGGTGGGGTGCCCATCCAGGAGACCTCATTCAGTTGTACAAAACAACGATATTATCAGTGTTGGAATATGGCAGTTTTTGCTTCCGATCAGCTGCCAGGATTCATATTCTCAAGCTGGAGAGAATACAATATCGTTGCTTGCGTATAGCAATGGGGTGTTTGCATTTGACACATACGATGAGTCTCGAAGTCTTGGCAGGAATACCCCCGCTTACTCTTCGATTCACAGAATAATCCTACAGATTTCTCATCCGTTGCAAGATCATGAATCCATTGGTGATTGATAACTTCGAAAATCTACTCCAACTGACTCCTCAGTCAAGTTTTATATCTTTGTACCATGATTCCCTTACCCATGAAGTGCACCCTTCACCGGGCATCTCCAACCAATTTTGCTTCCCATACTTTTGCAATTCCTCTGTCAATTTTGATCTGTCCATGCGACAAAAATCCATGGAATCCCAGATCATCTACGCTCCTGTTCTATTCCGCCGATATTTTCGGCAGAATATGGGAAAGTTAGATCTGATAAAATGTTCTTTACTGATGGTTCATTCATAAACGGGTCCACTGGCTTCGGCATCTTCAATGAAAATTCCAGTGCCTCCTTCAAACTCAAAGATCCTTGTTCCGTGTATGTCGCTGAACTGGGTGCGATATACTACGCACTAGGGTTCATTGAAACATTGCCCATCGACCATTATTTTATTTTTTCAGACAGTCTCAGCTCAATAGAGGCAATTCGTTCAATGAAAGTTGATAAACGCTCATCTTATTTCCTAACAAGAATAAGACATCTATTGAGTGTTTTGGTCGAAAATTTATTCAAGATTACCTTAGCATGGGTTCCCTCTCATTGCTCGATTCCGGGGAATGAGAAAGCGGACTCGCTAGCTAAGGTGGGCGCTTCAGAAGGCACACTTTTTGAAAGGCAAATTGCTTATAACGAATTTTTTCACATTCCTCGTCAGGACACACTCGTTAGTTGGCAGCGCATGTGGAGTGAAGATGAGTTCGGTCGCTGGTTACACACGATTATCCCTAAGGTTTCGACGAAAGCTTGGTTTAAGGGATTGAATGTAGGTCGTGATTTCATTCGCGTGATATCTCGGCTTATGTCCAATCACTACAACCTAAACGCGCATCTCTATCGCATTTGGCTCGCAGCAAACAATCTTTGTGATTGTGGCGATGGCTACCACGACATCGAGCATATTGTCTGGTCGTGTATCCGGTTCCATGCTGCTCGCTCTCAGCTCTCTAGAGCACTGAGAGCAAAAGGCAAACAATCGGATATCCCCGTCCGGGATATCTTAGGTAGCCGTGATCCTGATCTTCTGCTTCATCTATACCTGTTCCTCAGAAACGCCGATGTCAACGTTTAATGATGTTTCCTTCGTTGTGTCCCTGTTTCATATCCCTCCTATCCGATCTATACACTTTTACTTAGTCGCGGCAATACATACACACACTCTTTACAGATACACGGGCCAAAGGTTGTGCAGTCCACTGATCATTCAACAAGAGCCAAAGGTTGTACCGCTCATGACAACTCTACACGAGCTGATGTTTGCGCCGGCTAGTGACCATTCTATCCTGGATTCCTCGAGTCGAGAAGACGCACCACGCTAGATATGGGGTACAGACTAGGGGGCGTTGCTGATTAATGGTCAGCTGCATCCCAAAAGGAAGTATCCCGTATCGGGCACAGGTACAGAGCATTGGAGACAGCAACATCACAATTACGAAAACACTTGTAATACTAACCTCGAGCCAACCGCGAGTAATCGGTTACATATTACTAACATAGTTATAAGGCAAACATTGTCGAAATATTGAACTCCCGGCCCCGTCTGGTTGACGCCATATGAGCCTTAATAAAAATATATATTTTGAATTAAAAAAAAGCATTTACCAGTGCAGAAATGGTTATCTTTTGCAACATTCAAATTTAATGTTGTTTTGGTACTGTGTATTACCGTTCCTCATGATTGTATGATTGATGTGCTCCCGTGACCGAGTGGTTAGCGTCATAACTAATATGCCGGGTGTTCGGGTTCGATTCCCGTTCTGGTCGGGGGAATTTTTCGTCAAAGGAATTTCCTCCGACTTGCACTGCGATCACGCGTATTCTAGAGCTTGCCACTCAGAATGCATTCAAGGCGTGTTACTTGGCATAGAAATCTCAACTAAGTACTAATAAAAATGACGCAAGTAATACTACGTTGAAACGGCGAAGTTCCTCTAGGAACGTAAGTATCGCATCTGTTTGTTTGGCGCTATTGAAACCTTCCGTTATATAAGCCGTGAAAGTTAACAGATTGGTTATAGTAGATCTCTTAGGCATAAACCCATGTTGGTCTTCTACAATGTAATGCTGTCAGAAACTAAAGATCGGTTCCAAGACAACAAGCTCAAGCAGTTTGGCGACCGAGCTTTGGGCAGAAATATTGGCGGATAAGGTGGAACAATCGGACCGGATTTGAAAAGACACAACTAAAAGATTAAACGGCTGTATTTAACGGTTGTAGTTTTCAAAGTAATAGAGAAAATAATTGACAAGCAATGGTTGCTTCGACTTGACGTTGCTCGCTGCATTGCTACTCACAACACTCCTCCTCAACGCTGCTGCTGTAGACCACATTGGTGTCGAAGTTTCTCCAGACGTACCCGTGGAAGTGGTTTTGTCAGAAGGTCCGCTGCCATCGTTTCCGTGGGACAGTACTCGTATTGGACAACACCTTTCGTCTTCAAGTCGTTCGCGTAATGGAATTTGGTGGAAATGTGCTTTGTACGATCACTGAACTTTTCGGAATCCAACATCTTTAAGCAGTTTTGGTTGTCCTCGAACAACATCACTCCGGTATGTTCTCCTAGGTTCTCTAATAATTTCTGCAACCAGATCGCTTCTCGTGATGCGTCGGAAAGTGCCACGAACTCCGCCTCTGCCGTAGACAGTGAGACGCAGGTTTGCTTGCGACACGCCCAAGAAATAGTGCCTCCACAGAACTGGAAGACAAACCCGCTGTTGGATTTCCGATCGCTGCGACATTCAGCCCAATCGGCATCAGCGTAACCAACCAGACCGGAAGAATCGTCAATACTGCTTAGTCGAAGTTTTAAATCAGCTGTCCCCTTTAAGTAACGAACCATTCGCTTTACTTCGTTTCAGTCACGCTGGGTTGGGCAACTTACTTTACGACTCAGCATCGAAATTGATGCTGCGATGTCGGGCCTACTGTTGACTGCGATATACAACAACTGCCCAACTACCTTCTGGTATTGTTGATTACTTGGGAGCAGGTCCCTGCCCTCGTCCTCGTCTGTCTTACTGTATCCTGGATCAATTGGCACGGTTGACACTTTTGCGTCTTGTAGACCAACAGAACGGACAACGTCTTCGATATACTTCCGTTGGCTGATGAGGAAGTCTCCAATCTGATCTCGGTGGACCTCGATTCCCAGGTAAAACCCAACGTCGCCCAGGCTGCTGATTTGGAAATTTCTGGTAAGTGTTTGCTCCAAAGCTTCGATGATGCGTTCGTCCTCACTAGCCACGATGAGATCGTCTACGTACACGAGAACATAGCACCGCTTTCTACCAGTTTGCTTCCTGTATAAGCAAGGGTCAGCATCGCACCGTTCAAAACCATCTTCTTCCAACACCTCGTGCAGTCGCTGGTTCCAAGAACGAGCCGCTTTTATGAGCCCATACAAACTTTTCTTCAAACGGCATACCTTGCCTTCCATACCGCTGACGACAAACCCGGGAGGTTGCTTCATGAAGATCTCCTCCTCAAGGTTGCCGTTCAGGAACGCCGTTTTCACGTCGAACTGCTGGACACTCATCTTTTTCTTTGCTGCAACGGACATCATGGTGCGGAACGTGGTATGTCGAACAACTGGCGCAAAAACTTTGTCGTAGTCCGTTCCACAATGTTGGCTGAATCCCTGAACTACCAACCTGGCCTTGTATCGAACTACATTACCTTTTTCATCTTGCTTCCGTTTGAACACCCACTTGCATACGATGGCGCGTCTCCCAGCCGGTAGGTCAACCAAATCCCAAGTTTCGTTCGCTTCAATTGATTCTAGCTCTTCCATCATCGCGTGACGCCACTTGGTGCTGTCCGGACAAGACAACGCTTGCTTTAATGATTTTGGCCCCTCCTGGATCGACGTTTCTGCTGTACATGCATACCGCTTAGGTGTTACACCAAGGTTGGATCGTGTTGACCTACGGGGCATATCGACATCCACTTGCTGCGAGCTGCCCGCCATAGTATCGAAGAGTGGGTCAGTTTCAACTCCTTCGTCATCAGGACCATTATCGTCGTCGACTTCCTCGTCATCACCAGACTCGATTGGTGCTACCTCGAACACTGGATCTACACGTTGGAAATTTATGGATGGAACAATCAATCTTTCCTCCACCGGCTCTGGTTCCAGCCCACAAGACGATAGGAATTTCACATCACGACTAATGGTTACTTTTCCTGTAGTCTCGTCCACTAGGCGGTATGCCTCCGATGTCTCGCTGTAACTGACGAACCTCAGCTTGACTGCCTTGCTATCCAGATTACCTCGCTTCGCTGATGGCACATAACAGATATGGTGTGCCGGTGATCGACCGCGATGGCAACCGGTTCTGTCTGTAGTTTGCTGTCACCACCGCCTCCCCCCAGAAGCGTTTATTCAGATTTCCATCGATGAGCATGCACCTAGCCATTTCGACGAGATGCCGGTTCTTCCTTTCGGCAACCCCGTTCTGCTGTGGGGTATACGGTGCCGTCAGCTGCCCAATGATCCCATTATGCTTCAGGAACGCCTTGAATTTCTCACCGATGTACTCACCACCCCGATCTGACCGCAGAATTTTCGGTTTCCTTCCAAACTGCGTGATGACAAGCTCAACGTACTCCTGCAGCTTCTGGATCGCTTCGGATTTCTCACGTAACAAATAGACGACCGTGTATTTGCTGTGATCGTCGATGAACGTGATGAAGTATCGCCTTCCGGCCACAGTCTGCGTACGCATTGGTCCACAAATATCGGTGTGAACCAAATCCATTACTGCAGACGATATATTTCCTGAAACCTTATGGCGGGTTTACATTAGGGAGATCTATAGCTATAGATGGATTTATACACGTGAAAATAGGTGTAAACGGGTGAGAATAAATATGATACACTTATTCGAGGTATATATAACTTGAATAAATTCAGCATATGTAAACGCTTGTGAATTTCTCACTGGTGAGAAATCACTAAAGTTGGATGCAGTTCTACTTCAGGTGAATAAATTCACCTAAGATATGAATATATTCATTATAGAAGTTCACGCTAGTGTAAAGGTTGATGCGATTTCTATAAATCTCATCATATTTCTTCACATGAATATATCACTAGTCTAAACCCACCCTTAGGGAATGGCACCCTGTGCAGCTTCCCTTCAATGCACACTTCGCATGGGCCAATACAATTGCAACTCTTCACTTTTACGCCATCAGCTATTGTCTGCAATTTCAGCACCGCTTCACAGTCCCTATGGCCGAACCGCCTATGCCAGGCATGGACACAATCATTACTCGATACTGCTATGGATGCACTCTCGATGGTTTGCCGTAGCACGAACAAATTTCCAACGGACTCCGCCGTCGCGCACAGTTTGTCACCTCTCATGATTCTCGCACTGCTTGCATCGAATGTAACGGTAAAACCTCTTTGCATCAGCCGCTTCACAGACAACAAACTTGACATCATTTCTGGTATGAACAGAGCACATTCAACTTGCACTGCACGTTCTTGACCGAAACCATCAATAACGTTTATCCGTCCAGCACCCCGGTCTTTAGAACACACCTTCGTCCCGTTGGCAATCCACACGTTCTCTGTAATTGATTCATCCATTGATTCATTTTCAATCAAATCCGTCATCTTTGATACGTGCGCTTCCATATCACCGTTCCTCTCTAGACGTGAAGTGAGGATTTTCTTCATTACAGAAACCTTCTTCGAGAACGGTAAATCGTCGAGAACGGCAAATTTTTCAGAGCTTTCCACGCCTCCGCTGCTGATTTGGCCTTCCTTATGTGGAGCAATTGGTTGTCCTCCACGGCCAATCCGATCGATGCCAGCGCTTGCTCGTCCTTGGTTTTCCACGCATCCGTGACCGGTTCCGGTTTCGCGTTCGCTACAGCCGTCCAGTTGCCCTCCTTGGTTAGCAACAGCTTCATCCGGAAGCTCCAATTATCGTAGTTGGAGCCATTGAGCTTCGCGAACGACACCAGCCTTTCTCCCATCGTGATAGATTAGCTGCAACTTATGTTTCTTTACCAGTGTTCCGACTCCGCGGGCAAAGGGCCCATAACCTATTGGCGGATAAGGTGGAACAATCGGACCGGAATTGAAAAGACACAACTAAAAGAATAAACGTCTGTATTTAACGGTTGTAGTTTTCAAAGTAATAGAGAAAATAATTGACAAGCAATGGTTGCTTCGACTTGACGTTGCTCGCTGCGTTGCTACTCACAACAAGAAATTCCTCGGTAATTATCGATTTGAGTCTTGGCACCCTTTTTATGTACAGGAATCAAAAACGCCGACTTCCAGGAAGTTGAAAATTTTCCACTAATCAACGATAAGCGGAAATGCGACAAAGAGGAATCATCAAATTAGATTACGATACGATTCCAATAATACAAAAGCAAAAGCAGCAGGTTTTCCATTTTCATAGTCTTTATTTTTAGACTAGATGACCCGGCAAACTTCGTCCCGCCTAAAATTTGTTTTTTATTATCAAAACCTTCAAACATTTCCCGTTTTCTTACTATGAGCAAGTTCATGGGTCCAATCGCAGAACTAATCGACCCCGTTGAATTTACCTTTTACTATAAAATTCCTAGTATTTCTAACAAAACTCATCATTATAATATCAGATTATTTTCAGACACAATTCTCGTTCAAGATTTTTCGACCACTTGCAAATAACATGTTTTCCCGTTACATGGAATAAATATTTTATACAGAAAATATGATAGAATAAAGACAGCCCTAAATCGGACAATTCCTTCCTCGAGTTCTGCTCTTATCAACACATTCGGCGATACTTTTTTATTGGTATAGATAGAAGAAGATATAGGAGTGCGTTTCATCACATTGAAATCCATTTCCAGTTTCGAACAAAGATCAAAAGACCATTCTCCGCCACCCCCACCCCCTTTAGAGAGAGGAGTGGAGTGTTTGACCACCATAGAAACATTTATTGTACCTTAAAACCTCCAGATGCTTGATTAGTTCTCGAGTTATTTCTATGACAGCCCACCTCTCCTCCTCAGAAAGGTGGGACCACTTTAGAAATGTTTCTTGACCCCTAAAACCTCCACAACCAAATTTGGTTCAATTTGCTTGATTAGTTCTTGAATTATGGAGAAATGTATGCTTCATTTGTATGACAGTGCCCCCCCCCCCTACCTCAGAGAGAGGGGGGGAGTGTCTATTCACCATGGAAACGTTTCGTGTCCCCTAAAACATTCGCAATTTGGCTCCATTTGCTTGATTAGTTTTCGAATTATGCAGAAATTTGTCTTTCATTTGTTTGGCAGCCCCTCTTAGAAAGGGGGTGGAGAGTTGTTGATAATAGTAAGCCATGAATTAGATTTTAAATAAAATGTTCATTCTGTCTGTACAACTAGTCATAACAGACGTGTTTTACTAACGTAGTAACCATTAGGTTATGGGCCCAGGTACCATAGCTACGGACAAACAAATGTGAAAATTTTTTTTTTTTGAAGAACATTATTTCAAGATGTCTCTTGCTGGAGCTGGAAGCGGAAATTCCGGAACCGGAAGCGGACATGGCGGGGACGGAAATGGACGAAATTTCGGAGATAGAGGAAGATCGACCGGTAGTGGAGGGATTTCGCTGCCAGCCATGGAACGTCTTCGAGGCCGAGAAAACTATTCTTCATGGGCATTCGCGACCAAAATGCTGTTAATCCGTGAGGGAACTTGGGACGCTGTGAATGCACCGGAAGAAGGTGATCCGGAAAACGAGAGGTCGCTGAGAGCACTAGCTACGATATGCCTCAGTATTGAACCGATCAATTATAGCCTGGTCCAGTCGGCAAGCACAGCGAAACAAGCATGGGGTAACCTCAAGAAAGCCTTCCAGGATGACGGGATGACTCGGAGGATTGGGTTACTTCGTAAGTTGACCAGTATTCGCCTGGGAGACTATTCCACTGTTGAAGCGTACGTGAACGAGATGATGTGTACGAGTCATAAGCTGAGTGAAGCAGGATTCAAGGTTGACGATGAATGGTTGGCCAGTCTGTTGCTGATGGGACTCCCCGAGGTATATGAACCAATGATAATGGGCCTCGAGGCATCAGGAAGGAAAATCACAGCGGATTCGGTAAAGGCCAAGATACTTCAAGACGTCAAGGTTTCCAGCGATTCAAGCTCAAGCGGACATGATGGTGCGTTTTACTCCCAGCAGCGGAAAGGATCCAAGTCATTCAATAAGACAAACGTGAAATGCTACAAGTGCAAGCGATTGGGGCATTACGCGGCGGAATGTCCTGTAAAGGATGAGAAGCAGAAAAAGGTCAAATCCGACAAGCATACTGCATTCATGATAACGCAATCGTCAGCCAAGCGCGAGGTGAGCTGAATATTCGATTCGGGTGCTACTTCACACATGTACAACGGTGAAGTTACTTTGGAAGATGCTAAAGAAGTCCAGCAGCGAATCAGCGTGGCGAATAATGCTGTGTCGATGGTAGACGCCGTTGGCAGCGTGAAGATTGAAGCTGATGTCGGCAATGGCACGTGTAACGTTACTTTGTCCAACGTGTTGAGTATTCCCGACTTGGCAATCAATTTGATATCGGTGAGTAAGATATGCAGTAATGGCCATTCGATTACATTCACCAAGGATGCATGTGAGGCGCGATCGGCTTCCAACGAGGTAGTGGCCATTGGACGAGAAAGCAGCGGACTCTACAAACTTTGTTTGGTGAATGAACGTGTTTCGTATGTGGTCAAGGAAGAAAATGGCATGGTGCTGTGGCACCGAAGGATGGGGCATTTGAACGTGCACAGTTTGAAGATGCTTCGGTCCATAGCAACAGGAATCGATTTCGTTGATGCAGAGGTACAGTCATGTGTTGCGTGCTTGCAGGGCAAGCATTCTCGTCGCCCCTTCAAGAAGAGTGGAAACCGCGCAGGAGAAGTTCTGGAATTTATCCACAGTGATCTATGCGGCCCGATGGAGAACGTGTCAATCGGTGGTAGCCGGTATTTTCTAACGTTCATTGATGACAGCAGCCGCAAAATTCATGTGTATTTTTTGAAGTCGAAGAAGCAAGTGTTGCAGTATTTCCAAGACTTCAAATCGATGGTGGAGAACCAAACCGGCAAAAGAATCAAGCGCTTACGGACGGATAATGGCACAGAGTATGTGAATGGAGAGATGGAGAATTTTCTTCGCAAATCCGGGATTCATCATGAAGTCACGGTGCCGTACAACCCAGAGCAGAACGGGTTAGCGGAGAGAGCGAACCGTACGATCGTCGAGCGGGCACGATGTCTGTTGTTTGATGCCAACCTGGAAAAACGCTTCTGGGCGGAAGCTGTGTCAACTGCTGCGTTCCTGGCGAATCGATCACCAACGAAAGGCTTACGAGTGACCCCGGAGGAACGGTTCAGCGGTGTGAGACCAGACCTGTCCAAATTACGTGTGTTTGGAGCAAAAGTAATGTGCCATGTTCCGAAGGCGAAGCGATTGAAGTGGGATGCAAAATCCGAAGATGGCATATTTGTTGGATATTCCGAGCATTCGAAGGGCCTGCGAGTGTTCAATCCTAGGACTGGAAAAGTATTTGTGTCTCGTGACGTCGTCTTCGTGAGCGAAGCTAGCGGAAATGCCATGCAGATGTCGGAAGCTGAACCTGTGAATGAAATGATGGAATTAATGAGTGAAGAGATCGTTGAAGGTAATGAAGCTATCGGCTTGTCAACTGGTTCCACCGAAGGCAATGATGAAAATCAAAAAGATCTGTCATCGGAGGACGATTTGGAGGACGAGACGGATTACGACAGCGCGAATGATAGTATCGAGACAATTCGGACAGCATCACCTGCGCTCCCCTCGCAACAAGAAGAGCAGCGATATGCTGTCAGGCGCAGCGAGCGGGAGCGCCGTATTCCAGGCAAGTACTATAATTTCGATTTGACGAATAGTGTACTTCCTGAAACGTTTGTTGAATCTCAGGTAATCGGCAATGAGCGGGAAACCGAGCCGCAGAAGGTCGGTCAAGCAATGGAGGCCGACGATCATGAGCTGTGGCGTGAGGCTATGGAAGCTGAGATGCAGGCGTTGAGAAGCAACAAGACGTGGAAGTTAACAGAGCTACCAGCGGGAAGAAAAGTTTTGAAGTGCAAGTGGGTCTTCAAGCGGAAATTCAACTCAGACGGATCTGTGCAGAAGTATAAGGCAAGGCTCGTCATCAAAGGGTTCTCGCAAGTCAAGGGAGTCGACTATATCGAGACGTATTCACCGGTGGTGAGACTCGCAAGCATTCGATTTCTGTTGGCACTGTCAGCGCAGCAGGATATGCGTATACACCAAATGGATGCCGTTACAGCGTTTCTTCAGGGAGAGTTGTCCGACGATGAATTTTATATGGAGCAACCTGAAGGATTCGTTGATAGGAAGTCTCCGAAGAAAGTTTGTCGTCTGCTGAAGGCTCTGTATGGATTGAAGCAAGCGAGTCGTGTCTGGAACACGAAATTGGATGCGGAGCTGAAGCGTATGGGTTTGAAGCGATCTAGCTTCGATCCGTGCGTATACTTCAAGATCGAAGGAAATACTATTCTGGTAGTCGCTGTATACGTGGACGATTTCTTGCTGTTCTCGACGGATCAAGATTGGATCGACACCGTGAAGAAGCAACTGATGACGAAGTTCCACATGAAAGACCTAGGAGAGGCCAAGCGGGTTCTCGGCATGCGAATCACCAGAAGTAAGGACGCTGTTATGCTGGATCAAGAAAGGTATGTGGAGGAACTACTGGAGCAATTCAACATGACCAATTGCAACACAGTGTCGATACCCATGGACCCACATCAACGATTGACGAAAGCAGGACCAAGAACGGAAGAACAGAAGCAACAAATGGAAAAGGTTCCGTTTCGTGAATTGGTGGGAGGATTGCAGTTTTTGGCGCACTGCACACGGCCGGATATCGCTTAAGCCGTAAACGCAGTGAGCAGTTTCAACAGTGATCCTAACGAGATACACTGGGCAGCGGCTAAAAGAATTCTCCGGTACCTGAAGGGCACAAAATCCAAGAAGCTGACTTTCCACAAGCAAGCTGAACCATCGTTCGAAGGATATAGTGACGCGGATTGGGGCAACGATTTGGAAACTCGTCGTTCTGTCACAGGGTATACCTTTCAGTACGGTGGCGGATCAGTGGCGTGGAGTTGTAGGCGACAACCAACAGTGGCTTTGTCCACAACTGAAGCGGAATACATGGCTCTATCAGGTGCAACACAGGAAGCTGTTTGGTGGCGTGGTTTTCTCAACGAGATGTTTCAGATTGATGTTACTATCCCGATCTTCTGCGATAATCAAAGTGCAATCTGCTTGGCGGAAAAGGAGATTGGTTATTCACCTCGAAGCAAACCCATCGATCTAAGGCACCACTTTGTACGCGAACAACTGGAATCCAAGGCGATCTCGTTGCATCACGTGAAGTCCGAGCTCCAGAAGGCGGATGTTCTTACCAAACCCATTCCGGTAGGCCGTCATACTGAAGCAGTGAAGAATTTTGGAATTCAACAAATTCATGGTTAAGGAGGGGATGTTGATAATAGTAAGCCATGAATTATATTTTAAATAAAATGTTCATTCTGTCTGTACAACTAGTCATAACAGACGTGTTTTACTAACGTAGTAACCATTAAGAGTCTAACCATCATATAAACATTTATTGCACCCTAAAACCTCAATATACCAAATTTGGTTCCATTTTTTTGATTAATTCTCGTGTAATGCAGAAATTTGTGTTTCATTTGTATTATTTGTATTTGTATTTGTATTAGAACATTATTTCAAGATGTCTCTTGCTGGAGCTGGAAGCGGAAATTCCGGAACCGGAAGCGGACATGGCGGGGACGGAAATGGACGAAATTTCGGAGATAGAGGAAGATCGACCGGTAGTGGAGGGATTTCGCTGCCAGCCATGGAACGTCTTCGAGGCCGAGAAAACTATTCTTCATGGGCATTCGCGACCAAAATGCTGTTAATCCGTGAGGGAACTTGGGACGCTGTGAATGCACCGGAAGAAGGTGATCCGGAAAACGAGAGGTCGCTGAGAGCACTAGCTACGATATGCCTCAGTATTGAACCGATCAATTATAGCCTGGTCCAGTCGGCAAGCACAGCGAAACAAGCATGGGGTAACCTCAAGAAAGCCTTCCAGGATGACGGGATGACTCGGAGGATTGGGTTACTTCGTAAGTTGACCAGTATTCGCCTGGGAGACTATTCCACTGTTGAAGCGTACGTGAACGAGATGATGTGTACGAGTCATAAGCTGAGTGAAGCAGGATTCAAGGTTGACGATGAATGGTTGGCCAGTCTGTTGCTGATGGGACTCCCCGAGGTATATGAACCAATGATAATGGGCCTCGAGGCATCAGGAAGGAAAATCACAGCGGATTCGGTAAAGGCCAAGATACTTCGAGACGTCAAGGTTTCCAGCGATTGAAGCTCAAGCGGACATGATGGTGCGTTTTACTCCCAGCAGCGGAAAGGATCCAAGTCATTCAATAAGACCAACGTGAAATGCTACAAGTGCAAGCGATTGGGGCATTACGCGGCGGAATGTCCTGTAAAGGATGAGAAGCAGAAAAAGGTCAAATCCGACAAGCATACTGCATTCATGATAACGCAATCATCAGCCAAGCGCGAGGTGAGCTGGATATTCGATTCGGGTGCTACTTCACACATGTACAACGGTGAAGTTACTTTGGAAGATGCTAAAGAAGTCCAGCAGCGAATCAGCGTGGCGAATAATGCTGTGTCGATGGTAGACGCCGTTGGCAGCGTGAAGATTGAAGCTGATGTCGGCAATGGCACGTGTAACGTTACTTTGTCCAACGTGTTGAGTATTCCCGACTTGGCAATCAATTTGATATCGGTGAGTAAGATATGCAGTAATGGCCATTCGATTACATTCACCAAGGATGCATGTGAGGCGCGATCGGCTTCCAACGAGGTAGTGGCCATTGGACGAGAAAGCAGCGGACTCTACAAACTTTGTTTGGTGAATGAACGTGTTTCGTATGTGGTCAAGGAAGAAAATGGCATGGTGCTGTGGCACCGAAGGATGGGGCATTTGAACGTGCACAGTTTGAAGATGCTTCGGTCCATAGCAACAGGAATCGATTTCGTTGATGCAGAGGTACAGTCATGTGTTGCGTGCTTGCAGGGCAAGCATTCTCGTCGCCCCTTCAAGAAGAGTGGAAACCGCGCAGGAGAAGTTCTGGAATTTATCCACAGTGATCTATGCGGCCCGATGGAGAACGTGTCAATCGGTGGTAGCCGGTATTTTCTAACGTTCATTGATGACAGCAGCCGCAAAATTCATGTGTATTTTTTGAAGTCGAAGAAGCAAGTGTTGCAGTATTTCCAAGACTTCAAATCGATGGTGGAGAACCAAACCGGCAAAAGAATCAAGCGCTTACGGACGGATAATGGCACAGAGTATGTGAATGGAGAGATGGAGAATTTTCTTCGCAAATCCGGGATTCATCATGAAGTCACGGTGCCGTACAACCCAGAGCAGAACGGGTTAGCGGAGAGAGCGAACCGTACGATCGTCGAGCGGGCACGATGTCTGTTGTTTGATGCCAACCTGGAAAAACGCTTCTGGGCGGAAGCTGTGTCAACTGCTGCGTTCCTGGCGAATCGATCACCAACGAAAGGCTTACGAGTGACCCCGGAGGAACGGTTCAGCGGTGTGAGACCAGACCTGTCCAAATTACGTGTGTTTGGAGCAAAAGTAATGTGCCATGTTCCGAAGGCGAAGCGATTGAAGTGGGATGCAAAATCCGAAGATGGCATATTTGTTGGATATTCCGAACATTCGAAGGGCCTGCGAGTGTTCAATCCTAGGACTGGAAAAGTATTTGTGTCTCGTGACGTCGTCTTCGTGAGCGAAGCTAGCGGAAATGCCATGCAGATGTCGGAAGCTGAACCTGTGAATGAAATGATGGAATTAATGAGTGAAGAGATCGTTGAAGGTAATGAAGCTATCGGCTTGTCAACTGGTTCCACCGAAGGCAATGATGAAAATCAAAAAGATCTGTCATCGGAGGACGATTTGGAGGACGAGACGGATTACGACAGCGCGAATGATAGTATCGAGACAATTCGGACAGCATCACCTGCGCTCCCCTCGCAACAAGAAGAGCAGCGATATGCTGTCAGGCGCAGCGAGCGGGAGCGCCGTATTCCAGGCAAGTACTATAATTTCGATTTGACGAATAGTGTACTTCCTGAAACGTTTGTTGAATCTCAGGTAATCGGCAATGAGCGGGAAACCGAGCCGCAGACGGTCGGTCAAGCAATGGAGGCCGACGATCATGAGCTGTGGCGTGAGGCTATGGAAGCTGAGATGCAGGCGTTGAGAAGCAACAAGACGTGGAAGTTAACAGAGCTACCAGCGGGAAGAAAAGTTTTGAAGTGCAAGTGGGTCTTCAAGCGGAAATTCAACTCGGACGGATCTGTGCAGAAGTATAAGGCAAGGCTCGTCATCAAAGGGTTCTCGCAAGTCAAGGGAGTCGACTATAACGAGACGTATTCACCGGTGGTGAGACTCGCAAGCATTCGATTTCTGTTGGCACTGTCAGCGCAGCAGGATATGCGTATACACCAAATGGATGCCGTTACAGCGTTTCTTCAGGGAGAGTTGTCCGACGATGAATTCTATATGGAGCAACCTGAAGGATTCGTTGAGAGGGGGAGGGGTCTCAAACTATCACGAAAACCTTCCCCGGTCCCAGAAACCCCTACATACCAATTTTTATGTTGATCGGTTCCGTAGTTTCCGAGTCCATAAGAATCAGACAGACAGACAGACAGAAATCCATAGATTTTCCAAAACAATACTCGGAACTTGACAGTTCAGTATAGTTGTATTGGTGAACCCGAGTGCCAACCCATGAAACATCTCAGTGCGAAACTAACAGCTTTCGAGGCGAACTAGTGCGACACTGAGTGCGAAACTGAGTGAATAAAAAAACCTTTTGACAGCAGTTAGTGCGGCACTGGGATTGAAACTGAACAAAAACGAATTCGCTATGAGAAGCTTTCTGGTATGCGAGACGACGTGGTGATTCACCCATCAGCACTGTTCGATTGTGCAACTTTTGCGTCTCATCAATTGTATCAATAACCGAATATTTCGGTTGCAAGAGCCAAACTTCCCTGATACGCTTCGGCATTAAGTGAGCACTTATGATATACTTCCTTCAGATTGACATTCGAGAAAACCAACTTTCGGTTAGAGCTGTAAATAAAGGCTGATTTAGACGATACCAGTCAGCGCTCTAGTTGAAGTATCCAGTGAACAGAGAACAGACACTCTGTTCAAGTTACTTGTACCAGTATCGAAAAAGTAATTGGCCTCTAACTTGAACAGAGTGTCTGTTCTCTGTTCACTGGATACTTCAACTAGAGCGCTGACTGGCATCGTCTAAATCGGCCTTAACAGTTGGGCGATCCGAACAGGCGAACACTTTGTCGTCGAATGTAACCGGAACGTTTTCAGAATAGTCGGCTGGGTTCCAAGCATAATTTTTGTTTTGGTATTTTAATCGGTTAGCATTTTTCCTCACGACGAAGTAAAATACTGAACTGTCTCCGAGGACGCACAATAAATAAGAAATAACTTGAAGGTAAGCCATCAAAAAAAAGCTAGGAATGATTTCTGAAATGAAAAGAAACAATAAACCTTTTTTCCCGGAATGTTTCTCACAATCATACCTTCTCCGAGTTTCTCAGTGTGAACAAATTCAAGCATACGAAGGATGCAAGCAGAGATGTCGGACCACAAGCCTATTGCAACCAGTTCCGAACGGATGGAACTTTCGTTCAAGGGTGAGATTTACAGGCATGCTACCTCATCTAGTGTGACAGTGTGAATGGAAAAATAATGTTATTATGAACATGTGCAATTGACCATTTCATACCTCTTGTGTACCAACTTGCCTGCTTAAAATCGTCATCGTGGTAAACACCGATTTTTGTCCAATCACAATTGATCCCCTAAGTGGAGTTGGCATCGGGATCAACATTACTTCTGCCTCAAAGTTATCCTGTTTGCAGGCGATTTTAAGAAAGTCCTTAATAACTTAATGACTTGAAAACTTGAAGACTGAATTTCAAATCAAAACAGGAAGTGGGTTATATCTATGGTATAACCGCAAGGGTGACGTAGGACTATCGTTGATTTAGAGATCATTTGTTTGAAGTTGAATCTAAATTCATTCTGAATGAATGAATATTTGGGGAACTTCGAAAACGAGAGCGTTACGTTGGAGGCACAAGGTTTTATGCATCCAATATTGGATACGGAAATATCCTACTGATGGGGAACAATAATCTTCAGAAGCTATCCTGTTAATTGCGATTGATTGAAAATCACAAAACCAAATGTATTTGGTCACAGTGTTACATGGATAGAAAACATTCAAATAAACTTTTTCACATGAATGTAATTTTAAATTCCCAGAGGAACTGGCAGATTATTTTCAGTAACGATTAGATATTACCACATTTTCCTCGATACTGGAAGCCCACCAGTGGTTAATGCTAACTTGATAACCATCAGTTAATAGCACTTGATTGAGACATATTTGGTCACAGTGTTACATGGATAGAAAACATTCAATTAAACTCTTTCACATGAATGTATTTTTAAATTCCCAGAGGAACTGGCAGATTATTTTCCGGATCTTTCTCAATGCTGAATGGTATCCAAACGGAAAGAATTCCGTGCGTGTATGTGTGTATGTAGCGGCTACTTCGATGGTCACCTTCTCTTCTCCTGAAGGATCGGCTTCTCTGTGCTCCCTCACAGTTTCAAACAAACTGCTTGCGTTTCAGGGCAGATCTCGATCCTTCGCCGTCGAGCACCCTCAGCAACGATGTTGTCTTGTCGATGTCCTCACGAAAAATGAATGCATCTCACCACCAGAATATCGCTTAAGTATGCTTTTTGTGCGTGATTGAATCGAGAGAAGGCGTGGTTTACGATGGCAATTTGGAAGGCAAACTAGAGGGGAATGAACTCTCTGAGCTCGGAACTTTCGGCGACTGAGCAATAATCGATTGCGGGCGCATACAATATTGGATACGGAAATATCCTACTAATGGGGAAGAATAATCTTCTGAAGCTATCCTGTTAATTGCGATTGATTGAAAAACCACAAAACCAAATGTATTTGATCACAGTGTTACATGAAAAGAAAACATTCAAATAAACTATTTAACATGAATATATTTTGAAAATTCCCAAAGGAACTGGCAGATTATTTTCAGTAACGATTAGATATTTCCACATTTTCCTCGATACTGGAAGCCCACCAGTGGTAAATGCCAACTCGATAACCACCTGTTAATAGCACTTGATTGAAACATATTTAGTCACAGTGTTACATGGATAGGAAACATTCAATTAAACTCTTTCACATGAATATATTTTGAAAATTCCCAGAGAAACTGGCAGATTATTTTCAGTAACGATTAGTTATTTCCACATTTTCCTCGATACTGGAAGCCCACCAGTGGTTAATACCAACTCGATAACCACCCTTAATAGCACTTGATTGAAACATATTTGGTCACAGTGTTACATGGATAGAAAACATTCAATTAAACTCTTTCACATGAACATATTTTGAAAATTCCCAAAGGAACTGGCAGATTATTTTCCAGCAATGATTAGATCTTTCCGGAACTTTCTCGATGCTGAATGGCATCCTAACGAAAAGAGTTCTGCGCGTGTATGTGTCGATCCTTTGGCCGTCCACCTCCTCCAGCACGTTAGGCAACGATGTTGTCTTGTCGATGTCCTCACGAAAAATGAATGTGTCTCACTTTCTTTCTTTCTTTCTTTGTTTTTAAGAGGCTTTAAACTTTGCAGTTCATTCGCCTCTAGCCCAGTGAAGAGCCACAATAAAACTAGCCCAGAGGGGACTGGCGAAAGGGAAACCAAAAAAATCACTCATCAGATCTGTCCGCTCGACCCTCGGTTAAAGAAGAAGGTAGGAAGAGATCCCATGCTTCATAAGATATTTAATATATGCTGTAAAGAAAAGTAAATATTTACTGATCCGAAGACCAAAGCAGTAACGAAGCACAAGTGACCCAGCGAAAGGCGTGTTCCAAAAACAAAACAACAAAAAGGCCCTTCTCAGGAGGATAGGAAGGAAAGGAGTGGAAAGGATTTGGGTGGGATTAGTGGTGTGGAAGGGGGTGGGAGTGGTATGGGAAGGAAAGAGGGGTGGAGTGGGTGTGGGGTGGGGTGAAATGAAATGAAATACAGTTTGAATAGATAATAAAATATAGTGGTTTTGAATTTAATGGTATATAGTAGAGCTGAAAAATGGAGAGGTTTATTTAATGAATTTATCCTCCTTGGTGAGTGTGGCTGTAGGAATAGGAAGTTGATTAAAGTATAATGTAATGGATAGAAGATAGATATGGGTATGAAAGTATATATTATATTATTTGTTATTTATTATTATTGAATGCGTGTATATACATGTATGAATTCCTTCCTTCCGACCCGTACATACATGTGTATACACACATAAACACGCATACATGACTGTGAAGTGGCGAACTTTAATAAGCAATTTCCAAGGTATTTAGTATTTCGATTTAGATTTTACCAAAGAAGTCGGTTTCTTTCAGAAACGCAATTAAATTGGTTTCTTGGGTCTCGTCTCTACTGAGGATATCTCGGAGACTCTGACCTATGTTGTGTCGGACTCGAGCATCTTTGGTATGTTGACATTCAAGTAAAAGATGGCTAACGGAAACCGGAGCTTCGTTGCAAGCACATTGGGGTCTTTCGGCTCTGCAGAACAAGTGTGAGTGGGCGAAGTTAGTGTGCCCAATTCGAAGACGGGTAAGGACTTGCCTTTCCCTACTATTGAGACGGTCCTCCCAAGGGAGAGTGGAATTTTTAATTTTATGAAGATGAGTGGGACGGCTGTTTATCCAACCTATGTCCCAACTTTCACGGACTTGCTGTTTTACCCAGCGGACAATGTCAGATGGAGGACAGGGCATGTCTGGGGGTTCTATTTTGCTGCCCTTGCCGGCCAGTATGTCGGCGGCTGTATTTCCGCGGATTCCTGAGTGACCAGGAACCCAGCAGAAGGAGATGTTTTTATTTGAAGCAGACTCTTCTGTTTGCTTAATCCATGGGTGTTTGCTGTTTCCACTTAGAAGATCGTGGAGACAGCTAGCTGAGTCTGAGAATATTGTGGTAGGAAGAAAATCATGGGTGCATTCTTGGGTAGCTATTAAAAGGGCGAAAGCTTCCGCACTGAAGATGGAGCATTGCGGTGGAAGAGAAAAGCTACCAGTGTATCTACTCTCAAAGATTCCACATCCAACTCCATCGGCACTGACTGAACCATCTGTGTATACCTGGTGGTTGATTTGAAAATTGGATGTAACGAGGTTATTGAAGCAGGCTTTGACTTTTGGAGAAGAGTCTCCCGCCCGCCTTGAGAAGTTCAAGGTTAATGTTCGGCGGTTTGACGTTCCAATTTCTTCCCGTCGCAGATGAACGTTCACATATATCGGGAAGATCTTTGTTCGTGAGATTTTTGAACCATGTTTTAGCCCTATGTATTAATGGGACATTGTGGTCGCTTTCGGGGAGTGACAAGTGACGGATGGCTTATGAGTGATGGCTTTTGTTACCAGGTGGGTGAAGGGAAGCGCCAATTGCGAGCCGAATTGCTTTATTGTAAATTGGTTGGATGGTGTTTAACACCCTGTCCCCTCCACGGCTGAAGGTGCCTATTCCGTAAAGGATTTGTGGGACCAACCAAACATTTACAACATTTAGCAGCGTCTTTCTATGGCCAGAGGCTAGGTTGCCTGCGATAGCCTTGATGATGTTTGTGTCTCATCACCAGAATATCGCTTAAGTATGCTTTTTGTGTGTGACTGAATCGAGAGAAGGTGTGGTTTACGATGGCAATTTGGAAGGCAAACTAGAGGGGAATGAACTCTCTGATCTCGAATCTTTCGGCGACTGAGCAATAATCGATTGCGGGCGCATACAATATTGGATACGGAAATATCCTACTGATGGGGAAGAATAATCTTCTGAAGCTATCCTGTTAATTGCGATTGATTGAAAAACCACAAAACCAAATGTATTTGATCACAGTGTTACATGGAAAGAAAACATTCAAATAAACTCTTTAACATGAATATATTTTGAAAATTCCCAAAGGAACTGGCAGATTATTTTCAGTAAGGATTAGATATTTCCACATTTTCCTCGATACTGGAAGCCCACCAGTGGTTAATGCCAACCCGATAACCACCTGTTAATAGCACTTGATTGAAACATATTTGGTCACAGTGTTACATGGATAGAAAACATTCAATTAAACTCTTTCACATGAATATATTTTGAAAATTCCCAGAGGAACTGGCAGATTATTTTCAGTAACGATTAGTTATTTCCACATTTTCCTCGATACTGGAAGCCCACCAGTGGTTAATACCAACTCGATAACCACCTGTTAATAGCACTTGATTGAAACATATTTGGTCACAGTGTTACATGGATAGAAAACATTCATTTAAACTCTTTCACATGAATATATTTTGAAAATTCCCAAAGGAACTGGCAGATTATTTTCAGTAACGATTAGATATTTCCACATTTTCCTCGATACTGGAAGCCCACCAGTGGTTAAGGCCAACTCGATAACCATCTGTTAATAGCACTTGATTGAAATATATTTGGTCACAGTGTTACATGGATAGAAAACATTCAATTAAACTCTTTCACATGAATATATTTTGAAAATTCCCAAAGGAACTGGCAGATTATTTTCCAGCAATGATTAGATCTTTCCGGATCTTTCTCGATGCTGAATGGCATCCTAACGGAAAGAGTTCTGCGCGTGTATGTGTCGATCCTTTGCCGTCCACCTCCTCCAGCACGTTAGGCAACGATGTTGTCTTGTCGATGTCCTCACGAAAAATGAATGTGTCTCACCACCAGAATATCGCTTAAGTATGCTTTTTGTGTGTGATTGAATCGAGAGAAGGTGTGGTTTACGATGGCAATTTGGAAGGCAAACTAGAGGGGAATGAACTCTCTGAGCTCGGAACTTTCGGCGACTGAGCAATAATCGATTGCGGGCGCATACAATATTGGATACGGAAATATCCTACTGATGGGGAAGAATAATCTTCTGAAGCTATCCTGTTAATTGCGATTGATTGAAAAACCACAAAACCAAATGTATTTGGTCACAGTGTTACATGGATAGAAAACATTCAATTAAACTCTTTCACATGAATATATTTTGAAAATTCCCAAAGGAACTGGCAGATTATTTTCAGTAACGATTAGATATTTCCACATTTTCCTCGATACTGGAAGCCCACCAGTGGTTAATGCCAACTCGATAACCATCTGTTAATAGCACTTGATTGAAATATATTTGGTCACAGTGTTACATGGATAGAAAACATTCAATTAAACTCTTTCACATGAATATATTTTGAAAATTCCCAAAGGAACTGGCAGATTATTTTCCAGCAATGATTAGATCTTTCCGGAACTTTCTCGATGCTGAATGGCATCCTAACGGAAAGAGTTCTGCGCGTGTATGTGTCGATCCTTTGGCCGTCCACCTCCTCCAGCACGTTAGGCAACGATGTTGTCTTGTCGATGTCCTCACGAAAAATGAATGTGTCTCACCACCAGAATATCGCTTAAGTATGCTTTTTGTGTGTGATTGAATCGAGAGAAGGTGTGGTTTACGATGGCAATTTGGAAGGCAAACTAGAGGGGAATGAACTCTCTGAGCTCGGAACTTTCGGCGACTGAGCAATAATCGATTGCGGGCGCATACAATATTGGATACGGAAATATCCTACTAATGGGGAAGAATAATCTTCTGAAGCTATCCTGTTAATTGCGATTGATTGAAAAACCACAAAACCAAATGTATTTGATCACAGTGTTACATGAAAAGAAAACATTCAAATAAACTATTTAACATGAATATATTTTGAAAATTCCCAAAGGAACTGGCAGATTATTTTCAGTAACGATTAGATATTTCCACATTTTCCTCGATACTGGAAGCCCACCAGTGGTTAATGCCAACTCGATAACCACCTGTTAATAGCACTTGATTGAAACATATTTGGTCACAGTGTAACATGGATAGAAAACATTCAATTAAACTCTTTCACATGAATGTATTTTTAAATTCCCAGAGGAACTGGCAGATTATTTTCCGGATCTTTCTCGTTGCTGAATGGCATCCAAACGGAAAGAATTCCGCGCGTGTATGTGTGTGTGTGTTTGTGTAGCGGCTGCTTCGAGATCTTCCCGGGGAACCGTTTGTGGCATCACTCTCCTCCTGATGGATTCATGTCTAGCCTAAGGTGCACAAACAGGCTCTTGGTGACACCGTTCATCAGCGCTTTCATGATAAACGAAGAGCTTCACCACAACAGCGACAACATGCTCCAATTGCTGTTCAATTAGAACTGAGTAGATTTCCGAGCGGCGCTCGCTTATATACCGATTGGTGATTTCAATAGCCTGTTTTGAAAGCAATTTTAAGACTATTGAAACAAGTTTTTGGATCAAAAAGTAACAAGTATAGAACGCGTAAACATTTTATCTTTCGAATGAAGTGTTTATCATACCATTTCGTTCAGTTGTTAAGGAGCTATTAACGCTCAAAATCTCGGTCTCTGGCGTAACGCTTTCGTTTTCGAAACTTTGATTTTACACCCCGGTATAGAAATGAAAGACGTAGTCCTACGTCAAAACATAACAGAAGTGTAAAAATGAAAAACATCTGTCATCGATAATACAGGTCACCCAAAGAAATCTAGTACACAGAAATACGGCCGTAAATCAGAACAGCTTTTTCTCTGACGACGTATCGTATCCGACGAATGAATATACGGATACGACCGTGAATGAGAATAAGGGTGATTGTGTCCCATTAGTTTAGTATAGGTGTACCATTAAGTAAAATAAGATATTTGATGTTAAATGTAAGTACAGTATGTGTCATTAGGATTATTTAAATCTGTTGATGCCTAAAAAGAGGGAGTTTTATGCACATTTAAGAAAAAAAAACTTAAATGAGCCACAATTAAACTCCAAATCCACTCCAAATAAATAAACCGCAGCTCAAGTTTTTGACGTTACCAATAAAGCGCATCATGTACCACCCAAATACGAGCTATATGAAGCCGTAGATCCACACACAAGATGAATGGTTGCAAAACTATTTAAAGTGCTGTTAGTGACTGATAAGGTATTTATTCCCTAAGTGTATAGTCTGAATTGTAATATTTTTGGCTCAGTGCATTGGAGAGATGTCATATTTGGTTGATAAATTGACGAATCATGAAGATAATCGTTGACTGTGTATTATTTACTTTCAGAAATTAAATATTAATGTGATGATAAAATAATCGCAGTGCGTGTAAAACTAGTGAAACAACTGATTAAAACAATGGAAGAGGACAAGCAAGTTATACTAAAATTCGTACCCCCGAAATCTTTCGTTCATTCTGATTTTTGGTATAAGCTGGCAGACATCAAATTAAATATAGATAAACTAAACGATTCACCAAAGACATTATACGCATTTATTAATAAATCAGAAAAATCAAGATTATTGATCGAGATCGATTGTACCGCTTTTAACAGGTGAATTTACAACATCTTGAATTATCGAGCATATAATGGAAACGAATTCCAATTCTAGCGTATCATCCGCAAGTGGATTCAGTTGCAGAGGCATTCTACTGAATAAAAATACGGTAGAAGAATTCAAGTCAATCGACAAGGATGCGTTAATTAGGAAGATGAGCTGTCAATATTATAAAAATATATTTTTGAAGGATAGGCTTAACCATAGCTCAGATTTGATTTTTTTCATACTTCTTTCTTTCGCGGTAGTATGCTACAGATATTTGCTTACAAATAAAACGTTTATTATCCTCCATTTCAGGACTTCAAAACTCATAAATATTATTATTGGTTTGCATTTCCTGTTTTGCGTCCCTTGATATATACATGTGTTAGCCAAACTTTGTTATCATCGATATTCGACAACGAACGATGCCTAAATTTCGACCGAGAGTTACAAAGATTTAACAGTACGAACCCGGAACCTTTGTTCGTTTATAACTCAACCTCGAATTGTTTTTCGAGGCTGCGGGATTTGGTTAACCATGCCGATAAAACAAATAACTTTAAGGATACTGATCTAGATTCTACTTATTTTTGTTGTGTCGATCAATCATACGAAAACAATGCTAGCTGGATATTAAGGCAATACTTGGGTTATCTCGCAATTTCATGGTACGCTTTGTTCTATATCAGCTATGATATCAATAAACTATTTAGTTTATTTCATTCAGTCCCAAACTGTTGAATCGAATAGTTAAGTGTATATGTATACGTGAAACGATCAGCTCTAGCTTCGTATATCAAATAATGCTACCTTCGGAATGCGATTTAGAATCATCATGGATTGGATGGGAAGTAAATGAGCACGGAAAGTATACCCCACGATTAGCAGATATGTCGAAAACAATGGATCCACTGGTGTAAGTATGCTTTGAAACAAAGTTGCATTTAATGTATATAATTTAGTATACATTTGCATTTGCAATAAGGATTTGAATTCACATACAGTCAATCCCAAAATTGCTACACATGCTACTTGACGATACTCTCCATTTATTTGGTAAAAAATATTTTGAATACATTTCTTCTTTTGATGCATATTAATAACAAACACATTTAACTAACTATGCGTGCAGGAAAACTGGGAAAAGTTTTTCGCTAATTATTACAAAAAATTTAAAATAATCTCTATTCTAAGCATCGCAAAATTGAGTGTACACCTTAAATTTCTCCAAACAAAATAACATTTTTAGTAAGATCTTTGCAAATTAGCGTAATATTTTCGTCAGTTGGTGACGTCAACACCAAACCACTGCTTGAGCAGTGTTGGGTTTTTGTTTTGTAGATGTTTGAAAAAAAAAATCTATCAAATGGCAATTAAGAGGAAAGAAATAGACTTGTCGAGGAAAGACATTGCGGGAAACAGCAGCTGCTGCCTGAAGAATCCACTCTACAGTAAAGAAAATCATAAACAAGTGGAAATAAGAAGGAACCATGGAAAATCTCGCAACGGATCCTCGCTGTTCATCTAATATGATTTTCCGTTTTCCGAAGCTCACGGTCATCAGTTGATAGGGTAACCAACTGTACTACTAAAGGCATCTAAATAATAAGAGTCGGAACTAGGCATGATCCGACACCCCTCCTTTACACAAAAGTCTTATACAGTATGATAACCACTCAAATATGCCGGGATACGTAGTGATCGATGGAGACGTTGCTCTGGCTCCTTCAGTCGAGAAATGCCTGGAAGTACAAGGTCCTGAAATACTTGTGATGTAACACCATCTCCAGTTTCCGGTTTTCTAGCACCTGCTTCCTCCGACGATGCGTTCTTCATCAGGGGCTTCAGATGAGCTACGTTGCGGTGAATGATACGATCAGAGCCCGTTGAACTAAGTGTTGCGTCTGAACCAGTCAATTTGGTAATCTGGAACTCTTCAGGAGCAAAAGTTGTTGATAACTTATTCGTCTTATTCATTCGTTTCGAGACCACTATGTCCCCTTTCTTTGAGTTCTGAGGGTTTTACATGGCGGCGATCATTGCTGTACTCTGCGTGTTTGAGTTTATTCGCCCAATCTGTATCCCGAATCTCCTCCTCATCCATTGGAACCCTTCTGTGATCAACACTTGGAAGTTTGTCGCGTAGAACGCGTCCAAACATCCAAAACGGACGGTGCTGCTTCGGTTGTTGCGTGAGGTGTAGAGTTGTACATCAGTAGGAAAGTACGTAAATCCTAGATCCAGTCCACACTCCCAGATTATTGGCTTATTTTTAAATGTTTGAGAATAGTTTTATTTGCTCGCTCAACCTCCCCATTGGCATGTGGGCAATAAGGTGTTCTACGCGGCTGGATGCCATATTCTCGACAGTATTTATATTATTATAGTATATTATTCACTTATAAATTGTGGACCATTGCCCGTCTTCATTGTCTCCGAAACACCAAATCTACAAAAGGACTCGTGAAGAGCCTGGACTGTGTGCTTGGCAGTGATCTGCTTCATCACTACGACTTCGGTGAATCTACTAAAATAGTCGACTATAACTAACAGATTGTGACCAGATGGCAATGGGCCCATGAAATCCACTGCTATGTCGATCCGCGGTTTCACGGGCATTTTAGTTCTCTGAAGTGGTTCTGGAACACCCAGTGAAGAGACTACGGTGCATTGTTTGCACCGTTTCACACAGTTTTCCACAGCTTTATCCATCAACGGCCACCAAACCTTTTGCCGTAAACGACTCTTCATTGCTGCTATTCCGGAATGTGCTTCATAAACTAGCTCTACTACGCGGTCTCTGAATGAAACTGAAATAACGAGTCGGCTACCTCTGAGTAGAATTCCGTCAACGCTGCATAGTTCAGTCTCGTAAGGTCTGTATTCCTTCGGAAAATATTCATTCACTGCTTAATCAAGAGCCTTGATCACTGCCTGAATAGTTTCGTCATTCCTGGTCTCGTTAGTGATTTCTTGAAAAGTTAGTGCAACTGGCACCGCTTGTTCGGCAACATTTCGTATGTATCTTTGAGCACCTTCATCGAATTGTTCCGGAGGGTTTGCTGTTAACCGGGAAAGCGCACCCGCAATGTTCGCTGAACCGGGTATATGTTCTATATCGTAATTATATGCCTGTAGTCGAAGGACCCATCGTACTATACGGGCGCAGGGACGTGATCTAGGACTAAACAAAAACTCAAATGCCTTGCAATCCGTCAACAAAACAAATTTTATATCTTGGAGGAATAGTTTAAACTCTTCCACACTCCATACCAGTGACAATGCCGCTCTTTCTGTCTGGAAATATTTCTTTTCAATATCTGTCAGGGCCTTGCTTGCATAAGCGATGACTCTGGTACTTCCATTCATATCTTCCTGCAGTAGAACTGCTTCTAGTCCCGTTGTGCTGGCATCTGCAATAAGTTTCGTACGGTCTTTGGGATTGAAGAAACCTAGGTATTCAATGTTGCAGATAGCGGCCTTGATTGCTTCAAAATCAATCCTTTCCTTTTCTGTCCATTTGAAGCGAACGCCTAAGTGAAGAAACTGTATCAGAGAATCAGTTCTTGAAGCCAAATCTGGAATAAAACGGCCGACGTGACAGACCAAACCTAGGAAGCTTCTCAATTCGGACACATTTTGTGGTTCTCTGAATCTCTGAATTGCGTCTATCCTGCTCTCGGTTGGACGGATGCCATCAACAGAATGTATATGGCCAAGAAACCCCAGGGATCTTACGTTATACACACACTTCTTATCATTCAACAGCACTCAATATTCACCCAACCTCTGCAAAACAGCCATTAGTCTCTCATGGTGTTCTTGCTGAGTTTTTCCATGAACAACAACATCATCAAGATACACGATTACCCCGTCCAGTCCAGCAACTACTGACTCCATCACCTTCTGAAACAGTTCTGGCGCACAACTAACACCAAACATGAGACGTTTGTACTCGTTATCAATAAATGTATATTTACAATTTGAAAAAGGAAACAAGAAAAAAACAAAGAAAGATGGAATCCATTAATTTATTTATGAAGAGAAATATAGTGTATATGCAATGGCAGTGAATTATCGTAGTCAAATCTACCTGAATAGGCCATGTTTCGTGATGAGAGTGGTAATAGGCTTAGATGTTTCGGAAATTTCCACCTGATGATAAGCATCTTTGATGTCTATTTTCAAATACGTTTTGCTCCATTCAACGAGCTTAGCAGTTCGTCCACCAGAGGAAATGGGTGCCTCTCCCTCAAAACCGCTCTGTTCGTCTGTCGCATGTCAATGCATAGGCGAATCTCCAAAATTTTTGGTGACTGGGACCATTGAAGATACCCAAGGAGAAGGACCGTTCACCCGTTCAATTATATCCTGTTGGAGAAGACGACTCAATTTTTCTTCGATCTTTTGTTCCAGAGCGATTGGAGGACGTCTATAAGGTTGCTGCACAGGTTGAACATTCGTATCAATCGGTATTTCGACGACTACATTTCGGTACTTTGGGAATGGCACCAGCTTCTGATCCTTTACAGCTCCTACGTTGAATCCGACTTTCAAAACTTTAAGATTTTTAGCTGTTTGATCTCCCAGTAGACACTGTTGAACATTTTCGACTACGTAGAATTTCCCAAAATCCTTGTTTCCTCCTGCTTCAATTTCCGCTAAAAACGTTCCAGAAATATCCATAGGCTGTGCAGATGCATACGCCATCAAGTTCCGATCGACTGCGGTGGACATGTTTTCTACCTTTACTCCCGCTTCCTTCATTTGGTTCTAAATCTCTCGATTAATGATATTGGCATCCGCGCCCGAGTCGATGGTCATTGGCACTTCCACTCCACCTACCTTGAACACAAATACGTTTCTACCCATTACATCTGCTTGATCTTTTTGTGACTCTTCAACAACTGCACGAATACGTTTTGGTTCCGGATCATCGAGTGTTGAAGATGTCTCATGTCCTCACTTAGTTTGACCTCGACTGTAGCACCGTTTAGCCCAATGACCGACTCTGCCGCAGCTTGCACATTTCGTTGTTCGTGCAGGACAATCATTACTTCCTTGGATGTGACCCCGCTTGCCACAGCTGTAACAAATAAACCTTTCATTTGATGGACCACGCTGGTAGCGTGATTGTGCACTCCCTCTGAGACGTAGATCGGATCGAGCTTTCTGATAACCTTCTGGATATCTTCGAAGTGAATTAGATTGGTGAATTGCGTTGAATTCTTGATGGTCTTCCCTAATTACTGGATTTCTACTCAAGTCCAATGATTTCTGTGTAGATTCCGCCAAGCTTGTTCCCAATGCAATAACCTCTTCTAAGGACCTATCCTTCTGAAGCAGTTTGGTACGCAACTCTTCAGAACTACATCCCTGAATTATACGATCAGCAATGAGCTCTTCAATCACTGAGAAGTCATAAGCGCATCTGGCAATTTGTTTTCTAAGCCGCATAACGAAATCTGTAAAACGCTCCCCAGGGTTTTGATTAATTTGGTGGAACAGTGGCGCTCAAATGTCTTTCGTCGGAAAGGCTCAAAATACTCGTCGAGGCAATTAACAGCTACATCGTAATACGGGGGATCAACTGTTACATGTGGAACGCTGTGTACTCCAGGGAGATGTCTCAGTAGTCCTTGAAGGCCAGGCCCACCAAGATAAGCCAACTGTGCACGTTTTTCATACTGCGTTTGATCCTTTGAGCCACAAAAAAATGACTCCAGATCAAATTTCCACGTTTATCATTCGTTAGGTAAATGGCTTGTTTCAATGGTTACGTCAAAAGGCTTGATTCGACTTAAGCTGCTCATGCTTTTATAAATTTCGAATAAAGGACGAAAATATAAGCTACTTCAATAATCAAGCAAATTTGAAAACAATTTAGCATATTAAAACCTGGTGACGTGTATATATATATATATATATATATATATATATATATATATATATATATATATATATATATATATATATATATTTATTTTTTTTTTTTTTCAATCATCAGCATTTGAACTTGAACAAAAATTGATAAATATTCCACCTACCTTCTCCAATTCTGTTGTTCTCAGACTCTTTGTCACACCATTATCTGTTTAGGATAAAATATTCATAAAGTTGGTGACCGGAATAAATCGCCACAGTAAACAACTGCAACAGAAACAACCGCTTAGAAAAAGTGTAGTAGGCTAGAAATATTTGGCGCGGGAAAAACATCATGTGCCTCACATTTCTATTATAAATTTATTCTCTTGTTCTCGTTTTTCGAAATTTATTCTGAGGACAATGTAATGGGGACGAAGTCCCCATTTGGCGAGGATAAGGAATCGAGGCGGCCCATGCCGCCAAGATGACGCAATCCGAGTCCACCGCCGACCCGCCGTCGGAAGCGGCGGTGTCTCGCACGCAAACCTGGGATCCACTGATTGCCCGGTTAGTTTGAAACATAGGATACGATCCTTTAGCAATGTCCGACCGAGCTCTAGCGAGCGTCGGACGGTATACGTCTGCCCGGGGCGTTACGTTTGCCTGGGGCGATACGTTTGCCCGGTTAATTCTTGTTTTGAAATACAATACCGCGCCACAATATTTATAGCCTACTACACATTTTATAAGCGGTGGTTTCTGTTGCAGTCGTTTTCTGTGGCGATTTATTCCGGGAACCCATAAAGTTATATCTTAATCATTTGATATAATATAATCAATTTGATATAATTATCACTATTATGGGTACTGAACCCGCTTTCTTCCTGGTACATAACCAACCTTTATTACAATGGGTACAGAACCCGCTTACTTCCTGGTACAAAACCAATCTCTTTACTAACACTAAATATTATCTTAATATTCACCCATAATTATCTGCATGTGAACATTTATAAACTGGCAACACTTATAAAACAATAATCGGTTATGACAGCCAGAACGTTTTCTCTCTGTGTCTGTACAATCTGTTGCGCACAATCATCACCATATCAACCACGACCCATTTCTATCATCAATTTCCCGATGAAATTGAGCAAACCAATAGATGTCTTAGCAGTCCCTTGCGGACTAATAAATGTGATGATGAGATTCAGAAAATACTTGAATTGAGCGGTTACAGTGAAAAACTTATCAACGAATTTAAACAGATTTTTTGTCGTCGCTCTAAAATTGCGTTTTTTTTTATAAAAATGACTCCCAAATCAATATCGCACATTTTTAGCAATTCTAAAAAAAATGGAGTATTGCCAGATACTTTTAGAAGACTTTGATTAAGCAAGATATTGAAATAATATTCCAGGTCGGGTGTAGACCTGTTTGGTTCGCTCCGCGTTAAGTTCTTTTTTGTTGTGCATCATGTTCAAACTTGTTTCGATTATGTCCGCCGTGCGGGGAAATTGTAAAATGTCGGTTTCGTGAGTGTATTCGAAAAGGTGAAATTTAAAAAGGCTAAAAGTGGTTTTTCGTTTTTTCACTAAACGTCGTTATTATAAAACTAAGCTTTAGCCATTTCTGTTTCTTGCAAAGGGTGTTGTGTGTGTATGTGTGTCGCAGTGAATATATCACCCCGCTCTCATTGACGCGAGTGTTATGTGTTGATAGTGTTTTTTTGTAGAGCTTAAGGTGAATGTGGAAGCTAGCCATTGTAGTAGTATAGGTAAACCCTCGTGTAAAAATGGGGTAATAGTGTTTGTGAGAGAAGAGCAAAGCACACGTAAATAGATCAATTCACTTATCAGACTGTGTGGCGCTTCATTGACACGAGTCTTTGAATACATTTGAAAAAAAAAACAAATAACAATTCAATACTAAAGTAAAATGTATGAACGATATGTTCCGATGAACAATTGCAAATATAAATATATATAGAAGGTGCATTTGCATATGATTCTGATTATACGCGAGCGTAACATGAGCAAATTTATAACACATGCGAATTGGGGCACTTTTGGTATTAACAAGTTCTTCCGCATAGTAACTCGATATTGATAATTCCTTAATATTTTCCTTCGTTGATCGTATTGTTTTCACATATTCACGTTGGAAAGCCTTAACCCTTCTCTTCGTTGGCCGAGGCATTTAGATTGAATTTAATACTTTTCCGTTTATTGTTTTTGAAAGCATAGGCAGCCGTGGCAGTGTTCCGAGCTCTGCAATACAATTTTCTTACCCAATGTTAATGTTGCTAAAACTTACATTATAGACCCATTAAACGTAAAAATAATAATTGTATTGATATCAACACAATTTTATTCTATTGATTTTCATGACATGGGACGCTATGACTCCGGAATAACATTTTATTGAGTGGTTTTTATAGCTGTTTCGATGTTGTTTGGCATCAGTGTCGAAAAAATAACGATGCTTCCACCAATACAAACAAAACCATTGCAGAAGATTGAAAAACGAAAATTTAACTTTCAGAGCACTTGCTCGAGTTTTCCGACGTTCTTCACTATACGGTGCGAAAGCAGATGAAAATTTAATATCTTGTGAGTAATCGATTAGAGTTTGATATTACTTGATGGGAAGTGTGCGAAAACGATCATTTTCTTCACACTGTTTCGCAAATTTATTGATTTTCGGGCGAGAGTTGAGGGAGGGAGATGAAAGAAATGAGCGCCATTGTGGCAGCCATTTGTGGCTAGCTTCCACCTTCACCTTTATGAAGCTGTTCTTCTTAATTTTTCTCTTCTCTTCTCAAGCAAAGTTCCTTTCTCTCTCACACACATGCATCATACTGGTGTGCTGTGGTCAGGGTTGCCAATAATATTTTTAAAAAAACTGGAAGATTGATCTAAAAAAACTGGAAGAAAACTGGATCCTGTGAAATCGTTTTATTTTGAGAATTTCGGCTTTGATTTATCTAAAATCATTTTTTTTTACTTATTCCAATTCTGAAGAAATAGTGCTTTGAAGCGTATGTAGCTCATAAAATAGCGAAATAAACTATTAATTACCCATTCGAGCAGATCAAAATAACGTTTCCCACCACCCGAACATTACTGTAAAACAATATTTGAGGATCGTTTCTTGTAGAACCTCTAGAAATATGGTTTTATTTTGAAAATAAAAATATCTCGTATTTATTTTCAGAGCAGAGTATCCAAAGCCTTTAAGGAGAACGGCTGCAAGTTGTTGTTCGTGGCTATTATCTAAAGGAAGATAACTCTCCTCTGTCGCGATTGAAGTTCGATACAGAGTACGCGCGATTGATAACGGAACATATCGCATATATATATATATATATATATATATATATATATATATATATATATATATATATATATATATAGATATATATATATATATATATATATATATATATATATATATATATATATATATATATATATATATATATATATATATATATATATATATATATATATATATGGGTTTTAGAGGATTCGCTCGGTTACCTTCTCAGGTTAACAAAAGATAACACTCCCCTTCGAGATTGGAGTTCGACATGTCGCTGGTCCGATTAGTTCTAGAGTTTTTCTCAGTTATATTTCCAGGTTTCCCAATGATAACTCTCCGCCGTCACGAATGGAGTTCTATAAAGTGTATAAGCTACGAATAACATAATATATCGGCGGGATGATTGATTCTAGAGGAGTATTTTGAGCAGATTTCCCACAGTTAACTTTCCATCGTTGCAATTGGAAAAGATGCATGCGATAAATAGTAGAATATATAGCCGATCCAATTAATTGTACTGGTTTTTTCAGGTTATCTAAAAATAATCTTTTCTGCCATGTTGTGACACATGAAATTTTCGGATTCTCATTTCGTCGAATGGTCGATTGATTTAAACGAATGTAAACGGAAGGAATTTTACTTGTTTTTGACGTAGGACTACGTCTTTCATTTCTATACCGGGGTGTAAAATCAAAGTTTCGCAAACGAAAGCGTTACGCCGGAGACCGAGATTTTGAGCGTTAATAGCTCCTAAACAACTGAACGAAATGGTATGATAAACACTTCATTCGTAAGATAAAAGGTCTACGCGTTATACACTTGTTACTTTTTGATCCAAAAACTTGTTTCAATAGCCTTGAAATTGCTTTCAAAACAGGCTATTGAAATCACCAATCGGTATATAAGCGAGCGCCGCTCGGAAATCCACTCAGTTATAATTGAACAGTGATTGAGGTACCATCGCAGGAATGAATGGATGTTTCCCTAACACAGACTTCAAAACCATGGAGCCTGAAGAAATCGGGATTGCAAAATGGATACAAGCAGCGGGTACTTTTGTAATCTTTTGCGTTTCTGCAAATCGAAATGTTTCCCTAACACATACTTCAAAATGATGGAGTCTGGGGAAATCGGCATTGCAAAATGGATACAAGCAGCGGGTACTTTTGTACTCGTTTGCGTTTCTGAAAATCGGAATGTTTCCCTAACACAGACTTCAAAACCACGAAACCTGGGGAAATTGGTATTGCAAAATAGGTACAAGCAGCGGGTACTTTTGTACTCTTTTGCGTTTCTGGAAATCGAAATGTTTCCCTAACACAGACTTCAAAACCACGAAACCTGGGGAAATTCGTATTGCAAATAGAATGCAAGCTGCGAGTACATAAACACAGTTTTACCAACACAGATTCAGAAACCAAAAAGTTGGGAATATCGGCATTCCAAATCTCGGCAGTACTTTTTATACCCCCATGCATTTTTACACTCCGGAATGCGTTTTGCTAACAAAAGCGGGTAGAAATACAACGCTTTGGCTCGGTTATTCAGGACTGCATGCCTCTTCATGTGACCAGCTCGCTGAACTTCTTCGCATACCGTTAGATGATTAGGCAAAATGTTGTTAACTTTTTGCGGCGATAACCACTAATATAATGCATGAATTGACCTAAATAGGGATTTGTTTGCAATTGAATTCGTAAATTGTTTCATTCATTCACTAGTTTAATCAATAATTTAATCAATAGTTTAATCAATAATTTACCCAATCAGGAACATTCGAGGTGCGATTATTGCTAATTGAAAAAACCCAAATGATTACCAACGGCAGTCCTACGTCAACCTTGCGGTTATATCATAGGTATAACCCATCCACCGTTTTTTACATTCATATCAATTAAAGTCAATAGAGCACATTGACCCTGTGAACTTCTGAGCTTTAGAATGATTTGGTGGACCTATAACGTCTGATGTTTATAAAAAATTTAAGCTAGCATAGCAAATACACCTTGGATCGATCGGAAAAATAATATCAACAAACAAAATTGGTCAAGGAATAAGAAGAGTGAGAGAAGGAAGATTTTTATACATCGTGAATTTATTTTACAAAAACTTGATGCAACCATATAAAAAAAACTGGATAAAACTGGACAATATTTTAAAAAACTGGAAGTTTGTAAGATTTAACTGTTTGACTGGATCGAGGAAAAAAACTGGAAGAATCCAGTTTAAACTGGAACATTGGCAACGCTGACTGTGGTTGTGGATGCGGCTGTGTGCGAGAATGTGGCTGTCTGAGGTATCACTCAATTCTGGAAAAGAGGTCTATTGAGAACCCCTGGTCTACAGTGTCCAGAAATCTCACCTCAGCGCTTGCAGTCAGTGCTGGACGCTTAAAAGGCCATACCAAATACTAGGGAATTAAGTTTTGTTACCTGTTGACATTTTCGAACTGATTTCAATTTTTTATAAGAAAAACTAAAACTGTACACTCAATTTTGCCACGTCTAAATTGAAGATTTTTGACGTAGGACTACGTCTAACCGGAAGATATAGGGGGTGAAATGGAAATCTAGGCACTGAACAAGTAGGAAAAAATGCAAGATTTGGAACGCTTATAACTCGAGCATTTCTCAATAGATCGCAAAGGTTTTTGCATCAATTGATAGGAAATATATCTACGCATCTATCATAACAAATAACATTTCATTTTTCTTGAGATAAATAATTGAATAATTGTGAAATATCAAGCATTGTCAAAATGCACTATGTGCCCATTTTTGATTGGTCCATTTTGTGCTCCTCAAATCGTACCGACCAAAACGGGCAACCAGAGCAGCAGCGAAATAGAATGAAGCACGATTGGAAAGGAAAAAGAAAAAAATGAACGAAACATTGGTCGCAGTCTCACACATGCGTAATTCTCGAGCCAGCCAGTCAGCTTAAAAATCCTCGCTCCGCTGCCGTAACGATCATTCTCATTCAAACCGTTCACCACATCGGTTCGCATCACAATACATCAACAAACCAACCCAAGCACCCATGTCTGGACATGGTAAAGGAGGAAAAGTGAAGGGAAAGGCAAAATCCCGCTCGAACCGTGTTGATATGGAGTTCCCTGCAAGGGTAGCTAGGCCGAGCGCGTTAGTACCAGTGCACCAGTCCACCTAGCCGCCGTTATATAGTTTCGGCCGCCGAAGTGATCGAGTTGGCTGGTAAAGCTGCTCGCGACGATAAGAAAAACCGCATTCAGAACAGAACACATCAAGACAACAACAGGCAGTTGCAGCGAGTGGCGAGTGGCAAACGCAATCGCAAAACGGCAGCTCGTAGCAGAAGAAAAAAGTTTGTTCTTTTTACAATCTGCTTTGGTGGCAAATCCAGAACAAGGCGGCATCGAGGGCGTTCGAAATGGTTCTTTTTTCAAAACCACGAGTACTAAGTTTTCTAAATTGGAACCATTCCATAAAACAAGGCGCTTTTCAGGGCCATTAAACCTTCCAAAAAAGAGTTTAGGAAATAAAGTTCAATGCGTTCTAAAACATTATCAAAAATAATAATAAAACACAAATTGATGTTTTCATAATTTGTTTGCCAGGATCTGATGAGTATGTGAATTTGGCAGTAGTTCTGAGCTTATTGATAGTTGGGGACTTTCAAGATTATTCAATTTTCACCAACTCTTAAATTGTTTCCAGATTGAAAGTACAGTAATTTACAATTAGTTCGACATTTAGCTAATTGGACGGACATGTAATGCGACTTATTTAGTTGGACATTTTTGTAAACATAGAGATCCAAATTATGACCCCACATAGAAAGTCGACACTGTACCACTGTCATCGCAAATGTTCAATTACAGGTTAAAATCGCCTCCAATGCGACACTGAGTGGCGCTTCGGTACGTTGCATTGAATGTAATTTACTGTAAAATATGTCACAAGCTGGATGGGAAGAAATTTTCCAACTGTGAAAGCTGAGGTGAGTGGCAAATGCAATCGCTAAACAGAAAGGTTTAGCCGAACAAGATGGGGATATCGAGTGACAACAAAACAATAAACTCTTTAGATTGAAGATAATTTTGTGATCCTGAAAAGGACCCTTTTTCGCCTGCATGTGAATCCAACGAGCGAACAAATCGTAATGAATGTATTTTTTTGCCATCGCTCCCTTTTAACGCTCATTCGTTCGTCTCGTTGGACTCGCCCCTCTGGCTGAGTCTGCCGATTTGTCTCTATCCTGTGAGTGTGTACCGCTAGAGTATAAAACACGCGGACCCCAAAAATATCTTATTTTCTTTCAAACCGTAAACCCGTGTGGTTGTACGGCATCGGCATCGTGGACGTAACAAAGGAGGACAAGTTAAGGGAAAGGCAAAGTGTCACTCGAACCGTGCAGGTCTCCAGTTCTCTGTTGGTCGCATTCACTGATTGCTCTGCAAGGGTAACTAGGCCGAACGGATTGGTGCCGGAGCACCAGTATACCTAACAGCGATTATAGAGTTTCGGCTGTCGGAGTGCTCGAGTTGACTTTGCAAAGCTGCTCACGACAATCAGAAAACCCGCCTCAAGAACAGAGCAGCTTCGTTTCGGCGCTCATCAAGGCAACAATTAGTTTCAGTGAGTGGCAAAGTGCTTCTCCGGCACGTCGCATTGAATGTAATTTACTGAACAATATGTCACAAGCTGGATACGAAGAAATTTTCCAACTGTGAAAGCTGTGGCGAGTGGCAAACGCAATAGCTAAACAGGAAGGTTTAACCGAACAAGTTGGAAATATCGAGTGATAACAAAAACACAACACCAAAGGTTCTTTTCAACCCTTAACATATTCATAAAGAGTAAACAGTAAACTAATCCATTTTTCAGGTAGATAGGTAGGTATTCACGTAGGAGAAGAAAATAAAACAATATATTTAAAATATATATTTAACAAAAGCTGTCCCCTTTGTATAGTCCTACGTCACTCCGGTTATGTCCCCGACATTACCCACCCGTCTTTTTTTTGTTTGTTTTTCAAACATGAAGTTGAAATGTGACCATTTTATTTTTATTTTGAGTGTAAAAAAGATCGATTTTACGATGAGTTTAAGTCGCTTTTAATTATTTACTTTTTAACCCCGAAAAACTCGAAAATAACAAGCCAGCACGGGGTGCATACTTAATTTTGCGATTGACTGTATGTCCTCCACTCCAAATTGTCCACGTGAAATGTTGATAGGCCCTGATTTTTTTGGTTGACAGTAATGTTAATTGGCAGTTTTTTCACAGTGAGAAACTCAATATTGTTCAACATTATCATACTATTATTTTTCAGTTTAGCCGATAGAACAGTTAGTTTAAATTTAACATTGATGAAATGGAGGATTCTCCCGGATTTAGATTTGGATATCATAAGGAAAACAAAATATCTACTTCTGGGTGCTGGTACGCTCGGTTGTGGTGTCGCTCGTTCCTTACTGGTAAGCAAAAACTAGCCAACAACTTGAAGTTTTCTTTGTTTGAGTATGCATCTCCTTTGATTTTTGAAAAGTTTTTTATATTTGTAAGAAAACACAACCATTATTCTTCAAAATCGTTTAGTTTCATTTATTTTATCCAGCGATCTGTCTAATTAATGCTTAACTGCTGTGAAGTACATATTCTAAATTCTTCAATGTGTATGTATATGTAAAAATGTTTCTCAAATTATTTAAGAACTTGTCCTTTTACTAAAAACTCAATAATGGAAACTTTTCCACTTATTTTTATATAACGTCCATTTCTGAATAGCTAGGTATATTTCATCATTTGCTATTCATTGCAGGCTTGGGGTGCGCTGCACATTACCTTTGTGGATTATGGAAAGGTGTCGTTATCGAACCCAGTACGCCAAACCCTATTTTTATATGAAGATGCGGTGAATGGTGGGAAGCTGAAGGCCGTAACGGCTGCTGAAAGACTTCGTCAAATCCATCCATGTGTTGTACGTATTTATGTTTTGAAAGATAAAGTAACGTAACTGTACAACTACAACTAATAACTGTACAAGGTTTTACAAAATACGCGGAACATTGTAATTTTTGCAACGATTCGTTGTTGAGATATTTGTGTCGAATTCGTTGCAGCTTTAAACAGTCGAAAACTAATCATAAAACATAATGAGATGCGTATAGGATTGATACTAATACATCGCGTTAAGATTTTTGATGAAAATTTCTACAGCCATTACATTATATTGATTGGGTTTCGCGTATTTTTGTAAGAAACCTGGTTTCAAATAAATCATTAAAATATATTTCCTCTCATTCAGGTATCATCTGGATATTCCATTAAAATTCCTATGCCTGGTCATTCTGTCGCGGAAGCACAACTGGATGAAACTACTGAAACAATAAATACCTTGAACGATCTTGTTATGCAGCACGATGTAGTTTTTTTACTTACAGATTCCCGAGAAAGTCGCTGGCTACCGTCAATGTTGTCTACATACCATGGAAAGGTATTGTATTTATTTGAAATGTTTAACTGATAATTCGTTTCTGTTGGTAGCTAATTATTATTGTAGACCATGAAAGCCTGGGTTCCTGGGTTTAGAGGGTTGAATTGATAGCGCAAGTGATCGAATGGTCTTTTCACTGCTACGTTCAATTGTTGTAATTCTGTATAGCGCCCAATTGTCGTTGTTTTAACTAGTCGGTGAACGTTTCAATTTGTGTTGCGAATAATTTTACGTTTTTGTTGTGTCTTATCACGGGGCGCCACGAAAGTCTTGGAACTGAAAACCACCGTTTAAGAGCCCCCGTACACTACAGACTTTTATTCAGCCGACAGTTTGGTCGGATCGGCCTACTGGTGCAAAAACCGACCCAACTGAATCGGTGTAATGTGCGCACATGCATACCTCTCCGTGCTGATTAAGAAGCCGACCGAACTATAGGCCCATTTATACGTTGCTAGTAGCTGACTTGACAGTGAGCAGCTACTGACCCGGTGGGCTCGCTTGACAATTGGTTGACTCGCCTTGTCCGTTCACACAATGTGAGCTGCTGGCAAGAAACTAGATACTACGGCACGGGTTTACCAGAGATGCCAGGCGATTTTTCAAATGTCCTTCAGATAGTCAGAAACAGCAATCAGGTCCGAATTTGTCAGATGATTGATCCGAAATCGACTTCTTTGTTGACAGTTTTCGTCTTAGGTTTTCAGTTGAATTTATCATTACACAATTTTATCGCGAAACACATGCTGGTCGTACTGTGTGCTGAATTTCTTTGAACTGAAGGTACTATCCGAAAAAAGCAGAAAAAAAAAGGATTCGGGCCAGGAATTGGATGCAAAGAAAAGGAGCAACAAATACAATATTGAAGGAACTCTACGATGATGATCCCCGAGAGTACAGAGCAGTGTTGAGAATAACACCTGAAAAAGTGAAAAAACTGTTGAATTTAATTGCTCCACAAATACAACGCCAAAATACACTCATAAAAGAGGAATAAATACTCGTCAAAAACTAAAATAATGAATGAAAATCTACTTTTTTAAATCGAATATGTATTCTGTTTCTTAGAACAATACTTTTTGACGTAGAACTACCTCTTTAATTAAGGGTGCCAAATCAGAAAACAGGTCACGTTTTTATGAAATAAAGTTAACGTTAATAACTATTTTTGCCGTGAACGGATTCTGGCGATTCACATACCAAACGAATCAGAAATTCCCTAAGATTTGTTTGATAAGCTATACATTACAATCCCATAGTCTGTATATGGTTTAAATTGATGAAAATTGAAAACATTCCCATTTCCTCTTACATTTGTTCTGTCCAGTTGTATGCTTTCCCAAACAGAGCTGTCAATAACGAGCAACTTATCGAACGACTTATCGTCAAGTCTCCTTGAACGAAGGAAAAAAAGAAGAACGAAGGGGCCTAGAGTATAAACAGTGGATCTTGCTGACTTCATTCTTCGTCAGGACACCGACTGGACAACACCGTTGCTGGGCGAGCTTGACGGCGAGGGATCGAATGCCTTTCTCAAGGCAATGAGGATGGAGGAGTAATATGAGGGAAGAATAGAGTTTTCCAAAGGCCTTTTTGAAGGCTAGAGATGAATGAACTGAAGAAGTTTAAAGTCTCTTTAATTCATCAAGGAAACGAAGGAAAGGCAAACTTTCAGTATCATTCTAGTTACGAAACAATGAACATCGCTTGTTCTTCCTTGTTTTGCGCCATCACATGCCTTTGTTTCGGACTGAGCTGTGAATGCGACCAAATTAGGGGCTGTCCACATACCACGTGGACAGAAAAAGCACGATTTTAAACTCCCCCCTCCCCCTCCGTGGACAAGCGTGGACATTTTCATACCCCTCCCCCTGTTGTCCACGTGGACATTTTTCTTGATTTTATTAGAATAATTCGGAAAATAACTGAACTGCGCATGAATTAAATTTTAATTCCATTTATGTTTATTTTGTTTCAAATTTTACTTGCTGAACCCTGCCACGTTTGCCGTGGCTCATTTGTGTTTTATGACAGAAAAATGAGTAGTAAATATTCCATATAATTCCATATGAGTTTAATTTTGAAATACTTGTATGTTCTTTGTTTTTTGCTTTTAAAAGGCTTTAAACTTTGCAGTTCATTCGCCTCTAATTAAAATACTTGTAATACTTTGTTTTTCTATTATCTTAAAGGCTATCTGCTATCTGGTTTGTCAACACGGAAACGCACAATATCCAGTTGAACAATCCGCATCCGAAAATAAATTACAAAATTCCAAGGATTGATCTTGAGCAAAGCCAATCGAATAAAATTAAATAGATTTAAAATCACTATCAGATACAATTTAAGCTCACTATTCTTGAACACATGCAAAGAATTGTGTTGCTGTCGCATAGAATACATATTCAATACTAGAAAGTTAATTTACTTTCACAGATTTATTTCTGAAGTGTGCTCATTTCATGTGGAAAGCTTGAAGCTTCTTGAGGCGTTGGCAGTAGCAACAACAATTTTTGAAGTGGCTCGTATGTTGTGTTCTAATATGAGCTCCATCAGAGCTCGAGTTTTTGAAGCGCACAAAAACGAACAGAACGATTTTATATACATAGACTCTTTTTCTATCATTTAAAAAGAATTAAAAAAAAAAAGATAAAGTAGGAAGCATGTACTGATATCTATAGATCCTCACTTGACAAAGGATGAGGAGTAAAAGGTCGAAATTTTTCAGAGATTTCGGAACGCCTGAATCTTCGATATAAATGATGACATTAAGATAAAAAATACAGCATTTTCAAGCAACAAATTTCTAGTGTGTGATGTGTATATGTGTTGTAGATAAAATACTTTGCAAGAACAGATGAAGCGTTTGTAGTTTGTTTTGAAAGTTTCTCTAGATTTTGAGAATATATGCTTACAAGCAATCCAATCAACATGATTATTTTGCGTCCATTCAATTCATAGAGAGTTTCAGTAGAACTATTTACTACAGAGGTATTCTCTATCGAATGAAAAATTATTCTTTGATTTCGAATTAAGAATATTTCATGAAATAATGAACGCACAGCAAATCGATGGTCAAATCTACTCATCGCAATCTTGGAAATATTTAATACATGGTCCAGTTGATGCTTTGACGAATGCATTATTTTATAACAGAGTTAGAGCGTTTCAAAGATCACTCAAAACATTTTCGACATTTCGCCACAGGAAATGTCTGTTCATTCACACGATCAATTCACATTTAGTCATCAGCGCAATAGAAACCTTTTCCGCAATAGTTTCAAAGGGTACTAATACCTTATTAAAAATATTTTCAATATCTATATATATTTTTTTATTTTTCAACTGCTTATTGACCATCCTGCATTGAGTGTCTAGATAGCTTCCAAAATGCTCGTGGGGAAAAAACATCAGAAAACTCACGACTCAATATTTTTTTACTAATCTTGCACGATAAGTTATTTGTATTGCTCTTTAGTTTTCCTCCACTTAAATCCTTATTAAAACGTCACAGTTTACCAGAGAGCAATTCAACGCCAAATTAATCCTCCGATCCTCCCCATTTTATTGAAATTTTGTTCATTTTTTCCAAAAATGTCCCTGAAGCCTGTTGCCCGATTGAAACTTTTTTTTTTTTTGAGAAATTCATTAACCTTCTATTATTTTTTTTTACAAATGTTCAAACTATTGAGAAAACTTTCTCATAAATTGAATAAAATATCGAAAACTATTATATCTGTTTAAAATAATATTATTATATATATACTTAAGCTGATCCGAAAAATTTGAAGAGATAGGGGATCATAAAAAATCTTCCACGCAGATGATCAAATCTTAACTACGAAAGAATTATTGAACTTTCCTTGAGACCGGTTTTTTGCCTTAAAATGACTGAACTGAAAATTCAAAAAGTGCGCACGATGCTTTCATTTGAAAATTTGCATAAAATTATGTTGTGAACACATTTAAATTAGTGGAAGATAACAAGAAGGATAATAGTGTGGTGTCAAGGAAGGAACAGTAGAGTGGTTGGAGAGCTTCAGTTTGGCTGATAGAAACAATCCAGTTTATCATGCATTTTTGGAAAATTAATTAAAAACACAAGATTTGAAGTTGGTTCCTTACATTTAAAAGTTGATCCTGGGTTCTATTAATTTGAAAGTTTTACAATTGCATTCTATACTAAATTTTCTTATCTTTCCAATGAACAGTATAATTATTCTAAGGAGCGTACTTTCTAAATTAGAGTTATTTCAAAACATAAAATTAGACTTAACAAAAATTCAACAATTTTCTAGTTGAGAATTGACTACATGCCTAGGATTTTTTCATCAAATATGATCCTCTATCACCTCCTGAAATATTCTATAATTTATCAGAACACTGGCTCAATTGTTTTAAGTTGACGACTAGTGATGCATAGACAATCTCCTGCAAATGTAAATATTTATTCCTAGAAATTAATGGAAAGAAAATACTTTGGAAAAATGATTTTACACGCAATTCTGTATGAAAAACTATACAGACGTTATTATCATATATTGTTCTCGAGATATAACAAAACGTATAGAAAATTATATTTGATAAAAATCATTTACGCATATCATGGAATCTCAACCATTATGGAATCGTTTAATTTTTATAGTTTTGGCTATGAGGGCTCTGCATATCCCGTAACTATAAAAGTTCGATCATAGGAAATAGTTGGTCATTCACAATTTACGTGAGATATTTTTATAATACAGATTTCACTGAAGAAGATCCATGATATGAGAGAAAATATATGAACGTTTGACTGGGCAGCACTCTCAGGCTTCTCAATCCGTTTATTGATAAATACGCAGAGAAAATTCTTCCTGTCCACGTGGACTCAGTCTATACCCCCTCCCCCCTCTCCGTGGACAAGAGTGGACATTTTCTTACCCCCTACCACCCCTAAAGTTGTCCACGTGGTATGTGGACAGCCCCTTACTTACTCTTTGATTGCAATCATTGCATCAAACTGACGTCATTGCATTAATGTTTTGAGCTACACAATTGTGTGGATATATTTGCGCTAGCGTATTAGTAATGAATCTCTGCTGATGCAAATATTCAGTCTTTTTCCAAGCAGTGAACATTGTTTGTTTTCTGTCATCATAAAGGCTTCGTTGGTGCCTTTGACATTGCATCAATGTTATGAACTGACGCTATGGTGAAGCAGGTGTTAAGATTGTGCACCAAAAAAGTATTCGGGGAATACCAAGTTATTCAATCAGTTATAATAAGTTATTAATTTATTTGGGTTCGCGTGCAGATAGAATTTATTTCGCTTATTTAGACACCAAGAAAGTAAATGTCGCTTTGGAATTTTGTAAGTGTTTTGGTTTCGCTTGCCAGTAGCAAATCTTTCTTCACTAAGGATGACAGCTGCGCTTATCTCGAGTATGTATCGTTCTGCGAGCACAAGAATGAATTATCAAACAATTATCGTCAAATGATTCTACAATTAAAAAAACATTCCAGAGCGACCAAACTGGTAGATTTCAAAATTTTCGTAGCATTATAAGGTAATATCCGCAGTTATAATCAAGCGACTTAAATTAAACTACAGCGTAGTTCTACGTTAACAATGCGGTCGTGTCTTGAACACAACCTCCTATAATTTTATTTGCAAGTTGTGAGTGAACTTTGAATGAAAATTTTGCCCGATAATGATTTCATATTTAGATTCTCAAGAAAACTATCTCAAAAAGAAAACGTGCCCCGCCAGCGTGCAAAACAAAATAACAATGATTTCGTTTAGAAACTATGAGGGTTTTATTTGTTTTTCCAATAATTTTCAAGTCTATAAATATCTTCGCATATTTTAAAATATCTTAAAAATAGAGACATTTTTTTACATTTGGCATCCATGATTCGAGCGTTAAATTCTGTTTTTGACGTTTTGAGGGATGTGAGTGCGAGTAAATTCAAAAAACTTTGAAGTAGCTCGCACGCCGGATCACACATGACACTAACTGTCGTGATGTGTTCACACGGTGTGAGTAGCTGCACTGCAGTAACTGACTAGATCGACTCGTATGCTTACTCGTACCGTCTGAACCCGACTTATCGGTCGACAAGTCAGTATGCAGTCTGTGGGGGCTCTAATTGTTCGTCGTGTTCAACTGTTGTCGTTTTTGTTCGATCGGTCATTGTTTCAATTATAGGGGACTGTTGCGACAGCACGAAACAGAATTCCGGTTCTTTGAACTTTATTTAGGAAAGTTAAAAAAATCCCTTCATGGGAAAAACAAATAGGTTAGTTTTTTTACATTTTTTTCAATTCGGCTTGCCTACTCACGTTTAGTGTCGTCTTATACTCGCACTACGCAACGTTGATCTTTGTTAAATAGCTAATACAAATTTTAAGCTAGATTTCAAATGGATAAAATACTCTTACAAATTCGAAGAAATTCAAGATAAATTATTTACCTGCACAAGCTAGCTGATTTCTTTTTTACTGATTTGATTATTTTTTCTTCACATGACAGCTAATAGGGTGCGGCTCTCCAAAGTCGATTCAAGGTTGTTGGACTAAAGGTTCGTCACACGCAGAGGTGTGACAGGGACAATTGATAACTCGCAGGGATCCGTACAGATGACGGTGGTGTGTATTGTCACTTAAACTGTAAATAGTGTAGTGTGTTGTTCACCTTTTGCGTTGAATGCATTTATCGTGGTGAAATTAGGCGGCTGCTGGTCCACCGTAATGGCAGGTGTCCCCGGCTCCGCATTCAGTGTGCGAGGCCACAACGGCGGAGGACGCGTTTTGGGGGAGCGACCGTACCAGCGTATATGGACCCCAGTGGTAATCATGGGGAGTTGATCGTGCTGCAGATTACTGGCGTGGATGACAACGGCAAAGACAAGACTCTCCCTTCCGCGCCCTTCCTCATCAGTACGTCCATCGAAACCTGGGCAGGAGAAATCGATGGCGCTTTCGCCGAGAGCAGCAGTGTGGCATACGCGCTGAAAGTGCGGAATCAGAACCAAGCAAAAAGATTGCTCGAATGAATTCGGCTCTGTTACAGCTGAATTGCTAAATGAACCTGATAAAATAAATTGTTTGGACCAATCTAGCCGACGGAACAAAGGTGAGGGTTACGTACCACCAGTATCTCAACTGTGTCAAGTGCGTTGTGAGTTGTGGACAGACCATTGAAATGTGCAAATCGTCAGCTATCCCCAAGACCAAAGTCACAGGTGCTAGGAGAATTAGGTGGCAAACCGGACCGACTACCTTCGTGAACAGTCCAACGATAATCCTGACAATTGATGGTACGTACACGCCAGAGTTCATCGAGTTTGCCAAATCCCAAATGCCAACGGCCCTTGTTAGCATTAGAATTGAGCTAGTTGCACAATATAGTAGGTGGTACGAATTCAGAACTGATAAGTCAAAAACTAGCCTCCATCCCAAATGCCAACGGCCCTTGTTCTGCAGAAAATGTCAAATTAACGAACACAGTCTCGCTTCCCGCTGCTTTCCAGATTATCAAAAAGAAAACACAATTCAAAAAAACAAAGTTGAAAGAGAAGTGGATTATATGACCGCACGCCTAATCTTCGAGACAGAGCATAGCCGGCAACAAAGTTACGCTGACGTCTCCAGGATGGTAAGTGAATTAAATCACACATCGAAAACAGAGGCTGCCCCGGATAAAAGACACAACGATCTAGTGAAAATAATTGAGGAGAAGGACCTCCTAATCGCCAACAATGGCCGCTTTAATTGAAGCGCAACGCACCGAGGCTGCTCAAAATGCAGTGAACATGAAGTCATTGGTCGAAAAGTGGACCAGATGGCTAACATTTTAGCGGCCATGGAGCAGCGACTGATCCTGAAGGAGGAAGCGATCGCTTCTCAACAAGAAGAAGTTATTGTAGCTAAATCATTGTTGACCCGCACCAGTACCATCAATGCATCCAACCCCCTCGCGTTCGATGAACACCTCCACCACACCAAGAAAAGTTATTCCAACACTCAAAACCATCCCGGAAGAAGCGACAGGTAGCGCAAAACTCTAACCAAGATTACCTCTTCGACTCCGACTCTGATTCCGAAGAACTAAGTGCCATTTATAAAAACAATCCCAGTGCATCGCTCTACCTGGTCGAGAAACAACGCAATCGCTCCCGTAATGCCATTCGAGAGCTCGGGGCGCACAAAGGCGGAAACGCCCGTTCCCCAATGGACCACGTAGCAGCAGAACGAGACATCGGGACGCACAAAAGCGGAAACGCTCGTTCCCCGACGGACTACGTGGGACTCCAGCAGCTGCATCTTCTAAATTCTGTCAGCTATTTTTGTCATCGCCGAAGAACTGACCTCCGAGCCGGTCGTTCGCACTGCTCGAGCACACCAGCCTCGTTTATTTATTTATTTATCACCGTCTTCGCCCTAGCCGTACAGACTGAAAATATAACTTTACTTAAACTACTTAAATTATACAATGGACCTGATTACGAACGTCACTTCACGGTGAAAACGGAGTGAAATGCATACAAATTGCATACAATTCATTTCGTTCTCACCGTGAAGTGACGTTCGTGATCAGGCCCAATATTCCTAATCCTTCTTTGAAACGACAGATTCATATCGTACTCATCACTCACATTATTTTTTTGTTTTTTTTTATTTATTCGACAAATCAACGAGTATACAGAACCCAAATGACGCTTACGTACTAAATTATAATTAAAAACTTAATAACTAGACGGAGTATTGACGTAGGACTACGTCTTTCATTTCTATACCGGGGTGTAAAACCAAAGTTTCGAGAACGAAAGCGTTACGCCGGAGACCGAGATTTTGAGCGTTAATAGCTCTTAAACAACTGAACGAAATGGTATGATAAACACTTCATTTGAAAGATAAAATGTCTACGCGTCATATACTTGTTACTTTTTCATCCAAAAACTTGTTTCAATAGTCTTAAAATTGCTTTCAAAACAGGCTATTGAAATCACCAATCGGTATATAAGCGAGCGCCGCTCGTAAACCCACTCAGTTATGATTGAACAGCGATTGGAGCATGTTGTCGCTGTTGTTGTGAAGCTAATTTCGTTTATCATGAAAGCGCTGATGAACGGTGTCACCAAGAGCCTGTTTGTGCACTTAAGGCCAAAAGGGAATCCATTAGGAGGAGAGTGATGCGACGGTTCCGCTTGAAACATCGGAGCAGCCGCCACACACACACACACATACACGCGCGGAATTCTCGTTGCTGAAAAATAATCTGCCAGTTCCCCTGGGAATTGAAAAATACATTCATGCGAAATAGTTTATTTTAATGTTTTCTATCCATATAACACTGCAACCAAATACATTTGGTTTTGTTATTTTTCAATCAATCGCAATTAACAGGAAAGCTTCTGAATATTTTTTCCCCATCAGTGGAAATTTTCGTATTCAATGTTGGATGCATAACATGAAAAACGGAAAATGTTTTACATCGCGAAAATCAAGTCATTTTCGAGCGATTATTTGCTTTCTACTCATATAATGCTGCGACCAAATACATTTCGTTTTGGATTTTTTCAATCAAGTGCGATCAACGTAAGACCACGTCTTTCGGCAATTTATTAGAGGTGCAATGAATATTTAGGAATTCCCGCTCTACGCGCACTGGCAAACAATGTTTACTCAACAATTTCTCAAACGAGAAATGGGTGTTGTGAGAAAGGATTAGCGAACGCGAAAACGACAAACGGGAGAAAGATACGTTTGGAGGTTGAAGGAAATTGGCAGAAAACTTCTTCATTCTATCATTCAAATAATGTGATTCATACCACATCGTTTTGCCAGAAAGAGATTATTAATGCTCAAAGGAGGAATCGAGTCCTCCGAGGAAATTACCCAGCGCAAATTAGAGTCGACTATCGATTACGGCATTCGTACACAAATAATTTTATAATGCAGTTTCACCAAAGTGATTTCTTCGGATATATTCACTACATCATATCATGTATTTCATATTCTTCATTAAGAAATCCATATCCATGGCACCTATCGGTAACGAATTATTATCGAAACCACGATTTTCGCTAAATGCTCCTTTTAGTTCGGCCTGTAAAAAACTTTTCTAAACACTAATCCATCAAATTTGGAGCCCTGAAAAGGGCCGTTGATTATATGCTAAGCTAATATAGCAAGCTCTCCTCGGATACGATGGGCCAGCTAGATGTCCTTGGGCATGATGTGACGCGTTTTGCATGGATAGCACACAAATTGGTATCTTCGAATAAGCCTCCTGCAGCGTCATAGCCGCGGAACTTTGGAAGCGCAAGTCGGTTTTGAAGTCCTGAGCAATTCCACGAACCAAATGCTGCAAAGGTAGCTTGCGGATCAGCAATTCGGTCGACTTCCGATAGCGATGAATTTCACGCAAAGTTCCCGGTCGATAGCGATGTGGCTTCTCCACCTATCCTGCTGCTGGTGCGCTTATCCGAGCTGACTTCGTGTGCCTTACCACCGAATGACTAACGAGCTGTCTGCGAAAGACTAACGAGCTCGAGTCCTCACGGTGCGAGAGTAGAGTAAGAAATGAACGAAAGCAAAGGAAGCGTCATTTTATAAACCATAAAAGTATAGAATCTAAATCCCACCCTTATTATATTCGTGAGTATACAGTAAGCTTATACAATAAAGAGGGTGGGGTTTACATTCGATTCTTTTATGTTTTATAAAATGACACTTCCCTTGCTTTCGTTCATTTCATTCTTTGTGTGGACACCGACTGGATAACATCGTTGCTAGACGGGCTGGACGGCGAGGGATCGAGTGCCTTTCTCAAGGCAAGAGGGCGGAGGTGGTAGCGCTGGAGTAAAATAGAGTAGTGTTTTCAAAGGGCCTTTCTCAAGGCTAGAGACGAATGAACTGAAAAAGTTTAAAGTCTCTATAATACAATACCATTACCATTACCATTTCGTTCATTTCTTACTCTACTCTCGCACCGTGAGGACTCGTTTCATCGGGACTAAGCAGACAGCTCGTTAGTCCTTCGGTGGTTAGGCACCACGAAAGCAGCTCGGATAAGCGCATCAGCCGCAGGAAGCGTGAAGAAGCCACATCGCTATCGACCGGGAACTTCGCATGGAATTCGTCGCTATCAGAAGTCGACCGAATTGCTGATCCGCAAGCTACCTTTGCAGCGTTTGGTTCGTGGAATTGCTCAGGACTTCAAAACCGACTTGCGCTTCCAAAGTTCCGCGGTTATGACGCTGCAGGAGGCTTATTAGAAGATACCAATTTGTGTGCTATCCATGCAAAACGCGTCACATCATGCCCAAGGACATCCAGCTGGCCCATCGTATCCGAGGAGAGCGTGCTATATTAGCTTAGCATATAATCAACAGCCCTTTTCAGGGCTCCAAATTTGATGGATTAGAGTTCAGAAAAGTTTTTTACAGGCCGAACTGAAAGGAGTATTTAGCGAAAATCGTGGTGTCGATGATAATTCGATACCGATAGGTGCCATGGATATGGATTTCATAATGAAAAATATGAAATATATGACATGATGTAGTGAATATATCCCCATATCGAAGAAATCACTTTGATGAAACTGTTTACCGTTTGTCGTTTTTAATTGTTGGGAAAGGGCATTATTTCTGCTGACTAAATTCCAAGAAAAAATCCATTCCTTCTTTAAGCGTGATTCATTCTGCTTCGGATCAACGGAACAGTATGATAATCATTTCGTACAAAAGATAAAATTTCCAAGAGTTATATGATTGCTATTTATTGAGTCGAAAAATTGTTTCAATAGCTTAATGATAGCTTCGAAACAGGTTATTGAAATCATTCGTATCCGTATGTAGCGCGCCCACTTGGAAACCCATTAATCTTATTGGAATGTAAGATGGGGAAGCTCATACTTACGTCTATGCATTATGCTGTACACTACAGACTTTTTTTTCCGTACTGATTAAGAAGCCGACCGAACTATCGGTCGACAAGTCAGTCTGCAGTCGGCGAGGGCTCTTAATTTCGTTTTTGCAGGCCGAACCGAAAAAAATTCAGTCGAGTTAACTCTTTTTTACAGTAATGCTTTTGAATCCGGACACTTTGCATTACATTCAATATCATACCACAGCCATAACATTTTTTTCATGTTGAATTTATGCGATTAATAGTTGATAATATAGTTACTGATAGTTTCTTGATAGTTACTAATCAATCGCATTAATTCAACATGCAGAAAATGTTGTGGCTGCGGTATGGTATTATATGTAACGCAAAGTGTCCGGATTCAAATACATTACTGTATACTTACTTCGATGTTATTCGTTTCTCTCTCAGGGTAAGCAACGAAGGGTGGGGTTTAGATTCTATACTTTTATGGTTTATAAAATGACGATTCCTTTGCTTTCGTTCATTTCTTACTCTACTCTCGCACCGTGACGACTCGTTTGTTTGGGACCAAGCAGATAGCTAGTTAGTCTTTCAGTGGTAAGGCACATGAAACCAGCTCGGATAAGCGCACCAGCCGCAGGATAGGTGAAGAAGCCACATCGCTATCGACCGGGAACTTTGCGTGAAATTCATCGCTATCGGAAGTCGACCGAATTGCTGATCCGCAAGCTACCTTTGCAGCTTTTGGATCGTGGAATTGCTCAGGACTTCAAAACAGACTTGCGCTTCCAAAGTTCCGCGGTTATGACGCTGCAGGAGGCTTATTCGAAGATACCAATTTGTGTGCTATCCACGCAAAACGCGTCACATCATGCCCAAGGACATTCAGCTGGCCCATCGAATCCAAGGAAAGGGTGCTATATTAGCTTAGCATATAATCAACGGCCCTTTTCAGGGCTCCAAATTTGATGGATTAGAGTTTAGAAAAGTTTTTTACAGGCCAAACTAAAACGAGAATTTTCGTTTGGATGCCATACAGCATCGAGAAAATTCCGGAAAGATCTAATCGTTGCTGAAAAATAATCTGCCAGTTCCCTGGGAATTGAAGAATACATCCATGCGAAAGAGTTTATTTTAATGTTTTCAAATTATATGGCGAACACAGCGACCAAATACATTTGATTTCGTAATTTTTCAATCAAGTGTAATTAGCTGGAAAGCTTCTGAAGATTATTCTTTCCCATCAGTAGGATATTTTCGTATCCAATATTGGATGCATAACATGAAAAACGGAAAATGTTTCGTATCGCGAAAATTATATAATTTTCAATCGACTCAGTCGCCGAAATTTTCATACTCAGAGAGTTCATTCTCCTCTAGTTTGCCTTCCAAATTGCCATCGTAAACCACACCTTCTCTCGATTCAATCACGCACGAAAAGCATACTGAAATGATATTCAACATCGTTACTGAACGAGCTGAACGGCGAGGGATCGAGGGATTCATTACCTGGCCTGACCTGACCTGAAATGCAATCAGTTTGTTTTAACTGTGAGGGAGCGCAGAAAAGCCGATGCTGATACTCTCGTGACCAAGAGAGTATCAGCATCGAAATACGGTTCCTCGGGAAGACATAGAAGCAGCCGCCACACCCACACACATACACGCGCGCAACTCTTTTCATTTGCTGGTTATCGAGAGGAAACCTGGAAAGAAATGATCGTTGCTGAAAAATAATCTGCCAGTTCCCCTTGGAATTGAAAATTACATTCAAGCGAGTTTATTTTAATGTTTTCTATCCATATAATACTGCGACCACATACATTTGGTTTTGTGATTTGTCAATCAAGTGCAGTTAGCAGGAAAGCTTCTGAAGATTATTCTTCAGAACAAGGTTTTTTGTATCCAATATTGGATGCATAAAACCTTGAGTCTCCAACGTAACACTCTCGTTTTTTAAGCCACCCAAATATTTATTTATTCATTCATTCAGGATGGATTTAGATTCAACTTCAAACAAATGATCTCTAAATCAACGATAGTCCTACGTCACCCTTGCGGTTATACCATAGATATAACCCACTTCCTGTTTTTAAAAATATGTTCTTTACATCTCACGGTACTTTCTAGGCTATTTTATTCTTACAGAGACGAACCAGCCCAGGAGGCTGAAAGTCTCTATAATAAAGAATAAAAAAACGGATTTAGACTATTAATACAACTCTCCCTCTCGGTAGCCATTGAATATGTTTTCAGCCTTCTTTCGTAGTGGAGGAGGCGATCTGGCGTAGTGGTATCATCCGTACCTCTCACGCTAAAGGTCACGAGTTCAATTCTCACTCCCGGCATTCTTCGAAAAATGGAAGCAAAAGTGACGAACCACCCAAAGAGTGTTGAAGTCACTATACAGAAAAAAAATCGTAGAAGAATAATTTACTCGTTTTGTAATTCGGCTAAAGCTGTCTTGTTTATTTCCTATTTTTTTTTTAAATAAACTTGAAGCGAAAAAGATGCTCTTGGGCCGAAATGTTCAAAACATTTTCTAGAAGGAGATTTCACAGGACATTTAAAAATCCTGACAAATTCTTAACTAAACTCTCTAGTAAGCATGAATGAAGACTGGATGGAAACAAAAACTAATTTTAGTGTTCCCTTCAAAGTGATTGAATTCAATCGCCTTGAATGGGAAGAAGGTGTTCCTAAAACAGGAAGTGGGTTATATCTATGGTATAACCGCAAGGGTGACGTAGGACTATCTTTGATTTAGAGATCATTTGTTTGAAGTTGAATCTAAATCCATCCTGTATGAATGAATAAATAAATATTTGGGTGACTTAAAAAACGAGAGTGTTACGTTGGAGACTCAAGGTTTTATGCATCCAATATTGGATACAAAAAACCTTGTTCTGAAGAATAATCTTCAGAAGCTTTCCTGCTAACTGCACTTGATTGACAAATCACAAAACCAAATGTATGTGGTCGCAGTATTATATGGATAGAAAACATTAAAATAAACTCGCTTGAATGTAATTTTCAATTCCAAGGGGAACTGGCAGATTATTTTTCAGCAACGATCATTTCTTTCCAGGTTTCCTCTCGATAACCAGCAAATGAAAAGAGTTGCGCGCGTGTATGTGTGTGGGTGTGGCGGCTGCTTCTATGTCTTCCCGAGGAACCGTATTTCGATGCTGATACTCTCTTGGTCACGAGAGTATCAGCATCGGCTTTTCTGCGCTCCCTCACAGTTAAAACAAACTGATTGCATTTCAGGTCAGGTCAGGCCAGGTAATGAATCCCTCGATCCCTCGCCGTTCAGCTCGTTCAGTAACGATGTTGAATATCATTTCAGTATGCTTTTCGTGCGTGATTGAATCGAGAGAAGGTGTGGTTTACGATGGCAATTTGGAAGGCAAACTAGAGGAGAATGAACTCTCTGAGTATGAAAATTTCGGCGACTGAGTCGATTGAAAATTATATAATTTTCGCGATACGAAACATTTTCCGTTTTTCATGTTATGCATCCAATATTGGATACGAAAATATCCTACTGATGGGAAAGAATAATCTTCAGAAGCTTTCCAGCTAATTACACTTGATTGAAAAATTACGAAATCAAATGTATTTGGTCGCTGTGTTCGCCATATAATTAGTAAACATTAAAATAAACTCTTTCGCATGGATGTATTCTTCAATTCCCACGGAACTGGCAGATTATTTTTCAGCAACGATTAGATCTTTCCGGAATTTTCTCGATGCTGTATGGCATCCAAACGAAAATTCTCGTTTCAGTTTGGCCTGCAAAAAACTTTTCTAAACTCTAATCCATCAAATTGGGAGCCCTGAAAAGGGCCGATGATTATATGCCAAGCTAATATAGCACCCTTTCCTTGGATTCGATGGGCCAGCTGAATGTCCTTGGGCATGATGTGACGCGTTTTGCGTGGATAGCACACAAATTTGTATCTTCGAATAAGCCTCCAGCAGCGTCATAACCGCGGAACTTTGGAAGCGCAAGTCTGTTTTGAAGTCCTGAGCAATTCCACGATCCAAAAGCTGCAAAGGTAGCTTGCGGATCAGCAATTCGGTCGACTTCCGATAGCGATGAATTTCACGCAAAGTTCCCGGTCGATAGCGATGTGGCTTCTTCACCTATCCTGCGGCTGGTGCGCTTATCCGAGGTGCTTTCGTGTGCCTTACCACTGAAAGACTAACTAGCTATCTGCTTGGTCCCAAACAAACGAGTCGTCACGGTGCGAGAGTAGAGTAAGAAATGAACGAAAGCAAAGGAAGCGTCATTTTATAAACCATAAAAGTATAGAATCTAAACCCCACCCTTAGTATATTCGTTGCTTACCCTGAGAGAGAAACGAATAACATCGAAGTAAGTATACAGTAATGTATTTGAATCCGGACACTTTGCGTTACATTTAATACCATACCGCAGCCACAACATTTTCTGCATGTTGAATTAATGCGATTGATTAGTAACTATCAAGAAACTATCAGTAACTATATTAGCAACTATTAATCGCATAAATTCAACATGAAAAAACAGGAAGTGGGTTATATCTATGGTATAACCGCAAGGGTGACGTAGGACTATCGTTGATTTAGAGATCATTTGTTTGAAGTTGAATCTAAATCCATCCTGAATGAATGAATAAATAAATATTTGGGTGGCTTAAAAAACGAGAGTGTTACGTTGGAGACTCAAGGTTTTATGCATCCAATATTGGATACAAAAAACCTTGTTCTGAAGAATAATCTTCAGAAGCTTTCCTGCTAACTGCACTTGATTGACAAATCACAAAACCAAATGTATGTGGTCGCAGTATTATATGGATAGAAAACATTAAAATAAACTCGCTTGAATGTAATTTTCAATTCCAAGGGGAACTGGCAGATTATTTTTCAGCAACGATCATTTCTTTCCAGGTTTCCTCTCGATAACCAGCAAATGAAAAGAGTTGCGCGCGTGTATGTGTGTGGGTGTGGCGGCTGCTTCTATGTCTTCCCGAGGAACCGTATTTCGATGCTGATACTCTCTTGGTCACGAGAGTATCAGCATCGGCTTTTCTGCGCTCCCTCACAGTTAAAACAAACTGATTGCATTTCAGGTCAGGTCAGGCCAGGTAATGAATCCCTCGATCCCTCGCCGTTCAGCTCGTTCAGTAACGATGTTGAATATCATTTCAGTATGCTTTTCGTGCGTGATTGAATCGAGAGAAGGTGTGGTTTACGATGGCAATTTGGAAGGCAAACTAGAGGAGAATGAACTCTCTGAGTATGAAAATTTCGGCGACTGAGTCGATTGAAAATTATATAATTTTCGCGATACGAAACATTTTCCGTTTTTCATGTTATGCATCCAATATTGGATACGAAAATATCCTACTGATGGGAAAGAATAATCTTCAGAAGCTTTCCAGCTAATTACACTTGATTGAAAAATTACGAAATCAAATGTATTTGGTCGCTGTGTTCGCCATATAATTTGAAAACATTAAAATAAACTCTTTCGCATGGATGTATTCTTCAATTCCCAGGGAACTGGCAGATTATTTTTCAGCAACGATTAGATCTTTCCGGAATTTTCTCGATGCTGTATGGCATCCAAACGAAAATTCTCGTTTTAGTTTGGCCTGTAAAAAACTTTTCTAAACTCTAATCCATCAAATTTGGAGCCCTGAAAAGGGCCGTTGATTATATGCTAAGCTAATATAGCACCCTTTCCTTGGATTCGATGGGCCAGCTGAATGTCCTTGGGCATGATGTGACGCGTTTTGCGTGGATAGCACACAAATTGGTATCTTCGAATAAGCCTCCTGCAGCGTCATAACCGCGGAACTTTGGAAGCGCAAGTCTGTTTTGAAGTCCTGAGCAATTCCACGATCCAAAAGCTGCAAAGGTAGCTTGCGGATCAGCAATTCGGTCGACTTCCGATAGCGATGAATTTCACGCAAAGTTCCCGGTCGATAGCGATGTGGCTTCTTCACCTATCCTGCGGCTGGTGCGCTTATCCGAGCTGGTTTCATGTGCCTTACCACTGAAAGACTAACTAGCTATCTGCTTGGTCCCAAACAAACGAGTCGTCACGGTGCGAGAGTAGAGTAAGAAATGAACGAAAGCAAAGGAATCGTCATTTTATAAACCATAAAAGTATAGAATCTAAACCCCACCCTTCGTTGCTTACCCTGAGAGAGAAACGAATAACATCGAAGTAAGTATACAGTAATGTATTTGAATCCGGACACTTTGCGTTACATATAATACCATACCGCAGCCACAACATTTTCTGCATGTTGAATTAATGCGATTGATTAGTAACTATCAAGAAACTATCAGTAACTATATTATCAACTATTAATCGCATAAATTCAACATGAAAAAAATGTTATGGCTGTGGTATGATATTGAATGTAATGCAAAGTGTCCGGATTCAAAAGCATTACTGTAAAAAAGAGTTAACTCGACTGAATTTTTTTCGGTTCGGCCTGCAAAAACGAAATTAAGAGCCCTCGCCGACTGCAGACTGACTTGTCGACCGATAGTTCGGTCGGCTTCTTAATCAGTACGGAAAAAAAAGTCTGTAGTGTACAGCATAATGCATAGACGTAAGTATGAGCTTCCCCATCTTACATTCCAATAAGATTAATGGGTTTCCAAGTGGGCGCGCTACATACGGATACGAATGATTTCAATAACCTGTTTCGAAGCTATCATTAAGCTATTGAAACAATTTTTCGACTCAATAAATAGCAATCATATAACTCTTGGAAATTTTATCTTTTGTACGAAATGATTATCATACTGTTCCGTTGATCCGAAGCAGAATGAATCACGCTTAAAGAAGGAATGGATTTTTTCTTGGAATTTAGTCAGCAGAAATAATGCCCTTTCCCAACAATTAAAAACGACAAACGGTAAACAGTTTCATCAAAGTGATTTCTTCGATATGGGGATATATTCACTACATCATGTCATATATTTCATATTTTTCATTATGAAATCCATATCCATGGCACCTATCGGTATCGAATTATCATCGACACCACGATTTTCGCTAAATACTCCTTTCAGTTCGGCCTGTAAAAAACTTTTCTGAACTCTAATCCATCAAATTTGGAGCCCTGAAAAGGGCTGTTGATTATATGCTAAGCTAATATAGCACGCTCTCCTCGGATACGATGGGCCAGCTGGATGTCCTTGGGCATGATGTGACGCGTTTTGCATGGATAGCACACAAATTGGTATCTTCTAATAAGCCTCCTGCAGCGTCATAACCGCGGAACTTTGGAAGCGCAAGTCGGTTTTGAAGTCCTGAGCAATTCCACGAACCAAACGCTGCAAAGGTAGCTTGCGGATCAGCAATTCGGTCGACTTCTGATAGCGACGAATTCCATGCGAAGTTCCCGGTCGATAGCGATGTGGCTTCTTCACGCTTCCTGCGGCTGATGCGCTTATCCGAGCTGCTTTCGTGGTGCCTAACCACCGAAGGACTAACGAGCTGTCTGCTTAGTCCCGATGAAACGAGTCCTCACGGTGCGAGAGTAGAGTAAGAAATGAACGAAAGCAAGGGAAGTGTCATTTTATAAAACATAAAAGAATCGAATGTAAACCCCACCCTCTTTATTGTATAAGCTTACTGTATACTCACGAATATAATAAGGGTGGGATTTAGATTCTATACTTTTATGGTTTATAAAATGACGCTTCCTTTGCTTTCGTTCATTTCTTACTCTACTCTCGCACCGTGAGGACTCGAGCTCGTTAGTCTTTCGCAGACAGCTCGTTAGTCATTCGGTGGTAAGGCACACGAAGTCAGCTCGGATAAGCGCACCAGCAGCAGGATAGGTGGAGAAGCCACATCGCTATCGACCGGGAACTTTGCGTGAAATTCATCGCTATCGGAAGTCGACCGAATTGCTGATCCGCAAGCTACCTTTGCAGCATTTGGTTCGTGGAATTGCTCAGGACTTCAAAACCGACTTGCGCTTCCAAAGTTCCGCGGCTATGACGCTGCAGGAGGCTTATTCGAAGATACCAATTTGTGTGCTATCCATGCAAAACGCGTCACATCATGCCCAAGGACATCTAGCTGGCCCATCGTATCCGAGGAGAGCTTGCTATATTAGCTTAGCATATAATCAACGGCCCTTTTCAGGGCTCCAAATTTGATGGATTAGTGTTTAGAAAAGTTTTTTACAGGCCGAACTAAAAGGAGCATTTAGCGAAAATCGTGGTTTCGATAATAATTCGTTACCGATAGGTGCCATGGATATGGATTTCTTAATGAAGAATATGAAATACATGATATGATGTAGTGAATATATCCGAAGAAATCACTTTGGTGAAACTGCATTATAAAATTATTTGTGTACGAATGCCGTAATCGATAGTCGACTCTAATTTGCGCTGGGTAATTTCCTCGGAGGACTCGATTCCTCCTTTGAGCATTAATAATCTCTTTCTGGCAAAACGATGTGGTATGAATCACATTATTTGAATGATAGAATGAAGAAGTTTTCTGCCAATTTCCTTCAACCTCCAAACGTATCTTTCTCCCGTTTGTCGTTTTCGCGTTCGCTAATCCTTTCTCACAACACCCATTTCTCGTTTGAGAAATTGTTGAGTAAACATTGTTTGCCAGTGCGCGTAGAGCGGGAATTCCTAAATATTCATTGCACCTCTAATAAATTGCCGAAAGACGTGGTCTTACGTTGATCGCACTTGATTGAAAAAATCCAAAACGAAATGTATTTGGTCGCAGCATTATATGAGTAGAAAGCAAATAATCGCTCGAAAATGACTTGATTTTCGCGATGTAAAACATTTTCCGTTTTTCATGTTATGCATCCAACATTGAATACGAAAATTTCCACTGATGGGGAAAAAATATTCAGAAGCTTTCCTGTTAATTGCGATTGATTGAAAAATAACAAAACCAAATGTATTTGGTTGCAGTGTTATATGGATAGAAAACATTAAAATAAACTATTTCGCATGAATGTATTTTTCAATTCCCAGGGGAACTGGCAGATTATTTTTCAGCAACGAGAATTCCGCGCGTGTATGTGTGTGTGTGTGTGGCGGCTGCTCCGATGTTTCAAGCGGAACCGTCGCATCACTCTCCTCCTAATGGATTCCCTTTTGGCCTTAAGTGCACAAACAGGCTCTTGGTGACACCGTTCATCAGCGCTTTCATGATAAACGAAATTAGCTTCACAACAACAGCGACAACATGCTCCAATCGCTGTTCAATCATAACTGAGTGGGTTTACGAGCGGCGCTCGCTTATATACCGATTGGTGATTTCAATAGCCTGTTTTGAAAGCAATTTTAAGACTATTGAAACAAGTTTTTGGATGAAAAAGTAACAAGTATATGACGCGTAGACATTTTATCTTTCAAATGAAGTGTTTATCATACCATTTCGTTCAGTTGTTTAAGAGCTATTAACGCTCAAAATCTCGGTCTCCGGCGTAACGCTTTCGTTCTCGAAACTTTGGTTTTACACCCCGGTATAGAAATGAAAGACGTAGTCCTACGTCAAAAATGTTATGGCTGTGGTATGATATTGAATGTAATGCAAAGTGTCCGGATTCAAAAGCATTACTGTAAAAAAGAGTTAACTCGACTGAAATTTTTTCGGTTCGGCCTGCAAAAACGAAATTAAGAGCCCTCGCCGACTGCAGACTGACTTGTCGACCGATAGTTCGGTCGGCTTCTTAATCGGTACGGAGAAAAAAAGTCTGTAGTGTACAGCATAATGCATAGACGTAAGTATGAGCTTCCCCATCTCACATTCCAATAAGATTAATGGGTTTCCAAGTGGGTGCGCTACATACGGATACGAATGATTTCAATAACCTGTTTTCGAAGCTATCATTAAGCTATTGAAACAATTTTTCGACTCAATAAATAGCAATCATATAACTCTTGGACATTTTATCTTTTGTATGAAATGATTATCATACTGTTCCGTTGATCCGAAGCAGAATGAATCACGCTTAAAGAAGGAATGGATTTTTTCTTGGAATTTAGTCAGCAGAAATAATGCCCTTTCCCAACAATTAAAAACGACAAACGGTAAACAGTTTCATCAAAGTGATTTCTTCGATATGGGGATATATTCACTACATCATGTCATATATTTCATATTTTTCATTATGAAATCCATATCCAAGGCACCTATCGGTATCGAATTATCATCGACACCACGATTTTCGCTAAATGCTCCTTTCAGTTCGGCCTGTAAAAAACTTTTCTGAACTCTAATCCATCAAATTTGGAGCCCTGAAAAGGGCTGTTGATTATATGCTAAGCTAATATAGCACGCTCTCCTCGGATACGATGGGCCAGCTGGATGTCCTTGGGCATGATGTGACGCGTTTTGCATGGATAGCACACAAATTGGTATCTTCGAATAAGCCTCCTGCAGCGTCATAACCGCGGAACTTTGGAAGCGCAAGTCGGTTTTGAAGTCCTGAGCAATTCCACGAACCAAATGCTGCAAAGGTAGCTTGCGGATCAGCAATTCGGTCGACTTCCGATAGCGATGGCTTCTCCACCTATCCTGCTACTGGTGCGCTTATCCGAGCTGACTTCGTGTGCCTTACCACCGAATGACTAACGAGCTGTCTGCGAAAGACTAACGAGCTCGAGTCCTCACGGTGCGAGAGTAGAATAAGAAATGAACTAAATGATGATGATGTTGAATTAAAGAGGCTTTAAACTTTTCAGTTCATTCGCCTCTAAACGAAATGAACTAAAGCAAAGGAAGCGTCATTTTATAAACCATAAAAGTATAGAATCTAAATCCCACCCTTATTATATTCGTGAGTATACAGTAAGCTTATACAATAAAGAGGGTGGGGTTTACATTCGATTCTTTTATGTTTTATAAAACGACACTTCCCTTGCTTTCATAGAGTTCATAGAGTTTCATAGAGTTCATAGAGACGAATGAACTCTCAGAGTTTAAAGTCTCTCTAATTCAATACCTTCCTTCCTTCCTTTCGTTCATTTCTTACTCTACTCTCGCACCGTGAGGACTCGTTTCATCGGGACTAAGCAGACAGCTCGTTAGTCTTTCGGTGGTAAGGCACCACGAAAGCAGCTCGGATAAGCGAATCAGCCGCAGGAAGCATGAAGAAGCCACATCGCTATCGACCGGGAACTTCGCATGAATTATATGAGTAGAAAGCAAATAATCGCTCGAAAATGACTTGATTTTCGCGATGTAAACCATTTTCCGTTTTTCATGTTATGCATCCAACATTGGATACGAAAATTTCCACTGATGGGGAAAAAAATATTCAGAAGCTTTCCTGTTAATTGCGATTGATTGAAAAATAACAAAACCAAATGTATTTTGTTGCAGTGTTATATGGATAGAAAACATTAAAATAAACTATTTCGCATGAATGTATTTTTCAATTCCCAGGGGAACTGGCAGATTATTTTTCAGCAACGAGAATTCCGCACGTGTATGTGTGTGTGTGTGTGTGTGTGTGGCGGCTGCTCCGATGTTTCAAGCGGAACCGTGGCATCACTCCTCCTGATGGATTCCCTTTTGGCCTTAGGTGCACAAACAGGCTCTTGGTGACACCGTTCATCAGCGCTTTCATGATAAACGAAATTAGCTTCACAACAACAGCGACAACATGCTCCAATCGCTGTTCAATCATAACTGAGTGGGTTTACGAGCGGCGCTCGCTTATATACCGATTGGTGATTTCAATAGCCTGTTTTGAAAGCAATTTTAAGACTATTGAAACAAGTTTTTGGATGAAAAAGTAACAAGTATATGACGCGTAGACATTTTATCTTTCAAATGAAGTGTTTATCATACCATTTCGTTCAGTTGTTTAAGAGCTATTAACGCTCAAAATCTCGGTCTCCGGCGTAACGCTTTCGTTCTCGAAACTTTGGTTTTACACCCCGGTATAGAAATGAAAGACGTAGTCCTACGTCAAAACTCGTCCAGGATCACTCGTGTTTTATACCGATATGTCTAAAATTGGTAAATCTAAAGGAGCTGGGATTACTGGACCGAAAATCGACATGTCAGTTTCAATACATGGTATTCTAACATATACAAATATTTGTTTGGCTAGGAAATACAGGTATGCCAATAACTGTATCTTCTCAGCGTCGGAAGCGGCGGTGTCTCGCACGCAAACCTGGGATCCACTGATTGCCCGGTTAGTTTGAGACATAGACGTCGGACGGCATACGCCTGCCCGGGGCATTACGTTTACTCGGGGCGATACGTTTGCCCGGTTAATTTTTGTTTTGACGTGTGACTACGTCTAAGAAAAAAGTGATGGTTCATTCCATTCAGGTTGTGTTTCGCCAACTACCAATTGTTACATTGCTGACATGTTCGTTCCCGCTGACTTATTTTGATGATGTAAAGAGCTATATAGAACAACGAATTTTGTTCTGATCTGTCGAGGAAAGCTTTCGCTTCATCGACGGTATACTCAGTCGAATTCAATATCCATGTCATCCACATTATCACTAAAATTAGATGAAGCTGAAATTCGATATGATGTCGATGCTGCTTCACTGTCCATCAATTTCTGGGCTGAACATTCTTCTCGGCGCTTTGATAGCAAGGCCACCAATCCAAAAATATGTTCTTGTTTATCGGCTGTATACGAAGCATTCGGTACTACGGTCATGTGTTGCGAAAGAGTCACAATTTTCAAGATGTTCCTGAATTGCAATGGAGTTGAGCGCCGTTGTTTTGCACAGAGAAAAGACTCTCCAGACAATTTTGGACGAGTTGTTATGGATATCATTATTATATTATAGATATGGGAATTAAAAAGACTTATTTTATCTTTTTAAAACATATTTTTGAGATTGCCTAATTGAAAATATTTAAAACCATTAAATTCGCACCAAACAATTGTTACGATTAATAAAAACCGAAAAAATCCGAAATTGTATAATATTTGGCAACTTTGGCATCTTCATGTCATGGCTTCGTTTTTGGACGACGAAGAAGAGTAAGAAGCCAGTTGTCTGATCTTATCTAAGGGTCAAATCTAAGGGTGGGTTTAGACTAGGGATATATTCATGTGAAGAGATATGATATGATTTATAGAAATCGCATCAACCATTTACACTAGCGCGAACTTATATGATTAATATATTCATATTTTCGGTGAATTTATTCACCTCAAGTAGAACTGCATCCAACTTTAGTGATTTCTCACCAGTGAGAAATTCACAAGCGTTTACATGTGCTTGAATTTATTCTATTCAAAGTGGTTATAAATATCTCGAAGAAATGTATCATATATATTCTCACCCGTTTACATCTATTTTCGCGTGAATAAATCCATCTATAGCTATAGATCTCCCTAATGTAAACCCGCCATAAGACAAGACCAGACAATAGGGGGTCGATTTTTCGGACCAGCTGCTGATTGACTCTCATACTAGTTTTCATGATAAAGCATAACAGAAAAATACAATTTGTTGTGAAATACGCAACAATGTTGCTTTACATCATCCCAATGTATCCAATTCACAGAATATATGATACGAAAACATATGTTAGGGACGTGAAAAAATAGTCTTCAGAAATAGTCTTATCTCATTTGGAAACTTGACATCTAGAGTGGTTCGGCGTCTCTGTTGCTCACACTGGGTAGAACAGTAAAGTAAAGAAGAATAAAAGGCTGATTTAGACGATACCAGTCAGCGCTCTAGTTGAAGTATCCAGTGAACAGAGAACAGACACTGTTCAAGTTACTTGTACCAGTATCGAACAAGTAATTGGCCTCTAACTTGAACAGAGTGTCTGTTCTCTATTCACTGGATACTTCAACTAGAGCGCTGACTGGCATCGTCTGAAACAGCCTTAAGAGTAAGTAGCCAGTTGTCACGTCTTGTCTTAGGGTCAAATCAGCTCATCATGGTGAGCGGCTCAGAGCCGTTCAGCTCATACAAGTGAGCTGATCATTCGGAACAGCTCTTCAGTTGAATTTTGCGGTTGTTCACACAATTGCATTTGAAACGTAACTACCATGGGACACTGTAAACTGCATGTTTTCTAAATAGACAGAAATATAAAATAAACGAATTGTATTTGTAATTATATACAAACTAAGACTGATATGAATTCAAATAATCTTAATCTATCTATATATACAGGGTTTTCCAACTTTAAATTCCGAAAGTAAATTGAAATAAAACACACTTTGAATTCCAATTTCGATGAAACTTTTATTTCAAATTAAAGTTTGGTTTATGCCATTATGTGTGAAATACAACATCATTCAAATGTCCACCTGAGCTTCCTCGCACACCTTGATCCGGAACAGGTAATTTTCGATGACTTTTCGGCACATATGGGGCGGTATCTCGGTCATAACTTCACGAATGTTGTCTTTCAAATATTCAAGAGTTTGCGGAGAGTTGGCATAGACACGGTCTTTCGCATAACCCCACAAAAAAAAGTCTAGCGGGTTCAAATCGCATGATCTGGACGGCCAATTGACGGCTCATTTTCAATGAAATACGGCCCGATGACTCCACCAGACCATAATGCGCACCAAACAGTGACTTTTAGCGGATACAATGGCCTCTCAACAATCACGTGTGGATTTTCTGAGCCCCACATACGGAAATTTTGGGTGTTCACATAGCCACCGAGCTCGAAATGTGCCTCATCGCTGAAGAAAATTTGATGCGAAAATTCAGCATTTTGCTGCTGTTATTCGTTCACCCAATCGACGTATGCCCGACGCATTCCATGGTCACCACGCTCTAATTTTTGTACCAGTTGGACTTTATATGGATGTAGGTGCAAGTCCAAATGCAAAATTCGCCACAATGATGTGTTTGACAAGCCCAATTGCTGAGCACGCCGTGGAATCGAAACATTCGGGTCATGCTCCACACTGGCAGCAACAGCAGCAATATTTTCGGCCGAACGCACATTACGATGATGCACAGGTTTCACAATATCCGCTACGGATCCAGTTTGTTCGAATTTACGCACTACATTAGCGAGTGTGTGCTCTGTAGGTCGTCCATGACGACCAAAATCCGTCCGTAATGCTCAAAAACATTTGCCGGGTTTTCATCATTTTTATAGTATAATTTAACAAAATTAACACGTTGTGCGATGCTAAAACGATCCATATTGTAAAATGGCAGACATTCAATAACGATATGACGCTTTGGTTGACAGCTATGTCAAACGGTTGTCAGCGCAGGGCTGTATACTTTCGGAAGCCCGAAATGGAAAACCCTGTATATATATATAAATGGATTTCTGTCTGTCTGTCTGTCTGTCTGATTCTTATGGACTCGGAAACTACTGAACCGATCGACATGAAAATTGGTATGTAGGGATTTTTGGGGCCGGGGAAGGTTTTCGTGATAGTTTGAGACCCCTCCCCCTCTCTAAGGGGGGCACAAATTTCCGCATTACTCGAGAATTAATCAAGCAAATGAAATCAAATTAGGTATATTGAGGTTCTAGGGTACGAAAAATGTTTCTATGGTGGTTAAAGACTCTTCCCCCCTCTCTTAGGGGGGGGGGTGGTCTCCCATACGAATGAAACAAAAATTTCTGCATTATTCGAGAATTAATCAAGCAAATGAAACCAAATTAGGCATATAGTGGTTTTAGGATGCAATAAATGATTCTATGGTGGTTAGAGACTCCTCCCTCCTTTCAGGGGGGCTGCCATACAAATGAAACACAAATTTCTGCATTACTCGAGGTTGAAAAATCTTGAACGAGAATTGTGTCTGAAAATAATCTGATATTACAATGATGAGTTTTGGTAGAAGTACTAGGAATTTTATAGTAAAAGGTAAATTGAAAGGGGGCGATTAGAAGATCAATCAATGAACAGTAACCAACCGCGAGTAATCGGTTACATATTACTAACATAGTCGTAAGGCAAAAATTGTAAAAATATTGAACTCCCGGCCCAGTCAAGCTAACGCCATATGTGTTTTAATAAAATATATATTGTGGGAAAAAAATGAACAGTTCTGCGATTAGACCCATGAACTTGCGCCTAGTAAGAAAACGTGAATGTTTGAAGGTATTGATAACAAAAAACAAATTTTGGGCGAGACGAAGTTTGCCGGGTCAGCTAGTTTTTATATATGAAGCAAGGTGTTTCCCACGTACGTATAACTCATCATCACAGGAGAAAGGTGATCAGATTGGTGTCGTCTGTATACCGTTAAGTTTGTCTTCACTCAAATTAGAATGACAGAATACTTTGGAGTTAATCAGAGATAAAAAGGAAAATTCGAAAAATGGGTTACACATTTGTACTGAAAGTGAGATAGAAACAAATTTATGTGCATTTTTTCTATTATGATAAGTTTGTCCAATTTTTTTATTTGAATTTTATTTAAATTTATTCAATTGGGATTAGTTTTGACGACATTCAGATGAATGTGTCGTTATTGTGAATATGATGATGTTTTTACTTTACTTTAATATAAAACTTTGAAGGTGTTTAGGATAAATAGGAAAATTCGAAAATAAACGACTACACATATGTATATTTCGCAGTGAAAGTGAAAATCATTAATTAAGATTAATTTCACAGACCTGAACGATAACCTACATACTCTCTTAGAATATATTTATGTCGTATTTCCGATTGAAATTTGCGCTTTATTTAACATACTTCAAATAATTCAATTTAAGTCAAATATGCGCCGTTTTGTTCGCAAACTTGTTGCCATTTAGAAGGCAACTTCATTATCCCTCCCTTCTTATTTGCAAAAAACTCAAACAGCCAGTTTTCGAGACCAACTTAGTATCATCAACAGCGTTTTGCATGGACCGGAAGAGATGATAATCACTTGGAGCCAGGTCCGGACTATACGGTGGGTGCAATAGGACATCCCATCCGAGCTCCCGTAGCTTCTGGCGGGTCATCAAAGATGTGTGAGGCCGAGCGTTGTCCTGGTGGAAAACAACACCATTCCTATTGATCATTTCTGGTCGCTTCTGGTCAATCGCCTGCTTCAAACGGTCAAGCTGCTCACAGTAGAGAACCGAGTTGAGGGTCTGGCCATAGTTGAGCAGCTCATAGTGGATGATTCCCTTTCCAATCCCACCAAATACAAATCAAAACCTTCCGGGCTTGGCGATGGTTTGGGCCGGCTCACCGCGCTTCGACCACGACTTTTTGACGTAGGATTACGTCTTTCGGGAACATATTGGGGTACAAATTGAAAAGCGAATATCGATTGCATCGTGAAAAATGTCCAATTTTGAACGCTTATTGCTCAGTCATTTCATGACGGATTGATGAGATTTTTACATCAAAACATTGCGGCACTCTATAACAATTTTTCACCTTGAATAAAATAATATATATCATGTAATTAACTATCGAACAATTGAAAAATTTCAACCCCTATCCAAACGGTACTGATTGGTCGAAATTGACGCCTGCTTCGCTTCTTTCGTTCCTCGATAAGTCAAATATTTGCATGGCGAGCGAGTGGGGGGCGCCTATTTCTCACATACCAACTGATATAAAAGGACGGTAGCATTTTTGGATTTCTCATTCTCGTTCAACGCTCAGATCGGCAAACATCTGGGCTGCTAGTGTGCAGTGCTCTACTAATCAACCAACACCATACGGTGCGGCAAAGGAGAGGAAGCCATCGGCAACCAACGATGGATGCGATGCGGCAAACTGAGCAAAAAAAAGGAAGCAGCGGAGGGCATCGAATAAAATCTAGTGTGCATTGCTGGTGCGCTCCTCTTCACATCAACAATTGGATGCGGCAAAGGAGGCAGAGGAGCGAAGTGCATTGCATCGCATCGTATCACACCCGCTATCCGTCGTTTAGCTCGTCGTGGTGGTGCCAATCAAATCCTCGCAAATCGACGCACAGAAGCCGATGGCGTCAAAGTCAAGGAAAGCATAAGCGAATCCGTAAAAGCTACCGCTCCCAAAACTAAACTGCTACATCCGACGCAGCAGATTCCGTACAACCCATTAAACCATTCCAGTCCTTCTCAGGACTATCAATTTGTTTTGAAACAAAAGAGTTTAAACCGGATAGACGACCTGACAACATGCTCGATGTCGTGGTAGCCATCGCCACAATCACATAGATTGTTTGCTGCGAGCCCAATGCAATAGAGATGTGACCTTAGGTTGTACTGATTGAACATAAGTCGAGATATCACGCGAATGAATTCACGACCTACATTCAATCCCTTGAACCATGCACTCGTTGAGACCTTAGGGATAATCAACGACCGAACTCATCTTCACTCCACATGCGCTGCCAACTTACGAGTGTGTGCTGACGAGGAATGGGGAAAAATTCATTATAAGCAATTTGCCTTTCAAAAAGTGTGCCTTCTGAAGCGCCCACCTTAGCTAGCGGGTCCGCTTTCTCATTTCCCGGAATCGAGCAGTGAGAGTGAATCTAAGGTAATCTTGAATAATTTTTCGACCAAAACACTCAATAGATGTCTTATACTTGTAAGGAAATAAGATAAGCGTTTATCAACTTTCATTGAGCGTATTGCCTCTATTGAGCTGAGACTGTCTGGAAAGTCTGACCCGTTTATGAATGAACCGTCAGTAAAGAACATTTTATATTGATGTAATAATGTTTTCCATTTTGTAATGTGTTGTATGGAAAATATAATTAAAAAACGAGCGATTTAATATTTTCAAATTAAAAAAATTTTCCTACCTGGAATCTCTGCTAAATTTAAAGAAGGGAGAGAGACAAACAAAAACAAACTGACGTCATATCACGAAGAGCGGGAGACAGATAATTCTTTCGCATCTCACAACTCACACTATCTGCTCAACAGCTCATCAGCTCATCAGCTCAGCAGCCCATCAGCTACAGCTCAACAGCTTATCAGCTCAACAGCTCAGCAGCTCAGCAGCTCAACAGCTCATCAGCTCAACAGTCTGGGAAGGTCCAAATGATTAATTAAATCTTGTAACAGAATAACACGCAGCTTGAATAAAGCAGATCTGAGTACGTTGATTGGTCTATTGCCCGGACACTGTCCGAGTCCGATATTTTTTCTGTAATTTTGAGAATCTGTAATGAAAGGGCCTGGCCGGGTAAGGGAGTAAAAAGTGCCCCCGAACCAAATCACCAGCTGTTTGGAAAATATTGTATAGGGTACTAAATAAAACATTTTGGCAGTAATACCATATATTTGAGTCCTTACATGATACACCATAGGATCTATGGTGAAAAATGCACCTTTACGTTTTTTTTCATGCCATTCTCAATAGCTTTGAGTATGAATGTTACCACTACGCCAGATCGCTTCCATTTCCAAAGGGTCTGGCTGGGTAAGGGTGTAAAAAGTGCCCCCAAACCAAATCATCAGCTGTTTGGAAAATATTGTATAGGGTACGAAATAAAACATTTTGGCAGTAGTACCATATATTTGAGTTCTTACGTGATACACCATAGGATCTATGGTGAAAAATGCACCTTTACGTTTTTTTCACGCCATTCTCAATAGCTTTGAGTCAAAAATAAGAAAAAAAAAATACTGAAGGTACATCGTGCTAAGGTGTATCGATAAATATCTTCAAGCTATTTTTTGAAAATTAAACAAAACTTTTTTTTTGTATTTAATTTTTTGATGGAAAAATTGTTTCGTTTCCACAAGATATCTCAAGGTGCTATAAATAATCGACTCTACATACGACTCTAATTTCTCTACCCGTCTATTACAATAAAGAAAATTATACGTTCTTCGAAACAAAAATGTAAAGCATTATCTAAATGAAAACCCCGCGTTCTGATTGGTCGAATGGCCTAAAAAATTTGTACTTTCTCAATTGTGTTGTTGAATGAGCTTGTAATGTAGCGATAATGTCACATTGCATCTAACGGAGATATAAATGACGTGGCTGTGAAATATTCTGGTAGTGACACTCTAGACAGCGATCAGCTAACATATATTGAAGCTGAGAGTTAATTTGAAAGTATTTCTTTCATTTTATCTTTTATTTTATGTCGAAGATAATAAATAAATAAAAGATAAAACTAAACTCTCAATTACCGGTCTTGAGAGAATTTTTGAATCTCGCTGTTGTTGCTGTCTGTTGCTAGTTGGATGACTGATGAATCGTGTCTGATGTATGCGTTCAACTCTCTTCTTTGTTTGTTTACTGAGCTTTAAATGTTCCGATCCTTTCGTCTCCGACAGTTAATTTTACTTTATAAAAAAAGTCGTTTTCTTTCAGGAACGCAATAAAACTGATTAAAATCTTGAGATTAGTCTCGACTGAGAGTTTTTCATAGGTTTTGAACTATATTGTGACTGGCTCGAGCATGATGTTTCACCCAACGGATGATGTCAGATGAAGGAAACTGAATATCTTGAGGTGATTTTTATCTCCCCTTGCCATTCGACTTGTCGGCGGCTGTGTTTCCGAGTACTCCGGTATAAGCAGGAACTCAATAGGTTTTTTTTCTGAAAAAGTTTGCGTTCGTTGCTTGTTTCAGCTTATATGAGGTCGATTCCGCATTACGTCACGTTTATGAATTTTGAAGTTTGAAGCCTCTAGAAAATAAACAAAGGCAAAGAGCAGGTAGGGGAATTAGGGGTAAGCCCGGTCCAAAAGGGAAAGTATTGTTTTGTGAGATCTGAGGGCACATATTGTTATGCTTCCCTCACAGAATCATTCGGGCCCTTTGTCAATAAATATACTTGACACCAGCTGAACCAGTTTGAATGTGGCAACCGTCAAATGAGATGTATTCTAATTCTAGATGTTGCTATCGAATAAGGTTCGAATCACTCAACTGATTCCGAAGATATGGTCGGAATAAGCTCCGGTGAACATGGAATATGGAAAAACAATAAATTTAATATTAGGCAAACCTATCATGCGGCACCTCAAACCACACCACAATTCAATCACTAGTTCGATGGAATCTAGATCCTAGTTTCGAGCTTACCACCTTTCGCAAAACGTTATCCTGTAATGTAGACCTGGGGATTACAAAGTCTTGGAACGATAGCCTCTTCTGCAAGGGCGAGGTGCTCCTGAAACCCACTCTTACAATTCGATTTCCTTGAGATCTGCGAGGCATCTGAAATAGATGGAAAATATGTCCCAATAACCTTCAACTAACTCCATTCAAAGGGTGACGGTCTTACCCCAACAGCATATATTTTTTAAGGAGACTATTTCTATTAATTTATTGCTTCAACTTGACTCAACACGAATCCCAGTGATAATTAACATTCCAGGGGACAAACTCTAGAACAACGAAAAAGGATTTGAAACCTAACATGTAAAGTGTTCAAAAACATAGTTAATTAGAGTTTTCTAGTAAAAATTCAGGGTTCCCGGTTGTTGGGGTTTTTTCGGACGACTCTTTGCAGCACGCGGGAATTGTTGGTGAGCGAGCTCAAAGCTATAATATAATATATTCACATAATGAATTCAGATATGATTTACAATAATTCATCTCGACTTACATTTGGTCTCCTTGTTTTGTATACAGCGAAGCTTACTACAGGATGACTTAAATTGATTTCAATATTAATTTCTAATAACACTCGGATGGAACTCTACCTTTTTGTGGTTAGCAAAGATGTGTATGAGGAAAACATATGGGATTGTTATGACAGCTGTATTTCGACGGTTATCAGACGACCTGTCATGGAGCGATGCTGATGCTACTGAAATGCGCAGGGTGATATGAAGTGAACAGTGGCGTGATTTGCCCCCTCAACATTCCCCTACCCGTAATGCACGTCCATCGAGTCCGGTGGTACTGCGTTACTTCCTGCTTCAGTGTTTTCCGAGGCCTTGATGTTCAAGATGGCAACCCGAGTCACTGGTCGTCGCATCACTCCTCCTGACGTCTTCACTTGAACTTGTCTGCTTCGCTCATCTCTCCCCTTTATTACGGAAACAATACGTCCTCGCAGCCATCCGTTTCGGACAGACGGATCCACGACGACAGCTAGGTCTCCAACTTTCGGTTCTTTCACCTCTCCGTACCATTTGGTACGACCAGCAATGGTCGGGAGATACTCTCGCACCCAGCGGCTCCAAAATTGGTCCACGAGGTTAGTGGTCAGTCTCCAGTTGGTCCGAACAGATTCAGGACATCCAGATATAGGCTTCGGAGGTTGAGTAACTCCCTGCGAGCTCAGCAGCAGAAAATGATTTGGCGTGAGAGCTTCTTGCGATTCCGCTTCCAGTGATACAAATGTCAGAGGTCTAGAGTTGACTATCCCTTCCGCTTCGGTCATCAATGTGAGAAGAGTTTCGTCGTCCGGGTTTCTGCTGCTATTCAGGGACGAAAAGGCGATCTTGATCGACCGGATGAGCCTCTCCCACGAACCACCCATGTGGGGAGCGGACGGAGGATTGAATACCCACTTGGTGGCAGCGTTGGTGAACACGGCGGATAGCTGTTGGTTCATATCTAGGATCTGATGCTGTAGCTCACGGTTGGCTCCGAGGAAGTTGGTGCCGTTATCACTTCTAATCTCCAAGGGTGATCCACGCCGCACTACGAATCGTCGTATCGCCATCTTACAGGCTTCAGTGGAAAGGGAGTGTACCACCTCCAGATGGACGGCCCGAATGGTGAGGCACGTAAACAGCGCCACCCATCGTTTGGCCAGAGAACGTCCGACCTTGACTTGAATGGGACCGAAGTAGTCCAGTCCAACATAGCTGAACGGTCGAGTATATGGACTGAGTCTCGCATCAGGAAGTGGTGCTTCACGTGGGCACAGCGGTTTTGCCTTTGACACTCTGCACTGCATACAGGTTCTGGAGAGTTTCCTGACTAGTGCTCGGAGACAGGGTACGTGAAATCGCTGGCGGCCTCGTTGATAACGGTTTCATTGTTCGCATGCAGATAATGTCGGTGATACCACTCTACGACCAAGTTGGTGAGGCGATGACCTTTCGGGAGGATGATTGGGAATCTAGTATCGTGCGGAACGAAGATTGCCCCAGCGATTCGAGTGTCCATTCGCGCTACTCCCCATTCGTCGATGAACGGTGATAGCTTGTAAAGACGGCTACCTTGGTTGAGTTTCGATTTTCGTCCATCTTTTGTCATGTGGAGTCGAACCATCTCTTCCGGAAACTCAGCTAGCTGCGCCGATCGCCATAGGGTATTTTCAGCTCTATAGATTTCTTCCTGGGTAATGTGCGAGGATTGCAGTGGTTGTTTTGCCGCCTTGCGTCTACAGTTGTCTGTGAAGCGGTGGATGTATGCAACTGTTCTTTGGAGCCGCTCGAACTTCGAAAAGCGTTCCCAGTTTAATGATAATGTTGCACTGCTATATGGATGTGACATTGTCGAGCTTCGGTTTCGGTTTCCTCTGGTTTTACTTGTTGTGGCCAAGCCTCCTCTGGTGCCCATAGAAACTCCGGGCCTTTGAACCAACGGCTGTCGGGTTTCAGGTTTGGTCCACTAGCCCACTTGGTTCCATCATCCGCGACGTTGATTTTCGATGGAACGTACCGCCACTCCTCAATGTGGAAAGGATTTCTCCTATCCGGCAGGCGACAAACTGTCGATAGCGACGATGATCAGAATGGATCCACGAAAGGACGGTTTTTGAATCGGTCCAAATCACTCGTCGCGATATTGGGAGACTGTGACTGCTGCATAACGTTTTCATCAACCTACAGCCTATTAACGCCGCCTGCAGCTCCAGCCTCGGGATGGATAACGTTTTCAAAGGTGCTACTTTCGCTTTTCCTCCGACAAGTGCACACTGGAACTTTCCATGGATGGTGGCCCTCAAGTAGGCGACACAAGCATAGGCAGTCTCGCTGCAAGTGCAAGTCCTCTATTTCCGATGCCGTTACGCCCGGAAAATAGGCACGAGGTATACGAACAGCTTTCAGGTCGTTGAATTTGGCTACCCACAAATGCCATCGTTCAAGGATTGGCTCGCCTACCACGTCGTCCCAACCAGCTTTTGTGCGCCATATATCCTGAATGATAACACGGCCATGGATAAGGAAATGGGAAAGAAGCCCCAACGGATCAAACTGGCTCATAACGCACCGTAAGATGCCTCGCTTTGTAGGGGTGACGGCTCCCAAGTCGGTATCGCTGGAGAACACGAAGACATCCTCGGTTGCTCTCCATTGCATGTCTAGCACGCGTTCTGCTTCGGGACCGCCTTCACCGACGATCTTCGTTGCTCTCGCTTCGGTATCCCCAATCTGGCGGAGTACTGCGCCTGAATTCGAAAGCCAGTTGCGAATTGTGAATCCGCCTCGTTTATGCACCAACTTGACCTCCTCTACAACTTGACATGCTTCTTCCTCACTGTCGAAACTATGCAGGTAATCGTCGACATAATGCCGGCGCACAATCGCCTCCGCGGCCCTCGGATATTGTTCTGCTTGCTCGGCTGCATTCAAATTTTTTACGAACTGCGCCGAGCATGGTGAGCTAGTTGAGCCGAAGGTTGCTACGTCGATCACAAAGGTTTTCGGAAGACGCCCGGTTTCACCGGGCCAGACGAACAACTGACTGTAACGATCTGCTTGCCGTATCTTCAACTGATGGAACATTTCCATGATATCTCCCACGACTGCAATCTTCCGCTCACGGAATCCACAGAGAATATCTGGGAGAGGTTGGACTAGATCCGGTCCTTTTAGTAGCATGCTATTCAGGGATATGCCGTTCACTGTTGCTGCGGCATCCCACACGATGCGAATCTTGTTGGGCTTCTTGGGGTTTCGAACTATTCCAACCGGCAGATACCACAGTCTCCTTTGATCCGCTTCGGCTAGTTCCTCCTCCGTAGCTTCGTGAATGTAGCCCTTTTGCTGGTATTGCGCTATCTGCCGCTGGACGTTATCAAACAAGGATGAATCCGCGTTGAAACGGCGCTCCAAGCACCGTAGCCGTCGGACAGCCATAGCGTAATTATTGGGAAATTCTACATAATCGTAGCGCCACAGTAATCCAGTCTCGAAGCCGTTTTCGACTCTTCTAGTCGTCTGCTCGAGTATTGCCCCCGCTCGCTTGTCGTCGTTCGATTCGGGACTCTGATTCACCGAGACGCCCACGTTCTCGACCGTGAAATATTGCTTCACTAGCTCGTGCAGACTCCTGTCTACATCACAACCACATATGTGCAAGTTGCAACTCGCAACGTTCGTCCCGTTTGGCATTGAGCCGTAGATCGCCCATCCGAGACGAGTTTTTGCTGCCACCGGCTCTCCCACGCAACCTTCGCGTATTTGTTGGGTGGCGGTGAGGTGAGTATTCTTTGCTCCAATGAGAATTCCTGGAGCTTTGAATTCGAAGTCTACGACCGGTAGCTTCCGCAGATGAGGGAAACGCTCGGCAAGTTCTTTATAGCACAGCGTCTGCGCAGGTAGTGCAAGGGACTCGACCGTCCTGACGTCTTTTAGTGGATATCGCTTGCCTCCACTGATACCCGAAATCTCCACCTCTACCTGACGGGAGCCTTCTTCCTCACGGCTAACGTTGCTTGTCCAGGTTAGGCAAAGACGCTTTTCCATGCCTTCAACCTGTAGTACGTCGGCTATTCCCTTTTCGAGGAGTGTGACGGACGATCCTTCGTCGATGAAAGCTAGCGTCTCAATATACCGTCCTTTGTTGAAGAGTCGCACCGGCAACAAGCGAAACAGTGTCGAGCTCTGGACGTTGTGAGCATTCACACCTTCCGTTGCATCATTTCACTGGCCTGCTCCGCCTCTTTGAGGTATTGGATGAGATGGATTGGTCGACGAATTGCCCGATCCGCCGTGCAGAAGCGGATGGTGTCGCATTTGACAACCTTGAACTTCACAGCGCGATGAGGACCGGCAGGGTTTTCCGTGGGTTCCGTGCTTCCCGAGGCAGATACGACACAAATAATAATTATGCACCACTTTCCAGCGGTCATCCCGGTCCATCTTTTTGAAGACGTCACAATCCTTCACTCGATGGTCTGGATTCCCGCAGACCAAACAGCTAATTGGCGAAGCTGCTTTTGGTGATTCCACCTTCGGGGCCTCGTCAGCTGTTGCGTCTGATGTAGCAGCATGGGCATTCACAAAACCTTTCAGCTTCTCCTCTCTCTTCTGCTTACTTCCCCTTGGATCCAACGTAAGAGTGACTTCAGCTGCTGCCGAGACCAGATTTGCCATGTACCGACCGAATACACGGAGGTCGACCGCCGCGAATTGTCGTTTGAACGTCACCCAGTCAAGCTTCAAATTTGCTGGCAGCTTATCCACAAGTTCTTGGAGCAGCACGGGTTAGATAGATGTTGCACTTGTCCCGCCGCCTCCAAATGTTCGCTGAAGTTCTGTACCGCCATGCCGAAAGCCGCGACCGTGCACAAATTATCCGCTTTTGGTGCTGGAACATCGCGGATCTTCTGGAGCAGCGCGTATATTATTTGTTCTGGTCGCCCGTACAGCATCTGCAGCGTATGTATCACTTGTGGCACTGATGTAGGTAATAATAAACGACTACGAACTGCCTCCAATGCGGCACCCTTCAGGCACTGTTGGAGACGACCATGGTTTTCAACGTTACTGTAGCCGCATGCTTCCGTGGAGGTGTTAAAAGCACTGAAGAACATGGGCCACTCTTCGGAATTGCCACTGAACAACGGTAAATCCTTCGGCATAGCATGTCGCGCTGCGATTTGACGAGGTGTAGGGGCTAGCTCGTCGATAATCGCAGCTGGTCCCATTTGTCCACCAAGAGGTCCCATTTGTCCACCCAGAGGGATTTGCGGGTAAGCATATTGCGAAGAGGCTACCTGACCTACTGGTGCGAAATTGTGTAAACTATTCGGTACCTGATATGGCTGACACACGTGCCACGGTTGCATTGGATGACTTCCAATCTGTCCCACTGAGCTGATGTATGGTGGCAGGCACTGGGTGGAACTGGTAAAGCCTGTCACTGGATTGACCCAATTGTTCGTGCTGACTGGCGTCGACGCCCCCGGTCTGTTTGCTCCTCTGCCAGGTTGAAAATCGTGGGAGAGGCTCCCTTGCCCACTTGCATACCCACTCGTTGTCGGTTGGCTTAGTTGCGAGTTTGATTGCATCGACATCGTAGGAGAGATTATCCAAGAAGGGAGAACAGATGTACCTCCGAACAATGACGTGACCGCAGGTGACGATGGTGTTGTTTGTGGAATAATTTTTGTATTTCCAGCAGCGGAATGCTGCGGTCTGGTTCTGGAAGACGTTACTGAGACCGTCACCGTTCTCGCCGGCGCAGAAGTTAGCTCATTCTGGCTGACGGCGACCTGATCCAAGCGATGTAACCAATCTCCAAGACTACCAGCCATCACATCCCTGTTGGTTGCTCCACACCTCGCATTGATGACGTCGTACCGCGCTTTCCACATCTCTTTCTCCAACTGCAGCTTACGTTGTTCCAACTGGATCGTCTGTTGCAGCTCAATTTCCCTTAGCAGGAATGCCTTCCGCTCTTCCAACAGTTTGAGGTTAAGCTGGGCGAGTTCCCCAATCGGCTTTGCTCCTTCGTCGGATCCGTTCGCGTTAGTTTGCCCGTGTGCAGGTTCGAGGCCAACCGAAACATTCGAATCAACACCGACGACGCTGTTAGCAGATTCGACGACGCATTTATGGCACATCCAATATTCGTCCTTTCGCCTTTCATCGAAACCAGCACATCCGAAGTGCGACCATTTGCCGCATCCTTCGCATTGTACCATGTCATCGGCGTTGTTGGCGAGATCGCACATTTGGCAATCGCGGGAATTGTTGGTGAGCGAGCTCAAAGCTATAATATAATATATTCACATAATGAATTCAGATATGATTCACAATAATTCATCTCGACTTACATTTGGTCTCCTTGTTTTGTATACAGCGAAGCTTACTACAGGATGACTTAAATTGATTTCAATATTAATTTCTAATAACACTCGGATGGAACTCTACCTTTTTGTGGTTAGCAAAGATGTGTATGAGGAAAACATATGGGATTGTTATGACAGCTGTATTTCGACGGTTATCAGACGAACTGTCATGGAGCGATGCTGATGCTACTGAAATACGCAGGGTGATATGAAGTGAACAGTGGCGTGATTTGCCCCCTCAACACCGGTCTTACCCCCAGTTTCCCTCACACTGCATCCGGCGAGAGATATAAATTATTTGACTCAGTGACTGACATTGACATTGAGTTTTTGTTCGCTACCAACAGTGCGAATGTTGACCAAGTGTGAAAATAGATTCCCTTTTAGAGGCGAATGAACTTCAAAGTTTAAAGCAAAGAAAGAAAGAAAGATTCCCTTTTTTAACCCTATCCTTACCCCCAATCAAATCATTTCCTCCTATTCAAAATACAATGTATGACACATCCACAACCAGCACAGTAATACGATGCACAGCATAACAGAAGCCGAACGCACACAAATAAATATGTGCATGCAAAACTATTCCTGCGAATATACAAACATTCCAATTCCAACATTTGTAGAAGTAGCATCGCGAATAAACCATCCGTGTTTTTGAAAGTATTCCAAAGTGTTTCGATTATCTAGTGTTTTTATTTTCCTGTTCCACATCCAATTGTCTTCCCTAAGTGCCATATTCCGTGTATTTTCGTATAATCCTGAGCTATCATCTAGCCGAAGGAACCGCCATAATCCTCAATGGGGTGATCCACCATTTTTTGGTCCTTCGAACCGGATTGTGGAACCACAACCGTGGTGACAACAGCGCCGTGTTGACTCAACCGAGCCCGCTCCATTTCCGTTGCTTTCGGCTACATTTGGTGTGCATCAGCCGATCGCAATATTTCCAGCCGCTACTGGACTCAACCAAGTGCTATGTGTTTTGTGTGGAGTAAAGATTGTGTCCGATTGCAAATTTCTGTGTGTCCTTCGAATAAAAAGAAAGTTTTCGACGCAGTGTGTGAAAGCGTTGTGCTCCCTTGGCCGAGTGGTTAGCGTCATAACTAACATGCCGGGTGTTCGGGTTCGATTCCCGTTCTGGTCGGGGGAATTTTTCGTCAAAGAAATTTCCTCCGACTTGCACTGTGATCACGCGTATTCTAGAGCTTGCCACACAGAATGCATTCAAGGCGTGTTATTTGGCATAGAAATCTCAACTAAGTACTAATAAAAATGACGCAAGTAATACTACGTTGAGACGGCGAAGTTCCTCTAGGAACGTTAGTGCCATTGAAGAAGAAGAAGTGTGAAAGCGTTACTATGAAATTGTCCAAACGTGATCGATCCTGGAAACCGTGTATGAAATCATCACGATCAGTGTTTGGATTTCGATCAAAATCGAATGATACACAATGTGTCATGCAAGTAAACTCTCACGAACATATATAACCAAATATGAGAGGATCATTCAGATACTTGTATGAATGTCAGTAATCACTTGTGTAATATTTAGTGATTAAACTAAAGGCTGATTCAGACGATGCCAGTCAGCGCTCTAGTTGAAGTATCCAGTGAACAGAGAACAGACACTCTGTTCAAGTTACTGGTACCAGTATCGAACAAGTAATTAGCCTCGAACTTGAACAGAGTGTCTGTTCATTATTCACTGGATACTTCAACTAGAGCTGGCATCGTCTAAATCAACCTTAAGAGAGGAACGAAGACTGTTGATTGCATATCCGATCTGTATCAAACATCGCATACCATTTTCGAAGCCTGCATACAAGTTTGAACCACATATATCGTCCCATTTTACTATAGCGAAACCCACTGCACAGAAAAGTGCAAAGCAATAAATGATACAAGAAAAATTACGTCATCATTTAGTCACCATTTGCGGAGAGCAGCGAATTCCCAAAGAGATAAAACGCGAGAGTTTTTGCTTCTCACTGGAGCGGTGTTGCTAGTAAAACTATGCGGTCTATATGAATATACATATTTCAAGGGATAGCGGCGTTAAAAATGGAAAATATAATCTTACTACCCTCCCTTAGCCTCTATCGAGCTAAATAATCATATAGTTTGCACTCTCTGAGACTTAAAAATCAGGATCTGCTACATTAGCTGAATATGAATCTTTCGCTTTGCGTGGTCCATACGATCCTGCTGTTTCATGATGCATGGAGAGGTCGATATGCATATGTTAGAGGCAAAGAAGAAAATAAGCTTTCTGACCAAAAGCGTATAGCTTTGCTTGCATGCTGGTGTGCAATAAAGTGCGAGCCGATGCAGAGTTGTCTCGTGATTTGCAACACATAACAACAAAAGAATACCGCTGGGGGAAATGTTCATATCATATTTGATCATATTTGAACGAACGAAAGCGATTTTCTAATGAGTGGATCATTTGGCAAACACTGATCACGATCATGTGTGTGAAGAACTAAAGAGTTTAATGATTTCCCTAATGCCGATGCCACACACACAATTGAAAATGCATCTCCAGGAAAGGATGTCAGATATAGAGGCGGTCATCTATCTGCGTGACCAAGCAAAAAAGAAAGTAACACGTGTTCGAGACGCAATTAATGCAGCTTGTGGGGCGGCATACGAAAATGATGTCGCACGTTTGAATGTTTATTCCAGAAATTTTAAAAACCACTTCGAAGAATGTGTGCGTTTACACCACCAGATAATGGCTATGTGTCCCGACGAGAATTTTCACGATCCAGATGAATGGTACCTCGCTTTTGAGGACCATTACAATGAAACGTATGTTGTTGGGAATATCAGTTCCACGCGAAGCGAACCCAACCTTCAACGAGAGCAGAGAGGATTCATCTTGTGAAATGTATGCTACTGTGAACCCCAACTTCGAGTGTGATATTGTCCGTACGATGTCCGTTCTCCAACGTGAACCCAAGGGCCGTGAACTGAGATGTAACTGTAATCTATCAGATACCTGCCAAAAGTGTAAAAGTAAGGATTCCACATTGTTGCATTTTGATAACTCGCCTAATTCCCCGCCTATTTTTCCTGTTACTAAACCAGACCTTTTCCCATTGATGTGATTCCTATTTCCCTTATTTCCCCACTTGCCACCAATTGCTCTGTTAATGATGCTCCCTGCCTTGATGTTAGCCTTTCAACGACTACCGTTACTAATGTTTTAGACAGCAATGACAAATCCCTGCCGTGCCGTGTTCACTTAGTGTCAACCAAATTTGATCCCATACCAGTTCGTAACCTACCTGAATGGAAATCATCCATAATTCCCACTATCTTTGTTTGTCCAGAGACCTTCTTAATTGATAGAAGCTCTTTTCGAAAACTCCAAAGAATTTTTGAATCGTTTCTGAAATTTTACTACAACGCGGAATCACATATAGTCGAACCTTTTACCATAACAGACGACGCGATGCGAAACATAACGATTGACTCCTTGTTACTACGAGAAATAATCTGGAAGTGTATCTCACTCTATGTTCTATGTTCTATGTTAGATACTGGGCAACTCATGAAGATGTGTCCGAGAAATGTCTGTAATGTCATCCTATGTCAACATCGGCTCCAATTCCGCTTCATTGAGTTCAACTATTGCTTAGCCCGGGGGGAGAATGTTCGCGACCAACAGTGCGAATGTTGACCAAGTGTGAATATAGATTCCCTTTTTTAACCCTATCCTTACCCCCAACCAAATCCTTTCCTCCCATTCCAAATGCAATGTATGACACATCCACAACCAGCACAGTAATACGATGCACAGCATAACAGAAGCCGAACGCACACAAATAAATATGTGCATGCAAAACTATTCCTGCCAATATACAAACATTCCAATTCCAACATATGTAGAAGTAGCATCGCGAATAAACCATCCGTGTTTTTGAAAGTATTCCAAAGTGTTTTGATTATCTAGTGTTTTAATTTTCCTGTGCCACATCCAGGGCCTGATTCTCGAATACACTTCATGGTGGAAACGAAATAAACGGCACGCCATTGAACTACGTTTTACGAGTTAGTGAAGTGTCGAAGATAATAATGAGTTCTCAGGCAGAATGAACACTTTTCAAATAAAAAATCAATAATGAAAATTAACTTCTTCGTATCAAACTGGTATTCAATGTGAGTGGAAAACTTGGTTTTCTTCATGTGATATAATAATCTCATACAATAGATTCATCTGAATATAATTTGATATTATAATGATAAATTTAGTGGGAAACTAATCTCGTATCCAGATGTCGACACTGTACCGTTGTCATCGCGAATACGTTTCATTCCGTTTCCACCGTGAAGTGTATTCGTAGTGTATTCGAGAATCAGGCCCTCAATTGTCTTCGTTAAGTGCCATATTCCGTGTATTTTCGTATAATCCTGAGCTATCATCTAGGCCTCCTTCAGCCGAAGGAACCGCCATAATCCTCAATGATGTGATCCACCAGTTTTGGTTTCACTTTAGACAACCAGACTTAATATGAAAATTAGAATCTGTTTTTGAAGGCTACATAATAGTTACAACAAAATCACGTATCAGAGTCACCAAAAACTCTATTAAAGAGTTAATTATAAAAATTCGTTCTTTCCTAAGTTGATATCGGACTTTATAAATGAATTGAAGGCGAATTGGATAACGTAGATAACAATGTCCAAAATTGGGCACAAAACAAATTGATATGTAAATCTCAATCTGTAAAATCATGTATTTGTTTTTCAAGCATTACACATTTCTTCCAACGTGTTACATGTGTTTTCCATACAGTCACTGAAAAATTCTTCCGGCTTTTCACCCAGCACGCGATAGGTGCTTTCATCTCATTGTCCGAGCTGTAATGATTACCTTTAAGGGCTCTCTTGAATAGAGAAAACAAAATAAACATCGCAAGGCGCAAGGTCGGGAGAATACGGAGAGTGTGGAATTGATTCGAACATCAGGTTTTTCAGAGCCTCTCCAGTTTCACATTTTGGTGCCAGATTGCCTCTTATACGACAAACTCGACGTCGAAGGTGGTTCATAGTCTGTAATACTGAGCAGAATTTACCATTGCCCCTTGTTTCAGAATCAGTCACCAAATTCGGTGAACATTCCAAAAAACAGTCAAAAGATTTTTTGCGGACGGTTCTATTATGAATTTTTTTTTATAAAAGGATAATGTGAATATGAATGATGTCGTCACAATAAACAGCCTATAAACGACGATCACACTAGGATTCATTTTCTCAGCAGTTAAAAATCCGACAACAGCGGGTTGTTTAATTCGCGTTGATATAGCACCAGAAACGACGCCATACTTCCAATGCGCAAAACAAACTGAGTGAAACCAACGTCTTCAAACTGCGCAGGCCTATAGAGGAAAAATAGTACTTCCACATGCTACCTGGTGCGCTTCAGAAGTTTAGTTAGTTCGTCTTTTACAATGTGTGCATAACTTATCAGCCAACTTTCATATATTTATTCATATTTTATTATATGAAACTTCAATGTTCTTTTTCAGATGACTATTAACGCCGCATTAGGATTCGATTCTTTCCTAGTTATGCGACATGGATCAAAATCAACAGTCGTAGAATCTACATGCGACATAAGAGGTTTTAAAGAGTTACATGGATCCCGCTTGGGTTGCTACTTTTGCAATGATGTTGTAGCACCGGGAAATGTAAGCAAATGTAAACGATTATTTTCAACTCAGTAATATTTCCATATTTCTGCAGTCTCTGAAAGATCGAACTTTGGACCAACAATGTACTGTAACTCGACCTGCTGTTTCAAATATAGCATCAAGCTTAGCAGTTGAGATGGCCGTTTCTTTGCTGCAACATGGAGATAGGTAAGATGTATTTTTTCAGTAACTTCTGTAACTGTAACTTCCGCTTCTTCATTTTAGACATTCCGCTCCAGCCTATTACAGAACATCCAACATAGTTGATGATTTAGAAAATATACCGGAAGGATTACTGGGTATCATTCCACACTCAATTCGAGGAAATATATATGATTTCAAGTATCTCATAACGGCGACTGAGAGGTTTTCAGAATGCGTAGCGTGTTCTTCGGTAACTATTTACACTCATCTTTAGTTTATATATAATTCTCATTCTTTTACAGCACATACTGGATATGTTCGAACAACAGGGTAATCCTTTTGTGTTAGATGTGATCAATTCATCGAAAATTTTGGAAGATATTACTGGTATTTCTCAATTACAAGAGGGCGTTGATGAGGTAAATATTCTTACTGGTTATTCTCGTATGGAATATGAACATAATGACAAACTATTCATTATGTCAAACTATTCACTATAATTCTCAAATATGTCCGATTTCTCGGTATTCGGGTATAATAATAGAAAGCGCCTCGTAATGTATTTAATGAGAATATTTCTACAAGTTTGGTGAGCGCTCAACTTTCTAAGGAAATATGTCCGCATACTACATGAACAGAAATAACACGGTTTTAAATGCCATGTCCCATATTGTCCACATGGGAATTCTTCCTTTTTTATTAAAAAAAAAACAATTTCCTTTTTTATTCAAAAATAACTGCGCAAGGTGCTGTCCAAAATGTCGAAGTTCTTGTCTACAAGATAATTTTCAACGATCTGAATAAATTATAATAAAAATGTGCAACGTCTGCGGGTTTACTGTCAGCTGCAAAGAACACATGAATAATAATATTAAAGTTTAAATTTTCTGTCAGAATGATACTTCATATTGTGGAACTGCCGAAGTCTTTCGTTGCTCGGTAGAACTGGTCTTTCTTTTATCAGCTTATGCAGCACCTTCTTTCAAAGCAATGCCATTTCGTAATGTATTGCAAAAGTAGCTCAAAAAATTCAAACTTTTTCTCTCTGCGATTTCGCACTCCTTTTGATTAATTGGCAAAAAAATCGTTCATTGCAAATGGCGGTTGTAAAGCAAACGCGAGCCAAATACGTTTCAAAATGTTTCATTCATATTAAAAATAGTTTATCAAAATTTATTACAATTCAAAATCTTGCTGGCTGATAATGCTCACATGATTATACCCAAATTATTCCATACGAGACGTGTAGTTTAGTTTTTTTTATTTTGATCTAATTTTTTTTTCCAAAAATAGGTAATCGATTTTGATAGTGATAATGATTAATTTGAAACGAAAATAAAATCCAGGATAATTAATGAACTTGTATGAACTGAATTGTAGAGAAATCCACTGCTTTACAGCGTCTATTTTTTATTAAGTGTTGTAGCCACGGTCCCAAAAGGTTGAGGTCTGGTGTCCAAAAGACTCTGTTCGCGATATATTGGTCTTCTGCATGGCGAATGAGGTGAGATGACTCAAGTCACAGTATTTCCGAAGACGAATAGCGTGACTATTATTTGTTATTAGATGAGATTTGCAGTCGTGTTCTCTTCTGTTCTCGACTCGGGTATATAATAGAGGCTAAAAAGTAATATGACTTTAGAATAAACTTCGTTATTTCACGTCATTCGCGTGCAGAATAAGTGGCATCATTTATCAAACTACTCAGAAGTTTAAATCACACCTTTTCTTGGATTGAATTTTTATCGCTAGTTTTTATGCATGAGTTATGTAGAGTATACAATAAGGAGGGACCTCAGTCTCAAAGGTCAAGAAAATATAGTGAAGTATTTTGGTTATTATTTAAGATGTATTTTCCATTATTTTTTGAGTGCACGAATAATGATTATCATGCTGTTGACAGCTGCATGCGTAGATTCTGTTTGAAAATCGGTACCTTGCTGGTGGTATCGGTTCTCAAGCAACGGGATGTCCAATGAATATTTTGAAGCTTTAGGATGAAAGCTAAAGCGTTAAAATAAAGCGAAAAATCGCTTCCAAATATTTTCAGCAACGGCTTGTGGTCGGTTTGAAGAGTGAATCTGCGTCCGAAAATCATTTTGCGAAAACGGGTAACAGCAAAAATAAGCGCCAGAACTTTCTTCTCGATTTGTCCGTAGTTCTGTTCAGCTGGCGTCAGTGACCTTGAAGTATGTGTGAATGCCCTGACTGCACCATTGGGGAACCGATGCATAATCACTGCACCCAGGATGGAAACGTCGCCTGCGACGATAATTTCCTTATCTGAATCGTAGTTTACTAGCAACAAATCGGAGAGGATTGTTTGGAAACCGTTCGAAGGACCTCTGCGGCGGTCCAATCTAGAGATGGGCAAAACGGTTCATTGCAGTGAGCGGCTCAGAGCCGTGCACTCAATGAAAAGAGCCGGGTCATTTGAGCGGCTCGACGGCTCTTTTCAAGAAATGGTTTATTCGGATACGTAAAGAATGGAAGACATAAAAAACAAAGTTTAACCCTTTCGTTATGAGCGTCGTCTTTTTTTTTTATCCAAAATATATATTTTTATTAAGGCTCATATGGCGTCAACCTGACGGGGCCGGGAGTTCAATATTTCGACAATGTTTGCCTTATAACTATGTTAGTAATATGTAACCGATTACTCGCGGTTGGCTCGAGGTTAGTATTACAAGTGTTTTCGTAATTGTGATGTTGCTGTCTTCAATGATCTGTACCTGTGCCCGACACGGGATACTTCCTATTGGGATGCAGCTGACCATTAATCAGCAACGCCCCCCTAGTCTGTACCCCATATCTAGCGTGGTGCGTCTTCTCGAGGAATCCAGGATAGAATAGTCACTAGCCGGCGCAATCATCAGCTCGTGTAGAGTTGTCATGAGCGGTACAACCTTTGGCTTTTGTTGAATCATCAGTGGACTGCACAACCTTTGGCCCGTGTATCTGTAAAGAGTGTGTGTATGTATTGCCGCGACTAAGTAAAAGTTTATAGATCGAACAGGAGGGATACGAAACAGGGACACAACGAAGGAAAAATCATTAAACGTTGACATCGGCGTTCCTGAGGAACAGGTATAGATGAAGCAGAAGATCAGGATCACGGCTACCTAAGATATCCCGGACGGGGATATCCGATTGTCTGCCTTTTGCTCTTAGTGCTCTAGAGAGCTGAGCTGAGTGCTACTGTGCGAGCGTCGTCTTTAGACGACATGAAATTCATACTGGTCACACCAGCGCCTTGTGCATACTTTTCGGCGCAGTGCTCCGTACAGGGGTAGCACTTCAGCGGAGCACACTGCCGTTCTGAAGGGTTAAAATAATAATCAGTGCAGATAATAGTAAAAATATTACTTTACTGAAGGTTTTCTCTGATATATTCCCATCACAATAATCTTCTTTATTTTTTTTTATTTAAAAACATTATCTTTTCAATGTTATCTGATGAAAGTCTACTACATCTTTCACTGCAAACTTGTCCTGCTTTCGGAAAAAAACTCGCTCACATGGTACTGAAGTCACCGGAATAAATAATATTTAAAAAAAAAACAAATGGTAGAGCCGCGGAGAGATAGATTTCCTTTCATTCCGCCAAAGCTAAAGGTCGCTTATTCTCAGGAAATGTGGTTCCGCTAAATATTTATCTACAATAGATATTGCAACAGCTTTTGGATCATGTGAGGATCGAAGATTGCCAACCAATGCATCAAACTCCTCCCATACAGATGACCGCGCTTCACCACCAACGATTTGTAGTAGTTTCGTAGGCGTGTATTCTATGGATGTTATTTTAGCGTCCTTATCAACGACTAGTGTGCATAGTTGTACTTTCTGTTATCCCCAAAACCTTGCTGCTTGAAGCGAGGATCTACCAGTATTGGTTAGGATACTGATTCTCCTGACTCAAGATTTGTAAAAAACATTACCAGCTCCGAAATCAATTCATTACAGAACTGTTTTATAATCACTAGAACTGATTGCTCTTGATTCATATAATGTTGACCATGTCGAATTATCAGTCGGGAGAGTGTAGCAATTTTCGATAACGACAAAGTTTTCTCCCCGCTTTACATCCCAAAAATTTTTAAAATATTTGGAATGGAATGTTTTCATGATTAACTGTATTATATTAATCAAATTATTTCATTCGATACCCATTTGCGGGAGTTGCATGAAAAAAGTAATTGGCCATTTTGGAGTTGGATTTATCATAAATAACTGTGCCCTACTAATCGAGCCCTTTCATCTGATACCCATATGATGGTTTCCAGAAGAAATTTAGTCTGCCATTTTGTAACGGCCGCCATTTTGGATTTCCATTTTACATAAATAAATGGATTTGTATTTTACATAAATTTCATTTGATACCCATATTTATGGGGTTCCGAGTAAATAGGTAATCCGCCAAAATTTACAAACAACAAGCTAAATAAAACCGCTTAAAAAGCAGCATGGGAAACATATATTTCTTCCGCACTGCCGCAGGCCAAGGTTCGCCAGAACGAGCGTACGATCCACGGTTCTTTACCAATAAGCTGGCCCTTAAAAGAAACACGGTTCTTTTATGAACCGCAGTTCTTTTTTAAACCGTGGTTCACAAGTGAACGGCTCTTAAATGAACCGCGGTTCAAAAAGAGCTACGGCTCATAAAAGAACCATGGATCTTTTTTGAACCGTGGTTCATTCGAGAGTCGTTCATTTGAGAGCCGCGGCTCATTTTTAAAGAACCGTGGATCGTAAGCTCTTTCTGACGAACCGGCTCAAATGAGCGGCTCGTGAGCGCTCGCCCATCTCTAGTCCAATCGAAATGTGACACAGGAATTTGATTTGTGAAAGACAGGAACCACACTTCTCGATGTGGAGATGGAATCCATAGTCTTGAATTCGTTCCAGGACGGCGCTAAAGCTACGATCGTGCTCCTCTTGAGTTTTCCCAGCGATCATGATGTCGTCGGGATACGGTTTGACACCCGAAATGCTGACTACCATGCTGTCGATGATCATCTGGGAAGCACCAGGGGCAAATTTGACTTCGGAGGGCAAACGGCCGTACTGGAAAAATCCTTCATGAGTGTTGGCTGTCAGCATCTTACGGAATTCCTCTTCGACTTCCACTTGGAGGTATGCGTCTGAGATATCGATGTGTGAGAAAAAGTGGGAACCAGCTAGCTCGTGTGTTGAACGGGACTGACCGACCAGATTGATAAACCATCTTGATGCCGAAGACATTGAGATCCGGGTTGCTTGGAACATAAACTCGGCCTTGCTTGGTGGTGCCACGGACAGTGGAGTTTGCCCAAACTAGCACCACATGATTGTTTGACAACAAGGAAATGTCTCGAAAGGGCAGCGTTAATGCTAGACTTTTCGAGACTCACACAGAACGCAAAAGAGACAGTGTGCTTTGCGTTATCCAGTCTCGCATCTCACAAGTCATTGGGAGCTGCCTGCAACAAATGAGCGAGGTAGAAGGCAGCCGAGCGAGCAGAATTCCTGTGCGCGCTGAAATTCCGAAAGACGAGTATCGATTTTCTCTTCCTCACAGCCCTTCCATGTGCAAGACCGGGCTTTAGCAAGCGAGCTTGGGATTGGCCCTTTCTCTTCTCTTACGTAAAATTTTGTGATGTGTACAGGAAATGCCTCGTCGCGTTTCGATGCGAACAATGCACATGTGTTGTGTGCACGAAGAGATGCTCGTGACAATTGGTTAGGCCTTCTGAGATCTCACACAGCACGTAGAAGAGACAATGTGCTTTGCCATATTCTGCCTCATATCTCACACAATCATTGCGAGCTGCGTGTAACAAATGAATGAATTGATTGGATGACTAGCAGCGATATTTATGTGAAACAGTTCTTCATCACTAATTGTTCTACGTGTAATATTACGAAGATTAAAATTTTAACACCAGAAGCACAACTTCGCCCGACAGCACCAAATGTCACTTTGAGGCAGGCACTCGAGAAAGTCTCGCGAGCACCAACACATGTGCATCACTCATATTGAGGTGCAACGAAGTATTCTTGAGCACATCTCAATATTTTACGAAAGAGAAGAGAAGGAGCCGAACCCAGGCTCGTTTGCTAAAGCCCGGTCTCATCGCTTGCACATGAAGGGGTTGTGAGCAAGTATGGAAGTTCATTCGCTCATTTCTCCACACCTGATTATAAATCACTCTTGTATCTGCTTGGAATAATCATGGCGAAAAGAATGCAGCAAACAATCGTGAGATTGCACGATGTATCATTTTACACTCCCCGACCATCTTCATTCGGGACTGATATCAAACATAACAAAACAAAGAGTGGAAAACAACATTCAATGAATGAATACTCCTTTGGAAGGATCGCACGAAACAAAATAACAAGTGAGCCAAAATAGATTGAATCTGCGTGTATGTATGATTTTATTTTCCCTTGTACTCTTTTCCTTGTCAGCATTCAAGTGCACATGAAATCCGTCTTCCCGCTCATCAATAACTTACGTTAATATAGTCTTTTGCGTTGGCTTAGATCGTTTCATACTAGAAACAAAAAAATGTCATTGCAATAGTGCACAGGAAACAACTCGATTTCAATTATCTACCTATGTTTTACTGCCGCGATCGAGGCTCAATGATTGCTATTTGAGTGAAAACGAATGATTTTACAGAGACACTCGCTGGCACAAGCAAATGAGGCAAATGAGGGAATGCAAAAATTTCTGGAAATAGAGAGCGGAATCGAGACAGTACTTTTCCATTCTAATCGAGAATGAACTTTGCGAAGAGGATAGGTGAATGTTTTCTGTCTCAAATAAAGTGAGGCATAAACGGAGAATAGAAGGATGAGTTTTATCTGTGAATGAGTGTTGTTGAACGAATTTCGATGCGATTTTGCCATACCTGGTTGTGAGGAGGAGAAAATCAATACTCGTCTCTCGAAATTTAGCCGCGCGCGCACAGGAAGTCTGAAAACCTCTCAATATTTTACGAAATAAAAGAGAGAGAGCCAATCCCAAGCTCGCGTGCTAGAACCCGGTGAGATTGCCACAAAAAAGACGTAAAATTCAGTGTTAGTCTCCAGGGACCGACGCGGGGCTTAAAGTGTAAAAGTCCCTTTAAAAACAACAACCAAACTGTGGCCGAGTGGTTAACGTCAAACATTATCATGCCAGGGGTCCGGGTTCCATTCCCGTTCTGGCCGGGAGATTTCCGTCAAAGAAAGTTCTTCCGACCAGCACTGGTTCACGCGTATTCTAGAGCTTGTCACTCAGAATGCATTTAAGACGTGTTATTTGACAAAGAAATCTCAACTAAGTACTAATAAAAATGAGATGACTAATAAACATTGAGACGGCAAAATTCCTCTAGGAACGTTAGTGCCATTTAAGAAGAAGAAGATACACAGGCAGGCTTTTAAAGTTGTATCAGAAAATGCGTACAGCTCAATTGTACGATTCCACAAATCGCCACACGAAGTATTCTAGCGATAAGACGACGCGTCAGGGATGTTCAAAGCGATTGAATGAAGGCTGAAAGATTGTCCACAGAATGCCTTTTTGAACATTTTCAAAAGCTGGATATTCCCCCGACAGGTGTATGGCATGGTCCTCACAAGTAAAACGGAGAACTATTTCTAGTAGCTGGTATCAGCTTATAACAGCTGAATACGCATGATCACGGGTGCATATTATAATAGTCCCATTAAGGGTCTACTAGCTGAAATATGTGAACCGCCATTTGAGATGATATGTGTGCAGAGGATTGCATGCATTAATTAGGTGGAAGGAGTGTCCCTATCGCTTGATACGCCATACGGAGAAAGGACCAGGCAAAATATCAAACTCTAACAGGTGGGATGCTGCCTCGTCCACTGCGGTTGAGTCGTTTCTCTTCTAGCGCCTGGGATCAGGGCTCGGCAATGTCATATTCAACCCTAGGACGTTCATGGGACGATGAAATTCGTCTTCATATTCAAGTGGAAATGGGTTTTGGCTTTTTCCAGCAGTTTCTCCGTCAACATGACTCAATAGTAGGCTGACCGAATAGTTCATGATTGAAAACGGGACACGTAGGTTAATTGAACCGGCGAACTTCGTCCCGCTAAAACATGTTTTTTTTATATGAATATATTTGAACATTAACATTTCTAACTAAGCGTTCGTTCGTTCGAATTAACTTTATAGTTTAAAGTCTCTATAATAAATGAAAAGAAATGTGTTATTTCACTTGAAAATACATTACTATTTTCGATTCATAGGAACGTAACACGAATTTAAATTCCGTCAGTTTCAATTGAACTAAAAACATCACTGTGGAAATAATTTTTCTCAGATGTTTTCCATTTTCCTTCAAAATTTCCCATTTTTTTCGCCTTAGCATCTACGGGCAGAGACGAACACACAAAATCAAACAACTTATCAATTATAATATTTTTTTGTAAAAATTATGGAGTGAATGATACTAAGAATAAATCCAAACAATTAAACATTCTTAGATTTACTAGTTTTGTTTTTTATAATGAAGAATTTTTCGATGACGAAGCGACTTTGCAAAGTAGATTATGATTTTTGGAAATCTTATCATAAAATTTGTCACATTCCAGATCCATTTTCTGTTTGACAATTATCATAGCTTTAACGGTTTCAGTATTGAATCGTTACATTTTCGTTGTCCACACATTGTTCATGATAGACGCGGTTCACCATGCGGACACAAAATATAATCAGTCAGCTTCACGAATTCCTTACACTCTAGAAATTCGTTTTCCATTTCTGAAAATATTTGTGCCAGATGACTCATAATTGGTACGGAATCCTTGCTCCATCTGTTTATCGAATTAATTTCAATTGTTTCAAGAATTTTTCACTCACCAAACGAAATGTTTTCATCTATATGAACAAGTTGTTTTTACTAATGCTACGTTGAATCTCAGACCGATCCGGGATTGGCTTAACCCTTTTAGTACCGAACGAATATATATCGTCGTTTGGTGCACTTGTCAAAAATATCAACGACGATATATCGTTGCGCCTCCGTTGGGGCCTTATTGTGCTCATCACAGGAGGTCTGTGTTTCAAAATAACTTTATAAAATGTTAAAATGGTTCGTATTCGATCCAACACAAGTGAAAAAATGGTTATTAGATTTAACTTTTTGTTATATTTTATGTTGATTAGTGCCGCTAATCGGTATATGTTAAGACGCGTCCACATTACGCCGGTAATCGGCCTTATGCGCCCGGTGAAGCCGAATAATTGCAATGATTGCAAAATGCAATGTCTATACATTATACTAAAAGATGTATATAGAGCTATGACCAAATGATGAGTATTTTTTTTTTATATATTTTTCCATTCTAATCGAGAATGAACTTTGCGAAGAGGATAGGTGAATGTTTTCTGTCTCAAATAAAGTGAGGCATAAACGGAGAATAGAAGGATGAGTTTTATCTGTGAATGAGTGTTGTTGAACGAATTTCGATGCGATTTTGCCATACCTGGTTGTGAGGAGGAGAAAATCAATACTCGTCTCTCGAAATTTAGCCGCGCGCGCACAGGAAGTCTGAAAACCTCTCAATATTTTACGAAATAAAAGAGAGAGAGCCAATCCCAAGCTCGCGTGCTAGAACCCGGTGAGATTGCCACAAAAAAGACGTAAAATTCAGTGTTAGTCTCCAGGGACCGACGCGGGGCTTAAAGTGTAAAAGTCCCTTTAAAAACAACAACCAAACTGTGGCCGAGTGGTTAACGTCAAACATTATCATGCCAGGGGTCCGGGTTCCATTCCCGTTCTGGCCGGGAGATTTCCGTCAAAGAAAGTTCTTCCGACCAGCACTGGTTCACGCGTATTCTAGAGCTTGTCACTCAGAATGCATTTAAGACGTGTTATTTGACAAAGAAATCTCAACTAAGTACTAATAAAAATGAGATGACTAATAAACATTGAGACGGCAAAATTCCTCTAGGAACGTTAGTGCCATTTAAGAAGAAGAAGATACACAGGCAGGCTTTTAAAGTTGTATCAGAAAATGCGTACAGCTCAATTGTACGATTCCACAAATCGCCACACGAAGTATTCTAGCGATAAGACGACGCGTCAGGGATGTTCAAAGCGATTGAATGAAGGCTGAAAGATTGTCCACAGAATGCCTTTTTGAACATTTTCAAAAGCTGGATATTCCCCCGACAGGTGTATGGCATGGTCCTCACAAGTAAAACGGAGAACTATTTCTAGTAGCTGGTATCAGCTTATAACAGCTGAATACGCATGATCACGGGTGCATATTATAATAGTCCCATTAAGGGTCTACTAGCTGAAATATGTGAACCGCCATTTGAGATGATATGTGTGCAGAGGATTGCATGCATTAATTAGGTGGAAGGAGTGTCCCTATCGCTTGATACGCCATACGGAGAAAGGACCAGGCAAAATATCACACACTAACAGGTGGGATGCTGCCTCGTCCACTGCGGTTGAGTCGTTTCTCTTCTAGCGCCTGGGATCAGGGCTCGGCAATGTCATATTCAACCCTAGGACGTTCATGGGACGATGAAATTCGTCTTCATATTCAAGTGGAAATGGGTTTTGGCTTTTTCCAGCAGTTTCTCCGTCAACATGACTCAATAGTAGGCTGACCGAATAGTTCATGATTGAAAACGGGACACGTAGGTTAATTGAACCGGCGAACTTCGTCCCGCTAAAACATGTTTTTTTTATATGAATATATTTGAACATTAACATTTCTAACTAAGCGTTCGTTCGTTCGAATTAACTTTATAGTTTAAAGTCTCTATAATAAATGAAAAGAAATGTGTTATTTCACTTGAAAATACATTACTATTTTCGATTCATAGGAACGTAACACGAATTTAAATTCCGTCAGTTTCAATTGAACTAAAAACATCACTGTGGAAATAATTTTTCTCAGATGTTTTCCATTTTCCTTCAAAATTTCCCATTTTTTTCGCCTTAGCATCTACGGGCAGAGACGAACACACAAAATCAAACAACTTATCAATTATAATATTTTTTTGTAAAAATTATGGAGTGAATGATACTAAGAATAAATCCAAACAATTAAACATTCTTAGATTTACTAGTTTTGTTTTTTATAATGAAGAATTTTTCGATGACGAAGCGACTTTGCAAAGTAGATTATGATTTTTGGAAATCTTATCATAAAATTTGTCACATTCCAGATCCATTTTCTGTTTGACAATTATCATAGCTTTAACGGTTTCAGTATTGAATCGTTACATTTTCGTTGTCCACACATTGTTCATGATAGACGCGGTTCACCATGCGGACACAAAATATAATCAGTCAGCTTCACGAATTCCTTACACTCTAGAAATTCGTTTTCCATTTCTGAAAATATTTGTGCCAGATGACTCATAATTGGTACGGAATCCTTGCTCCATCTGTTTATCGAATTAATTTCAATTGTTTCAAGAATTTTTCACTCACCAAACGAAATGTTTTCATCTATATGAACAAGTTGTTTTTACTAATGCTACGTTGAATCTCAGACCGATCCGGGATTGGCTTAACCCTTTTAGTACCGAACGAATATTTTTTTTTTTTTTTTTTGACGTAGGACTACGTCTTTCATTTCTATACCGGGGTGTAAAATTAAAGTTTCGAAAACGAAAGCGTTACGCCGGAGACCGAGATTTTGAGCGTTAATAGCTCCTAAACAACTGAACGAAATGGTATGATAAACACTTCATTCGAAAGATAAAATGTCTACGCGTTATATACTTGTTACTTTTTGATCCAAAAACTTGTTTCAATAGTCTTAAAATTGCTTTCAAAACAGGCTATTGAAATCACCAATCGGTATATAAGCGAGCGGCGCTCGGAAATCCACTCAGTTCAAATTGAACAGCGATTGGAGCATGTTGTCGCTGTTGCGGTGAAGCTCTTTATTTATCATGAAAGCGCGGATGAACGGTGTCACCAAGAGCCTGTTTGTGCACCCTAGGCCAGAAGGGAGTCTATCAGGAGGAGAGTGATGCCACAAACGGTTCCCTGGGAAGACATCGCTACACACACATACACGCGCGGCTATTAACAGGTGGTTATCGAGTTGGCATTAACCACTGGTGGGCTTCCAGTATCGAGGAAAATGTGGAAATAACTAATCGTTACTGAAAATAATCTGCCAGTTCCTCTGGGAATTTTCAAAATATATTCATGTGAAAGAGTTTAATTGAATGTTTTCTATCCATGTAACACTGTGACCAAATATGTTTCAATCAAGTGCTATTAACAGGTGCTTATCGAGTTGGCATTAACCACTGGTGGGCTTCCAGTATCGAGGAAAATGTGGAAATATCTAATCGTTACTGAAAATAATCTGCCAGTTCCTTTGGGAATTTTCAAAATATATTCATGTGAAAGAGTTTAATTGAATGTTTGCTATCCATGTAACACTGTGACCAAATACATTTGGTTTTGTGGTTTTTCAATCAATCGCAATTAACAGGATAGCTTCAGAAGATTATTCTTCCCCATCAGTAGGATATTTCCGTATCCAATATTGTATGCGCCCGCAATCGATTATTGCTCAGTCGCCGAAAGTTCCGAGCTCAGAGAGTTCATTCCCCTCTAGTTTGCCTTCCAAATTGCCATCGTAAACCACACCTTCTCTCGATTCAATCACACACAAAAAGCATACTTAAGCGATATTCTGATGGTGAGACACATTCATTTTTCGTGAGGACATCGACAAGACAACATCGTTGCCTAACGTGCTGGAGGAGGTGGACGGCGAAGGATCGACACATACACGCGCAGAACTCTTTCCGTTAGGATGCCATTCAGCATCGAGAAAGTTCCGGAAAGATCTAATCATTGCTGGAAAATAATCTGCCAGTTCCTTTGGGAATTTTCAAAATATATTCATGTGAAAGAGTTTAATTGAATGTTTTCTATCCATGTAACACTGTGACCAAATATGTTTCAATCAAGTGCTATTAACAGGTGGTTATCGAGTTGGTATTAACCACTGGTGGGCTTCCAGTATCGAGGAAAATGTGGAAATAACTAATCGTTACTGAAAATAATCTGCCAGTTCCTCTGGGAATTTTCAAAATATATTCATGTGAAAGAGTTTAATTGAATGTTTTCTATCCATGTAACACTGTGACCAAATATGTTTCAATCAAGTGCTATTAACAGGTGGTTATCGAGTTGGCATTAACCACTGGTGGGCTTCCAGTATCGAGGAAAATGTGGAAATAACTAATCGTTACTGAAAATAATCTGCCAGTTCCTCTGGGAATTTTCAAAATATATTCATGTGAAAGAGTTTAATTGAATGTTTTCTATCCATGTAACACTGTGACCAAATACATTTGGTTTTGTGGTTTTTCAATCAATCGCAATTAACAGGATAGCTTCAGAAGATTATTCTTCCCCATCAGTAGGATATTTCCGTATCCAATATTGTATGCGCCCGCAATCGATTATTGCTCAGTCGCCGAAAGTTCCGAGCTCAGAGAGTTCATTCCCCTCTAGTTTGCCTTCCAAATTGCCATCGTAAACCACACCTTCTCTCGATTCAATCACACACAAAAAGCATACTTAAGCGATATTCTGGTGGTGAGACACATTCTTTTTTCGTGAGGACATCGACAAGACAACATCGTTGCCTAACGTGCTGGAGGAGGTGGACGGCGAAGGATCGACACATACACGCGCAGAACTCTTTCCGTTAGGATGCCATTCAGCATCGAGAAAGTTCCGGAAAGATCTAATCATTGCTAGAAAATAATCTGCCAGTTCCTTTGGGAATTTTCAAAATATATTCATGTGAAAGAGTTTAATTGAATGTTTTCTATCCATGTAACACTGTGACCGAATATGTTTCAATCAAGTGCTATTAACAGGTGGTTATCGAGTTGGTATTAACCACTGGTGGGCTTCCAGTATCGAGGAAAATGTGGAAATAACTAATGGTTACTGAAAATAATCTGCCAGTTCCTCTGGGAATTTTCAAAATATATTCATGTTAAAGAGTTTAATTGAATGTTTTCTATCCATGTAACACTGTGACCAAATATGTTTCAATCAAGTGCTATTAACAGGTGTTTATCGAGTTGGCATTAACCACTGGTGGGCTTCCAGTATCGAGGAAAATGTGGAAATATCTAATCGTTACTGAAAATAATCTGCCAGTTCCTTTGGGAATTTTCAAAATATGTTCATGTGAAAGAATTTAATTGAATGTTTTCTATCCATGTAACACTGTGACCAAATATGTTTCAATCAAGTGCTATTAACAGGTGGTTATCGAGTTGGCATTAACCACTGGTGGGCTTCCAGTATCGAGGAAAATGTGGAAATAACTAATCGTTACTGAAAATAATCTGCCAGTTCCTCTGGGAATTTTCAAAATATATTCATGTGAAAGAGTTTAATTGAATGTTTTCTATCCATGTAACACTGTGACCAAATATGTTCCAATCAAGTGCTATTAACAGGTGGTTATCGAGTTGGTATTAACCACTGGTGGGCTTCCAGTATCGAGGAAAATGTGGAAATATCTAATCGTTACTGAAAATAATCTGCCAGTTCCTTTGGGAATTTTCAAAATATATTCATGTGAAAGAGTTTAATTGAATGTTTTCTATCCATGTAACACTGTGACCAAATACATTTGGTTTTGTGGTTTTTCAATCAATCGCAATCAACAGGATAGCTTCTGAAGATTATTCTTCCCCATCAGTAGGATATTTCCGTATCCAATATTGGATGCATAAAACCTTGTGCCTCCAACGTAACGCTCTCGTTTTCGAAGTTCTCCAAATATTCATTCATTCAGAATGAATTCAGATTCAACTTCATACAAATGATCTCTAAATCAACGATAGTCCTACGTCACCCTTGCGGTTATACCATAGATATAACCCACTTCCTGTTTTTTCTTTATTTTTGAGACTTTCAGCCTCCTGGGCTGGTTCGTCTCAGACCGAACGAATATATATCGTCGTTTGGTGCACTTGTCAAAAATATCAACGACGATATATCGTTGCGCCTCCGTTGGGGCCTTATTGTGCTCATCACAGGAGGTCTGTGTTTCAAAATAACTTTATAAAATGTTAAAATGGTTCGTATTCGATCCAACACAAGTGAAAAAATGGTTATTAGATTTAACTTTTTGTTATATTTTATGTTGATTAGTGCCGCTAATCGGTATATGTTAAGACGCGTCCACATTACGCCGGTAATCGGCCTTATGCGCCCGGTGAAGCCGAATAATTGCAATGATTGCAAAATGCAATGTCTATACATTATACTAAAAGATGTATATAGAGCTATGACCAAATGATGACTTTTTTATGTGCAATTACCATTTGAAAAAAAGAAATAACTTTTAAAGGATTTTTGTTATGTCTTATGTTCATGTTATTCTTATGATTTTCAACAAATAATGAAACACAATTCGTATCATTTTATTCTCCCTTTATTTCCGAATATGCTGCTTTTTATATTTTGTAAATATCACTTCTACTTTCGTTTTTACGAGCATTTTCCCAAACCTCTGCAAATTCTCCGATTCGTCCGGTATTCGTCGCTTAGGCACGTTCTTTTCGCCGGTACTAAAAGGGTTAAATAAAATCTATTCATTCTACTGTGTTTTTCTTAAAATAGCTTAAAGTTATTGAAATAATTTGACTAATAGAATACAGTACATCATGAAAATATTCCGAAAAAAAGGTAAGAAATAAACGTTGGATTTCCATTACCAACAGTTAGTTGTTTCATACCTCCCGAATTTTATTTTAGTCTCATCATTGCCCTAGATTAATGAAGAAACGGATGTGATAACTACCAACTGCTAACTAATGCTTGTCTAATTATTTTCTAGCTCTTAGAAGATTGAACCGTTTAACTTGAAAAGTTTTTTTTACTTATTTTATTTTCTAGTTTTATACTTCGCTACAATAAAACCGTTCAACTTTTTTGTTTGAACTTTCTACTAACTTTCTTCAGAATATTTTAATGATATACTGTATTCTAATAGTCAAATCATTTCATTTGATACCACTATTGAAGGGATTGCAAAAAATAATCGACCATTGTGTGGCGTCGACCTTTTTCAATTTATGTTGTTCATAGTGTAGTGTATTCTCCAAGTCAATCCATTCAGCCATTTTTTAGCGGAGGCCACATTGAATTTTTGAAGATCATGGAATACGCAGTTTTATAATGCCTGTAGGATTGAGGGTGTCTTCCAAATTTTAGATCAATCAGTGATGAGGAACGGGGTCAAATTTTTATTTATTTGAGATAACCATACAAACACTCCAACATACATACAAACAGGGCAAGCTGAACGAGAAAATTAAAAAGCTTGAATTGCTTATTTGGGAACTGCGGTCAAAAAATATATATGACGCCATTTTATAATGACGGCTATTTTGAATTTGCATTTTTCATAAATAACTGTTCTAGTAGTTAATCCCTTTAATTTGATATCCATATTGATGGGGTTCTGAGAAAATATGTAATCCACCATTTTGTAGTGGCCGCCATGTTGGATTTACATTTTTCATAAATAACTGTTCTACTAGTCAATTCCTTTCATTTGATATCCGTATTGATGGGGTTCTGTGAAAATATGTAATCCACCATTTTGTAGCGGCCGCCATCTTGGATTTGTATTTTTCATATATAACTGCGTTCTACTAGTCAAGCCCTTTCATTTGATACCCCTATTGATGTGGTTGTGAAAAAAAATATATGACGTCATGTTATTTGGTGGTGACGGCCATTTTAGATTTGCATTTTTCATAAATAACTGTGTTCTACTAGTCAATCCCTTTCATTTCATACACATATTGATGGGGTTCTGGGAAAATATGTAATCCGCCATTTTGTATTGCCGACATCTTGAATTTGCATTTTTCATAAATAACTGTGTTCTACTAGTCCAGCCCTTTCATTTGATACCCATATTGATGTGGTTGTGAAAAAAACATGGCACCATTTTGTGGTCATTCTACTATTCAAGCCCATATTGATTATCCAATATGGAATTATTATACAAATTATTCAAAATTTCCAATCTAAAACTAAGGAAAATCAATCTTGTGAAAAAATTATAGGAGGTTGTGTCCAAGATACGACCGCATTGTTGACGTAGAACTACGCTGTTTTTTTTTATATAAGTCAAGTTTTTATATATCTCTGAAATGGATTTTTCATTGTACAATCAGTTGACGATAATTGATTGATGATTCATTCTTGCCCTCGCAGAACAATACACTAGCTGATCTTATGTCGCAATTTATTTCATGTCAAAGCATTGAAAATTTACCTCCAACGCTATTCCGGTGGCCTTTTTCGCAATGGACATAGACTCGGCTACAGTCGATTATATACATGTTGCACCAGCACCATCTCATAACTACATCAATATATCTTTGACACCACATGGAAACAACAACAATCACAACACTTGCAAGTAGTAGTACAGACAGTCTCAGCTCAATAGAGGCAATCCGCTCAATGAAAGTTGATAAACGCTCATCTTATTTCCTAACAAGAATAAGACATCTATTGAGTGTTTTGGTCGAAAAATTATTCAAGATTACCTTAGCATGGGTTCCCTCTCATTGCTCGATTCCGGGGAATGAGAAAGCGAACTCGCTAGCTAAGGTGGGCGCTTCAGAAGGCACACTTTTTGAAAGGCAAATTGCCTATAATGAATTTTTTCACATTCCTCGTCAGGACACACTCGTTAGTTGGCAGCGCATGTGGAGTGAAGATGAGTTCGGTCGTTGGTTACACACGATTATCCCTAAGGTCTCGACGAGTGCATGGTTTAAGGGATTGAATGTAGGTCGTGATTTCATTCGCGTGATATCTCGGCTTATGTCCAATCACTACAACCTAAACGCGCATCTCTATCGCATTGGGCTCGCAGCAAACAATCTTTGTGATTGTGGCGATGGCTACCACGACATCGAGCATGTTGTCTGGTCGTGTATCCGGTTCCATGCTGCTCGCTCTCAGCTCTCTAGAGCACTGAGAGCAAAAGGCAGACAATCGGATATCCCCGTCCGGGATATCTTAGGTAGCCGGGATCCTGATCTTCTGCTTCATCTATACCTGTTCCTCAGAAACGCCGATGTCAACGTTTAATGATGTTTCCTTCGTTGTGTCCCCGTTTCATATCCCTCCTAGCGATCGATAAACTTTTACTTAGTCGCAGCAATACATACACACACTCTTTACAGATGCACGGGCCAAAGGTTGTGCAGTCCACTGATCATTCAACAAGAGCCAAAGGTTGTACCGCTCATGACAACTCTACACGAACTGATGATTGCGCCGGCTAGTGACCATTCTATCCTGGATTCCTCGAGTCGAGAAAGACGCACCACGCTAGATATGGGGTACAGACTAGGGAGCGTTGCTGATTAATGGTCAGCTGCATCCCAATAGGAAGTAGCCCGTGTCGGGCACACGTATAGAGCATCGAAGACTGCAACATACCAATTATGAGAACACTTGTAATACTAACCTCGAGCCAACCGCGAGTAATCGGTTACATATTACTAACATAGTTGTAAGACAAAATATGTCAAAATATTGGACTCCCGGCCCCGTCAGGCTAACGCCACATGTGCCTTAATAAAAAATATATTTTGGGAAAAAAAAAAACACTTGCAAGTATAAAAAATATCATGCTACATGTTATTTAGTATTGCCTCAGTGGAATCGCACCTCTAGGCATCGTTCGTACAACGTAAACTTGAAACTACTAGAAATATAAACACTTCTCACCATTTTGCGCTATTCTCAAAAGAGACGCTACGGTTAATATTACTGGCCTCGAAAAAAGTTGTATTACTTTCTAAGCACAGCTGTCACCCTTAGTGGAGGAAGTTTTGCTACTGGCCTACTTGGAAAAAGACTGAATTATGCCACACAGCTTGTACTCTGCTGTAACACCCATCGATGCGAATTCGCTGATGAGTTTGTCAAGAGCGACCGCCTTCACCACCAGCGGGGGGAGCTTGATTTTGGTTGCTGCCTGGGTAACGGCGTTTACATTTTCGACCGACGCGCCGAAGTCGCCTACTTCGATGTTGTTCGATGCGGTGTCACACTCGCGAAAGGTCGGTTCAGTGCGAGCGCTTTTCACTGCACCAACATCGCGTGCAGCATTAGATGACGCTTGCCTCGAAATTTTATTGCCCCTGGCAATGCGTTCGTTTTTCGCAGGGCTCGAACCTGTCTTCCTCTTCTTCTTGCTCATCACACACTACGCGAAGCGTCCAACTTATGGACGCGGAAATAAAAACACACGATACGAATAACGCGAAAAACGAACTGAAAAAATCACACGACGATATCCAAGTTGGATTACCACTGGTGGGGTCCTATCTTAGATCGAAGCGCAGCGAAAGCAAAGTGATCTGGATTGCTCAACAGTCCGATGCCGAATGAAAGTTTGCCTCAGCGTGATCCACTGTTTGTACTCTAGGCAAGTATTCGCCTTCATGCTTCTTCTTTTCCTTTGTTCACAGAGACTTTAAATCCTACGATTTCCCCTTCGTTGCTCGTTATTGACAGCTCTGTTCGGGAAAGCACGCAAATGGACAGAACAAATGTATGGGAAAATGGAAACGCTTAAAGTTTTCATGAATTTTAACCATTTACGAACCAGGGGATTCGAATGTATAGCACATTAAACAAATCTTAGGGAATTTCCAATTCGTTTAGTATGTAAATCGCCTAAATCCGTTCGCGGCAAAAATAGTTATTAACGTTAACTTTATTTCATAAAAACGTGACCTGTTTTCTGATTTGGCACCCTTAATGAAAGACGTAGTTCTACGTCAAAAAATGAAATGCAATCCGTCAAAAATACTAAGCCTCTCGATAGTAGGTCAAAGAGAGAAAATCGTGTGTTACTATGCACAGGAAATTTTGTATAACATTCACCAATGAATTCACTAATATTTTCAATTGTTCTACATGAATACGAAAACACTGAGCATAATTTTAAATCTAAATTCTAATCAGATGTCCATTCAAATAAATATGTTGAAAAAAAAATGACATTGGAATACATATCTCTATATATATATAAAAATGTTGTGTTCGTTTGTGTAAACTTGTCAAGAGCGACCGCCTTCACCACCAGCGGGGGGAGCTTGATTTTGGTTGCTGCCTGGGTAACGGCGTTTACATTTTCGACCGACGCGCCGAAGTCGCCTACTTCGCTGTTGTTCGATGCGGTGTCACACTCGCGAAAGGTCGGTTCAGTGCGAGCGCTCGAAAAACTCGAAAAATACAAAACCGATTGAGCTCAAAGTTGGACACAATATACATTTCACTCCGAGGAATGTTGATACGGTATAAAAAAATGATAAAAATGGAGATAAATGATCTTCTATATGGCCATAGTACGTTTCTGAAATTAAGCTTCTTCTTCTTCTTCTTCTTTACTTTATTCGAAGCTGTCATTTGTCAACTTCTGTTGTTGGCCCGGTAGCAAAGACCATATAGCCAGTTGCAGATGTATCGCTCTATCGTAATGATCTTAGCTCTGTGCATTTTATCTAGCTTTTGTCTGTGTTATAGATTCAATTTTGCTTGTTGAACGAATTTGACAACTTCCTTGTACAGTTCAATTTGTTTTGTTTTGTATAGCTCAACCAAATTTCTAAATTTGTTTTCAAAGCTGAACCTGGATCTAATATTATTGTATACTGGACAATGTAGAATTAAATGTTCTGCGGTTTCTGGAACTTCACATATTTCGCATTCTTCACTGCTTATTATTTTCATTTTCCCCAGCCAGTAATTGGAAAAATCATGGCCTGTCATTATACGGTTTGTGAGTCGTATATCCGGTCCTGGAATATCAATTCCAATATACCACGGTCTCTGCTCAAAAGTTGATTGAATTTCATAAAATCGTTTTCCTTTTTCAGATGAATATTGTTGGTACCAGTCCTCTGTCTTTAGTTGGTTTATATTTTTCAGCCTTAAGTGAGCGTCTGTTAGTAGTATCTCATTGGAATAGACCGGAGCATCCTCGTTCGTTAGTCCATATTTAGCTAACTGGTCTGCTATTTCATTCCCACTTACAGATATGTGGCTAGGCACCCACTGGATTGTCGTTTTCCAAATATGTGCGATTTTAAGTATTTCCACCATAATCTGTGGTCCAAGAGTCTGTTCTTGTACGTCCTGTAGCATGCAGCACGCCGATCTGGAATCAGTGAGAAGTACTATGTTTGACATTCTGTTTTCTTCGATGTATCTCATTGCTATTCTGATAGAAAGTAATTCCGCCGATGTTATACTGGTTTCCTCTTCAAGTTTGTAATATAATCGTTTCCTGTTGCTTTCTACGTATATGCCAACCGCGCATTTCTTACCGATTTTCGAAGCATCAGTGAACACTCGTCTTTTTTCTTTGTATGGTCCGTTCAGTAAGCACAGAACCATTTGTTTCAATCTCATTGGATTAATATTCTTTTTACTATCTGTCATCCCATCTAAGTAGGTGTGGATTTCTACAGGATTTTCATCTATCTGTGCTATTCTTATGGTAGGTATAATTTTGTCGAATAAATCTTTGTTCTTGAAATATATTCTTTCTAAGTATGTGTATTTACCCATTTCGTCATACTCCGGTCGACCCAAATTTCTGAGCTGGTCGGCTACTATATTGTTCCTTTCGAAGTATCTCGCTATTTCTTTTCCTGCAACATATTCTTGTCTTAGCTCTATGGGTTCTTCACCTGATATAGCGGCTAATGCGTTTAGTGGCGTAGACCTGGTACATCCAGTAGCTTTTCTAAGTGCTGCATTGTTCGTGGTATTAAGTTTTTTTCTGTTTTTGACATTGGCATTGCCATGAACTATGCATCCATATTCGATAACGCTTCTCACCAAGGCTTTATGGATTTGAACCATCGTAATTGGGTGTGCTCCCTTTTTAACTCCGGTCAAGACTTTCAGCATGTTTGTCCTGTCTACCACCTTTTTCTGCAGCTCTCGTGTATTTGGTCCAAAGCTCAGACTTCGATCCAAAGTTATCCCAAGGTATGAATATGTACGTACTGTCTCTAATTTCACGCCATTAATGAAGATGTTCAGATTTTTGTTGCCCTTCTGGAATAGAAGTGCTTTGGTCTTTGTTTCGTTAATTTTTAGTTTCAAGCCATTCGCTATGTCGATGAATTTATTCAAACCGTTTTGTGCTCTGTTGTTGAGCTCCTGAAGATTCTTGCCTGTCACTAAAATACCGAAGTCATCTGCGAATTGAACTAATATCACACCTTCCCCTCGGGATTCATGTAAGGACGCTGAGTATATGTTGAATAATGTCGGGGAGAGCACGTCTCCTTGCGGTAGTCCGTTGCTGATCGAGCGTGTTACTGTTTCTTTCCTCATGTGAAAGTTTATCCTACGGTTTGTAAGAAAGCTACTAATCCAGGTGACAACATCCGGTGTTACTTTAAGATCATACAACAATTGTGTAAGAATTGTGCTATCAACAGTATTGAACGCATTGCTGAGATCTATGAATATCATAGCTGTTATCATCTTTTCTCGTTTGTACCTCTTTATGCAGTTCAAGACGTACGAAAGACAAGTTGTCGTTGATGTCCCTTTTCTGAAACCGAAGGACGTTTGCGGTAGGAGATTTTCGTTTTCTACCTGTTGTTTCAATCTTTCTAATACGGCTGTGTTTACCACTTTAGTTAAAGTGGGAACCAGAGATATGGGTCTTTTCCCTTCGGGTTTGGTTTGATCTTTGCCGGCCTTCGGGATTGCTACTATTTTGATGGTTTTCAAAGCGTATTCAATGTATCCTCTCCTCCACATCGCATTCAATTCTCTTATTATGTTCTTCGCCACTCCGGGGTTCAAATTTCTCAACATCTCGTATGTTATTCTATCCTCTCCTGGTGCTGATCTTTTTTTCTTTGCCAAGATGGTATTCCATTTATCCATGGTGAGGATGTCGTCTCGCGCTACCGATAGTGTTGCTGTATCCCTTGATATGTCGTTAGGTCCAAAGTGCAAATTCAGAAAAGTTTCTACAGCATCCCGATCATCTTCAAGCAAATTATTTTCCTTTCGCCGCATCCGCTTTCCTGTGAGGCGACCCACTTTTTCCCAAAGTTCCTTGGAACTTGTGAACGGTGTTACATCCTTTGGGAATTCGTCGAAGTTCTTTTTTGTCTCTTCTCTTTTCCGTCTCTGGAATATAGCAGCTTTCCTCTTATAGTCCAAAAGGTTCTCCAAACTAGACAGAATATTAAATTTCCTTCTTGCTTCTGTTTTTTTCTTCCAGGCTTCATCTACTTCAGCCGACCACCAGGGCTTAGGTGTTCGATTATCCTTAAACTTATTTTCTTTATACGCTTTTTTAACATGTTTCTCCAGATCTGCTATGCTTTTCACCTGATCCATATTTAGTACTCTCATAGTATCTCCTATTTTGACGTAGGACTACGTCTTTCATTTCTATACCGGGGTGTAAAATCAAAGTTTCGAAAACGAAAGCGTTACGCCGGAGACCGAGATTTTGAGCGTTAATAGCTCCTAAACAACTGAACGAAATGGTATGATAAACACTTCATTCGAAAGATAAAATGTCTACGCGTTATATACTTGTTACTTTTTGATCCAAAAACTTGTTTCAATAGTCTTAAAATTGCTTTCAAAACAGGCTATTGAAATCACCAATCGGTATATAAGCGAGCGGCGCTCGGAAATCCACTCAGTTCTAATTGAACAGCGATTGGAGCATGTTGTCGCTGTTGCGGTGAAGCTCTTTATTTATTATGAAAGCGCGGATGAACGGTGTCACCAAGAGCCTGTTTGTGCACCCTAGGCCAGAAGGGAATCTATCAGGAGGAGAGTGATGCCACAAACGGTTCCCTGGGAAGACATCGCTACACACACATACACGCGCGGCTATTAACAGGTGGTTATCGAGTTGGCATTAACCACTGGTGGGCTTCCAGTATTGAGGAAAATGTGGAAATATTTAATTGTTACTGAAAATAATCTGCCAGTTCCTCTGGGAATTTTCAAAATATATTCATGTGAAAGAGTTTAATTGAATGTTTTCTATCCATGTAACACTGTGACCAAATACATTTGGTTTTGTGGTTTTTCAATCAATCGCAATTAACAGGATAGCTTCAGAAGATTATTCTTCCCCATCAGTAGGATATTTCCGTATCCAATATTGTATGCGCCCGCAATCGATTATTACTCAGTCGCCGAAAGTTCCGAGCTCAGAGAGTTCATTCCCCTCTAGTTTGCCTTCCAAATTGCCATCGTAAACCACACCTTCTCTCGATTCAATCACACACAAAAAGCATACTTAAGCGATATTCTGGTGGTGAGACACATTCATTTTTCGTGAGGACATCGACAAGACAACATCGTTGCCTAACGTGCTGGAGGAGGTGGACGGCGAAGGATCGACACATACACGCGCAGAACTCTTTCCGTTAGGATGCCATTCAGCATCGAGAAAGTTCCGGAAAGATCTAATCATTGCTGGAAAATAATCTGCCAGTTCCTTTAGGAATTTTCAAAATATATTCATGTGAAAGAGTTTAATTGAATGTTTTCTATCCATGTAACACTGTGACCAAATATGTTTCAATCAAGTGCTATTAACAGGTGGTTATCGAGTTGGTATTAACCACTGGTGGGCTTCCAGTATCGAGGAAAATGTGGAAATAACTAATCGTTACTGAAAATAATCTGCCAGTTCCTCTGGGAATTTTCAAAATATATTCATGTGAAAGAGTTTAATTGAATGTTTTCTATCCATGTAACACTGTGACCAAATATGTTTCAATCAAGTGCTATTAACAGGTGGTTATCGAGTTGGCATTAACCACTGGTGGGCTTCCAGTATCGAGGAAAATGTGGAAATAACTAATCGTTACTGAAAATAATCTGCCAGTTCCTCTGGGAATTTTCAAAATATATTCATGTGAAAGAGTTTAATTGAATGTTTTCTATCCATGTAACACTGTGACCAAATACATTTGGTTTTGTGGTTTTTCAATCAATCGCAATTAACAGGATAGCTTCAAAAGATTATTCTTCCCCATCAGTAGGATATTTCCGTATCCAATATTGTATGCGCCCGCAATCGATTATTGCTCAGTCGCCGAAAGTTCCGAGCTCAGAGAGTTCATTCCCCTCTAGTTTGCCTTCCAAATTGCCATCGTAAACCACACCTTCTCTCGATTCAATCACACACAAAAAGCATACTTAAGCGATATTCTGGTGGTGAGACACATTCATTTTTCGTGAGGACATCGACAAGACAACTTCGTTGCCTAACGTGCTGGAGGAGGTGGACGGCGAAGGATCGACACATACACGCGCAGAACTCTTTCCGTTAGGATGCCATTCAGCATCGAGAAAGTTCCGGAAAGATCTAATCATTGCTGGAAAATAATCTGCCAGTTCCTTTGGGAATTTTCAAGATATATTCATGTGAAAGAGTTTAATTGAATGTTTTCTATCCATGTAACACTGTGACCAAATATGTTTCAACCAAGTGCTATTAACAGGTGGTTATCGAGTTGGCATTAACCACTGGTGGGCTTCCAGTATCGAGGAAAATGTGGAAATAACTAATCGTTACTGAAAATAATCTGCCAGTTCCTCTGGGAATTTTCAAAATATATTCATGTAAAAGAGTTTAATTGAATGTTTTCTATCCATGTAACACTGTGACCAAATATGTTTCAATCAAGTGCTATTAACAGGTGGTTATCGAGTTGGCATTAACCACTGGTGGGCTTCCAGTATCGAGGAAAATGTGGAAATAACTAATCGTTACTGAAAATAATCTGCCAGTTCCTCTGGGAATTTTCAAAATATATTCATGTGAAAGAGTTTAATTGAATGTTTTCTATCCATGTAACACTGTGACCAAATACATTTGGTTTTGTGGTTTTTCAATCAATCGCAATTAACAGGATAGCTTCAGAAGATTATTCTTCCCCATCAGTAGGATATTTCCGTATCCAATATTGTATGCGCCCGCAATCGATTATTGCTCAGTCGCCGAAAGTTCCGAGCTCAGAGAGTTCATTCTACTCTAGTTTGCCTTCCAAATTGCCATCGTAAACCACACCTTCTCTCGATTCAATCACACACAAAAAGCATACTTAAGCGATATTCTGGTGGTGAGACACATTCATTTTTCGTGAGGACATCGACAAGACAACATCGTTGCCTAACGTGCTGGAGGAGGTGGACGGCGAAGGATCGACACATACACGCGCAGAACTCTTTCCGTTAGGATGCCATTCAGCATCGAGAAAGTTCCGGAAAGATCTAATCATTGCTGGAAAATAATCTGCCAGTTCCTTTAGGAATTTTCAAAATATATTCATGTGAAAGAGTTTAATTGAATGTTTTCTATCCATGTAACACTGTGACCAAATATGTTTCAATCAAGTGCTATTAACAGGTGGTTATCGAGTTGGCATTAACCACTGGTGGGCTTCCAGTATCGAGGAAAATGTGGAAATAACTAATCGTTACTGAAAATAATCTGCCAGTTCCTCTGGGAATTTTCAAAATATATTCATGTGAAAGAGTTTAATTGAATGTTTTCTATCCATGTAACACTGTGACCAAATACATTTGGTTTTGTGGTTTTTCAATCAATCGCAATTAACAGGATAGCTTCAGAAGATTATTCTTCCCCATCAGTAGGATATTTCCGTATCCAATATTGTATGCGCCCGCAATCGATTATTGCTCAGTCGCCGAAAGTTCCGAGCTCAGAGAGTTCATTCCCCTCTAGTTTGCCTTCCAAATTGCCATCGTAAACCACACCTTCTCTCGATTCAATCACACACAAAAAGCATACTTAAGCGATATTCTGGTGGTGAGACACATTCATTTTTCGTGAGGACATCGACAAGACAACTTCGTTGCCTAACGTGCTGGAGGAGGTGAACGGCGAAGGATCGACACATACACGCGCAGAACTCTTTCCGTTAGGATGCCATTCAGCATCGAGAAAGTTCCGGAAAGATCTAATCATTGCTGGAAAATAATCTGCCAGTTCCTTTGGGAATTTTCAAGATATATTCATGTGAAAGAGTTTAATTGAATGTTTTCTATCCATGTAACACTGTGACCAAATATGTTTCAACCAAGTGCTATTAACAGGTGGTTATCGAGTTGGCATTAACCACTGGTGGGCTTCCAGTATCGAGGAAAATGTGGAAATAACTAATCGTTACTGAAAATAATCTGCCAGTTCCTCTGGGAATTTTCAAAATATATTCATGTGAAAGAGTTTATTTGAATGTTTTCTATCCATGTAACACTGTGACCAAATACATTTGGTTTTGTGATTTTTCAATCAATCGCAATTAACAGGATAGCTGTAGAAGATTATTCTTCCCCATCAGTAGGATATTTCCGTATCCAATATGTTTTGTTTCTTTGTTTTTAAGAGGCTTTAAACTTTGCAGTTCATTCGCCTCCAGCCCAGTGAAGAGCCACAATAAAACCAGTCCAGAGGGGACTGGCGAAAGGGAAACCAACAAAATCACTCATCAGACCTGTCCGCTCGACTCTCGGTTAAAGAAGAAGGTAGGAAGGGATCCTATGCTTCATAAGATATTTAATATATGCTGTAAAGAAAAGTAAAAATTTACTGATCCGAGGACCAAAGCAGTAACGAAGCACAAGTGACCCAGCGAAGGGCGTGTTCCAAAGCCAAAAAACAAAAAGGCCCTTCTCAGGAGGATAGGAATGAAAGGAGTGGAAAGGATTTGGGTGGGATTAGTGGATTGGGAGGGGGTGGGAGTGGTATGGGAAGGAAAGAGGGGAGGAGTAGGTGTGGGGTGGGGTGAAATGAAATGAAATACAGTTTGAATAGATAATAAAATATAGTGGTTTTGAATTTAATGGTATATAGTATAGCTGAAAAATGGAGAGGTTTATTTAATGAATTTATTCTCCTTGGTGAGTGTGGCTGTAGGAATAGGAAGTTGATTAAAGTATAATGTAATGGATAGAAGATAGATGTGGGTATGAAAGTATATATTATATTATTTGTTATTTAATATTATTGAATGCGTGTATATACATGTATGAATACCTTCCTTCCGACCCGTACATACATGTGTATACACACATAAACACGCATACATGACTGTGAAGTGGCGAACTTTAATAAGCACTTTCCAAGGTATTTAGTATTTCGGTTTAGATTTTACCAAAGAAGTCGGTTTCTTTCAGAAACGCAATTAAATTGGTTTCTTGGGTCTCGTCTCTACTGAGGATATCTCGGAGACTCTGACCTATGTTGTGTCGGACTCGAGCATCTTTGGTATGTTGACATTCAAGTAAAAGATGGCTAACGGAAACCGGAGCTTCGTTGCAAGCACATTGGGGTTTTTCGGCTCTGCAGAACAAGTGTGAGTGGGTGAAGTTAGTGTGCCCAATTCGAAGACGGGTAAGGACTTGCCTTTCCCTACTATTGAGGCGGTCATCCCAAGGGAGAGTGGAATTTTTAATTTTATGAAGATGAGTGGGACGGCTGTTTATCCAGCCTATGTCCCAGCTTTCACGGACTTGCTGTTTTACCCAGCGGACAATGTCAGATGGAGGACAGGGCATGTCTGGGGGATCTATTTTGCTGCCCTTGCCGGCCAGTATGTCGGCGGCTGTGTTTCCACGGATTCCTGAGTGACCAGGAACCCAGCAGAAGGAGATGTTTTTATTTGAAGCAGCCTCTTCTGTTTGCTTAATCCATGGGTGTTTGCTGTTTCCACTCAGAAGATCGTGGAGACAGCTAGCTGAGTCTGAGAATATTGTGGTAGGAAGAAACTCATGGGTGCATTCTTGGGTAGCTATTAAAAGGGCGAAAGCTTCCGCACTGAAGATGGAGCATTGCGGTGGAAGAGAAAAGCTACCAGTGTATCTACTCTCAAAGACTCCACATCCAACTCCATCGGCACTGACTGAACCATCTGTGTATACCTGGTGGTTGATTTGAAAATTGGATGCAACGAGGTTATTGAAGCAGGCTTTGACTTTTGGAGAAGGGTCTCCCGCTCGAACTGTCTTGAGAAGTTCAAGGTTAATGTTCGGCGGTTTGACGTTCCAATTTCTTCCCGTCGCAGATGAACGTTCACATATATCGGGAAGATCTTTGTTCGTGAGATTTTTGAACCATGTTTTAGCTCTATGTATTAATGGGACATTGTGGTCGCTTTCGGGGAGTGACAAGTGACGGATGGCTTTATTGGTGATGGCTTTTGTTACCAGGTGGGTGAAGGGAAGTTGCCCACTTTCTGCCATTACAGCAAGAGTGGGACTGGTGGGAAAAGCGCCAATTGCGAGCCTAATTGCTTTATTGTAAATTGGTTGAATGGTGTTTAACACCCTGTCCCCTCCACGGCTGAAGGTGCCTATTCCGTAAAGGATTTGTGGGACCAACCAAACATTTACAACATTTAGCAACGTCTTTCTATGACCAGAGGCTAGGTTGCCTGCGATAGACTTGATGATGTTCAATTTCTTTCTGGTGGCTATTTTGGTCTTTTGGGAATGTGATAGGAAGTTGAGTTTCTTGTCGAAAGTAACCCCTAGTATTTTCAATGTCCTCATTGTAGGGATCGGGATTTTGTTGAGCTGAAGATAGGTTCTCCTTCTGAGAGCTTTTCCGATATGTATGTGTTTGGATTTCTCCGGGGAAATTTGAAAACCTGTTTTTAGAGCCCAGTTTTGGATGGAGTCTAAGGTTTTTTGAAGCCTCTTTCTCTGAATTAAGCCGAAGCAGCTCGTAGAGATAAGAGTGATGTCATCTGCATAGACTATGACCTTTATATGGTCCGGGATAATCTCGAATAGAGATTGCATGGCAATGTTGAAGAGGGTTGGTGAAAGTGCTGAGCCTTGTGGGAAGCCGTTTTCTGGGATTTTTAGAGAAGATTGGTGGTTGTTAATAACGGTTTTGAAAGACCGGTTTTCTAGAAAACTTTTAACGAAGAGACCTAATCTCCCACGAATCCCCCAGTCGAAAAGGCTTTTCAGCACTGGGTACCTCCATGCCCGATCGAAGGCCTTGGATAAATCCAGGGAAACAATATCAATGTGGTGTAATTTTTCAGTTGCGTCGTCTAGGATTTTTTCGATTGCTACAAGGCAATCTTCTGTACCTTTTCCCGCACGGAAGGCGAATTGTCTGGGATCAATCAGCTTATTTGACTCTAGAAAAGTCGTTAAGCGTCGATTGACCATTTTTTCCAAGACTTTCCCAACACAACTTAGGAGAGTGATGGGGCGGAAATTGTCAAGAAGATGGTTGTTCATGTCTGGTTTCGGGATACAGATCATTAAACCCTCTTTCCAGCAACTGGGGAGGGTTCCACTGTCCCAGACTTTGTTGAGGAGCTTCAGAAGTGCTTTTTTCCCGAGATGGGGTAGATTCTTAAGCATAGGGTAGCTAATGTCATCAGGTCCTGTGGATCCTTGTTTGACTTTGTTCAGTACCCAATCGAGCTCTTTGAGGGAGAGGTTTTTGTTGAAGCCAAATTCCACATCGGTTGAAAATCGATGGGAATTCTTTCGCATTCCGTTTTGTGGGTTAGAAAGGTTTGGTCGTAGCTTTGATTGGAGGAGGCGGAAGCAAAGAAATCTCCAAACGCCTCGGCGATGATTTTCCGGTCATTGGTGTATTGACCGTTAATTAGAAGATTATATTCTTTGCTTCTTTTCTTTTCATGAAGCCTGCCAATCTTACTCCATAAATCCTTTGTTGACGCGTTGGGATTAATTTCGCTGACGAATTTTTTTTTTTTTTTTTTTTATTGAAAATATCTTCGCTATAAAAATGTAACGCACAGACATAACTTAACCCAACTGTTGTGCTTGGCTGTGTTGATAGCAGTCTTAGCTTCTTTGCGAGCCCTTTGGAACTCTGCAAGCAGAGTGGGTCTCAGTGGGCTGTCCGGATGGGCCTTTCTTAATTTGCGTAGGGCCTTACGTCGACCTTTGATCGCTGCCTTCAGCTCAGGCGACCACCATGGGACACATTTCCTGCCAGGGATGCCACTGGTTCTGGGGATGTGCACCATTGCAACTTCTAGGACAACTTTGGAGAATTCCTTGGCTGTCCAATCTCGTTTAGCGGAGAGGCGGTTTTCAATGTCAAACTGATAGCCAGCCCAGTCAGCGTATTCAAATTTCCATCTTGGCCTTGTTGAAAACTCTGGAGAAGTTTGGCCGAAGGAAGTGAAGATTGGAAAATGATCGCTTCCGCAAGTATCATCGTGGATGTTCCAAGAAAGTTTTGAAGATAGTTTGTCTGATACTATAGTGAGATCGATGGCTGAAGTAGTACCAGAATAATGGATTCTGGTGTGTTGGCCGTTGTTAAGAAGGAGAAGAGAATGGTCGGATATGAAATCCTCAATGATGGATCCTTTTCGATCGAGGTATGCACCTCCCCAGGCGTATGAGTGGGCGTTGAAATCACCCATAAGCATGATTGGGGCGGGAAGTTGGGCGAACAGATGGTCCAGTTGGCCGCGTAGAGTGTTCGGATCGGAATCATTAGTGATGTAGATGCTAACGACGGTGATTGGAAAGGGGTGTTTAATGCGCACTACCACTGCCTGAAGATCAGTAGTAATGGGAAGAAGATCATGTGGAGTGCCATCTTTGATTGCGATTGCAACTCCGTTTTTTGAGGGGTTGGGACCCTCTTTGAAATATGTGATATATTTTGAGATGAAGTGTTTATCGAAGTTGTTTGGAGTCATAGTTTCTTGAAGGGCTATGACTGTGGGATTAGAGTTTGAAATAAGCATTTTCAGTTCTAGAATATTTCGTCGGATACTTCTGATGTTCCATTGTATCCCGAATTTCTGTGTTGGAGTGAATGTGTTGGTGTTTTTAACTCTAATTCCTAAGTCTTAATTGTGTGTATGTTTGAACTATTCAAAGAGAATTAGTTCGATGGTCCTTTACCCTTGGAAAGAGAAGCTTTCTTTGAGGTATTGGTGTTGTTTTTGTTTGGTGTAGAAGTCTTTGGAGTGTTTGTTGTGTTTGTGTTGTTTTTTGTTGAATGTGCGTTGCTGTTGTTGTTATTGTTGTTTTTTGTTTGATGTGTGTTGTTGTTGTTGTTGTTGTTGTTGTTTTCTGTTGGGGTTGTATTGTTATTTGTTGTTGGTGTCTGTCTTTGTTCATTCTTAGTTCTTTTCTTGTCCTTGTTTGTTTGGGTCTCATCTTCAGATTTTTGATCTGACTCTGAGGATGATCCTTTAGTTATTTTTCTTTTGTTTTTGTTTTTGTTTGGAACATCAGACGTGTCCATAGAAATGACTGATTCGCTTTCGGATTCAGTTGATGAACTACCAGTTGTTGAATCTGTCATGGTTGTATCGAATGTAGTGTCAATTGGGGGGGGTGCTTTCGCGACTAGAAGTGGCCGAAGCGGCCGAGGCGCAGTTACATTTGCAGTTGCAGCTGGGTGCTGGCTTTTGCAAGTTGGAAAGTCTGTCTTGCAGAACACTTGCGAATGTTGGAGCATTGTTTTGAAGTTGCAGCTGTTCCTTTACCTCTTTGTATGAGATTCCATTGTCGATTCTTATTCTGGTGATTTTATTTTCGGTTTGCCATACGGGACAATTCCTACTAGAAGAGGAGTGGTTCCCTTGGCAGTTGACACAAAAAGCTGAAGCATCGCATACTTTGTTTGCGTCTGTTTGTTGTTCCGGATGTTCATGGCCGCAGTTTCTGCAAAGCGGATTTTCGCGTTTGCATCGCTTGTTCGTATGTCCAAATTTGTAGCACTTGTAGCATTGCATTGGATTGGGATAAAAATTTCTAGTCCCGGCTCGAATGAACCCAAAGTAAATAAAATTGGGAACGACAGTTCCGCGAATGGTCAATATTAAAGTGGCCGTTGGCACAACAATGTTGTTGTCCTTTCTGGTGATGCGTTTGACGCCGATCACACCTTGAGCGGTGAGTTCTTTCACCAGTTCGGATTCCGGAAGGTCGATAACTTCGCGGCAAGTCACAACGCATTTGCGTTGGTTTAAAGTTGGGTGGAAGATCACTTCTACAGGAGTATTATCAATCAGTTTGGTAATCGAAAGTAACTTACCGACTGTATCCTCATCCCTGGTTGTCAAGATGTACTGGAGTTTCTTTTTATCATCTCGCTGTGGTTTGGCGCTGTTGAATTTTTTTACAACTGCCTTGATGGTATTGCTGACTGTGAAGGGGTTTGTTGGAAGCACCTTGTCTCCTGTGGCTCTCAGAAGCAGTATCTGGAGATTACCGTTCGAGGGGTCCGCCCATAGTGGAGCGGTGGCTTCGGTGGGCCTGCCCTCATAGAAATTTGTAGCCCGGCCTCCCGGAGGCCCGGAGCTACTTGAAGCCATGCTTCTGCTTGACTATACCTAGGTTATAGTCAGCAGGTACGGATATGAAATCACTAAAATTCCTTATTGGGAGATATTCACTAAGGGGTATGTTCCCAGAAAATTACACTTTGTTCTAGTAAAGCACTTTGAAAAGCCACCAATGGGTGCGGAAAATTGCAAATCACACTTAATATAATAATTGCTTCCGTCACTTCACTTGCTTGTATGCGTGTTTTTCTTTTTAGATTTTATTTAATAATAAAGATTCACTACACTACAATATAACTGGCAACACTGCCCGAAAGAAAAAGGGGGCGTGGCGTCGGTGACGCCGAAAAAGCGCGCGCTTTTTCCGGCAAGCCGGTGAGCGCCCGCTCTCCACGGTCGAAGCGAGCTATTGCCTTTTCCCGCTCTCCTTCTGCTGTCACATTAAAACTTATTCTAACAAATCTCCTTCCACAATCGCCAGGGGGAACGTCCCAGTCCGCTGTCCAGAAACGCCAAAACTCCGAGCTGCTGAAAGAAAAATCGACCTTCTCGGTCGGAGGTTAAAATCAGTATATGATCCAATATTGTATGCGCCCGCAATCGATTATTGCTCAGTCGCCGAAAGTTCCGAGCTCAGAGAGTTCATTCCCCTCTAGTTTGCCTTCCAAATTGCCATCGTAAACCACACCTTCTCTCGATTCAATCACACACAAAAAGCATACTTAAGCGATATTCTGGTGGTGAGACACATTCATTTTTCGTGAGGATATCGACAAGACAACATCGTTGCCTAACGTGCTGGAGGAGGTGGACGGCGAAGGATCGACACATACACGCGCAGAACTCTTTCCGTTAGGATGCCATTCAGCATCGAGAAAGTTCCGGAAAGATCTAATCAATGCTGGAAAATAATCTGCCAGTTCCTTTGGGAATTTTCAAAATATATTCATGTGAAATGATGATGATGTTGAATTAAAGAGGCTTTGAACTTTTCAGTTCATTCGCCTCTAGCCTTGAGAAAGGCCTTGGGTTTTTTGACGTAGGACTACGTCTTTCATTTCTATACCGGGGTGTAAAATTAAAGTTTCGAAAACGAAAGCGTTACGCCGGAGACCGAGATTTTGAGCGTTAATAGCTCCTAAACAACTGAACGAAATGGTATGATAAACACTTCATTCGAAAGATAAAATGTCTACGCGTTATATACTTGTTACTTTTTGATCCAAAAACTTGTTTCAATAGTCTTAAAATTGCTTTCAAAACAGGCTATTGAAATCACCAATCGGTATATAAGCGAGCGGCGCTCGGAAATCCACTCAGTTCAAATTGAACAGCGATTGGAGCATGTTGTCGCTGTTGCGGTGAAGCTCTTTATTTATCATGAAAGCGCGGATGAACGGTGTCACCAAGAGCCATCGCTACACACATACACGCGCGGCTATTAACAGGTGGTTATCGAGTTGGCATTAACCACTGGTGGGCTTCCAGTATCGAGGAAAATGTGGAAATAACTAATCGTTACTGAAAATAATCTGCCAGTTCCTCTGGGAATTTTCAAAATATATTCATGTAAAAGAGTTTAATTGAATGTTTTCTATCCATGTAACACTGTGACCAAATATGTTTCAATCAAGTGCTATTAACAGGTGGTTATCGAGTTGGCATTAACCACTGGTGGGCTTCCAGTATCGAGGAAAATGTGGAAATAACTAATCGTTACTGAAAATAATCTGCCAGTTCCTCTGGGAATTTTCAAAATATATTCATGTGAAAGAGTTTAATTGAATGTTTTCTATCCATGTAACACTGTGACCAAATACATTTGGTTTTGTGGTTTTTCAATCAATCGCGATTAACAGGATAGCTTCAGAAGATTATTCTTCCCCATCAGTAGGATATTTCCGTATCCAATATTGTATGCGCCCGCAATCGATTATTGCTCAGTCGCCGAAAGTTCCGAGCTCAGAGAGTTCATTCCCCTCTAGTTTGCCTTCCAAATTGCCATCGTAAACCACACCTTCTCTCGATTCAATCACACACAAAAAGCATACTTAAGCGATATTCTGATGGTGAGACACATTCATTTTTCGTGAGGACATCGACAAGACAACATCGTTTCCTAACGTGCTGGAGGAGGTGGACGGCGAAGGATCGACACATACACGCGCAGAACTCTTTCCGTTAGGATGCCATTCAGCATCGAGAAAGTTCCGGAAAGATCTAATCATTGCTGGAAAATAATCTGCCAGTTCCTTTGGGAATTTTCAAAATATATTCATGTGAAAGAGTTTAATTGAATGTTTTCTATCCATGTAACACTGTGACCAAATATGTTTCAATCAAGTGCTATTAACAGGTGGTTATCGAGTTGGTATTAACCACTGGTGGGCTTCCAGTATCGAGGAAAATGTGGAAATAACTAATCGTTACTGAAAATAATCTGCCAGTTCCTCTGGGAATTTTCAAAATATATTCATGTGAAAGAGTTTATTTGAATGTTTTCTATCCATGTAACACTGTGACCAAATACATTTGGTTTTGTGATTTTTCAATCAATCGCAATTAACAGGATAGCTTCAGAAGATTATTCTTCCCCATCAGTAGGATATTTCCGTATCCAATATTGTATGCGCCCGCAATCGATTATTGCTCAGTCGCCGAAAGTTCCGAGCTCAGAGAGTTCATTCCCCTCTAGTTTGCCTTCCAAATTGCCATCGTAAACCACACCTTCTCTCGATTCAATCACACACAAAAAGCATACTTAAGCGATATTCTGGTGGTGAGACACATTCTTTTTTCGTGAGGACATCGACAAGACAACATCGTTGCCTAACGTGCTGGAGGAGGTGGACGGCGAAGGATCGACACATACACGCGCAGAACTCTTTCCGTTAGGATGCCATTCAGCATCGAGAAAGTTCCGGAAAGATCTAATCATTGCTGGAAAATAATCTGCCAGTTCCTTTGAGAATTTTCAAAATATATTCATGTGAAAGAGTTTAATTGAATGTTTTCTATCCATGTAACACTGTGACCGAATATGTTTCAATCAAGTGCTATTAACAGGTGGTTATCGAGTTGGTATTAACCACTGGTGGGCTTCCAGTATCGAGGAAAATGTGGAAATAACTAATCGTTACTGAAAATAATCTGCCAGTTCCTCTGGGAATTTTCAAAATATATTCATGTGAAAGAGTTTAATTGAATGTTTTCTATCCATGTAACACTGTGACCAAATATGTTTCAATCAAGTGCTATTAACAGGTGGTTATCGAGTTGGCATTAACCACTGGTGGGCTTCCAGTATCGAGGAAAATGTGGAAATAACTAATCGTTACTGAAAATAATCTGCCAGTTCCTCTGGGAATTTTCAAAATATATTCATGTGAAAGAGTTTAATTGAATGTTTTCTATCCATGTAACACTGTGACCAAATACATTTGGTTTTGTGGTTTTTCAATCAATCGCAATTAACAGGATAGCTTCAGAAGATTATTCTTCCCCATCAGTAGGATATTTCCGTATCCAATATTGTATGCGCCCGCAATCGATTATTGCTCAGTCGCCGAAAGTTCCGAGCTCAGAGAGTTCATTCCCCTCTAGTTTGCCTTCCAAATTGCCATCGTAAACCACACCTTCTCTCGATTCAATCACACACAAAAAGCATACTTAAGCGATATTCTGGTGGTGAGACACATTTTTTTTTCGTGAGGACATCGACAAGACAACATCGTTGCCTAACGTGCTGGAGGAGGTGGACGGCGAAGGATCGACACATACACGCGCAGAACTCTTTCCGTTAGGATGCCATTCAGCATCGAGAAAGTTCCGGAAAGATCTAATCATTGCTGGAAAATAATCTGCCAGTTCCTTTGGGAATTTTCAAAATATATTCATGTGAAAGAGTTTAATTGAATGTTTTCTATCCATGTAACACTGTGACCGAATATGTTTCAATCAAGTGCTATTAACAGGTGGTTATCGAGTTGGTATTAACCACTGGTGGGCTTCCAGTATCGAGGAAAATGTGGAAATAACTAATCGTTACTGAAAATAATCTGCCAGTTCCTCTGGGAATTTTCAAAATATATTCATGTGAAAGAGTTTAATTGAATGTTTTCTATCCATGTAACACTGTGACCAAATACATTTGGTTTTGTGGTTTTTCAATCAATCGCAATTAACAGGATAGCTTCAGAAGATTATTCTTCCCCATCAGTAGGATATTTCCGTATCCAATATTGTATGCGCCCGCAATCGATTATTGCTCAGTCGCCGAAAGTTCCGAGCTCAGAGAGTTCATTCCCCTCTAGTTTGCCTTCCAAATTGCCATCGTAAACCACACCTTCTCTCGATTCAATCACACACAAAAAGCATACTTAAGCGATATTCTGGTGGTGAGACACATTCTTTTTTCGTGAGGACATCGACAAGACAACATCGTTGCCTAACGTGCTGGAGGAGGTGGACGGCGAAGGATCGACACATACACGCGCAGAACTCTTTCCGTTAGGATGCCATTCAGCATCGAGAAAGTTCCGGAAAGATCTAATCATTGCTGGAAAATAATCTGCCAGTTCCTTTGGGAATTTTCAAAATATATTCATGTGAAAGAGTTTAATTGAATGTTTTCTATCCATGTAACACTGTGACAGAATATGTTTCAATCAAGTGCTATTAACAGGTGGTTATCGAGTTGGTATTAACCACTGGTGGGCTTCCAGTATCGAGGAAAATGTGGAAATAACTAATCGTTACTGAAAATAATCTGCCAGTTCCTCTGGGAATTTTCAAAATATATTCATGTGAAAGAGTTTAATTGAATGTTTTCTATCCATGTAACACTGTGACCAAATATGTTTCAATCAAGTGCTATTAACAGGTGGTTATCGAGTTGGCATTAACCACTGGTGGGCTTCCAGTATCGAGGAAAATGTGGAAATAACTAATCGTTACTGAAAATAATCTGCCAGTTCCTCTGGGAATTTTCAAAATATATTCATGTGAAAGAGTTTAATTGAATGTTTTCTATCCATGTAACACTGTGACCAAATATGTTCCAATCAAGTGCTATTAACAGGTGGTTATCGAGTTGGTATTAACCACTGGTGGGCTTCCAGTATCGAGGAAAATGTGGAAATATCTAATCGTTACTGAAAATAATCTGCCAGTTCCTTTGGGAATTTTCAAAATATATTCATGTGAAAGAGTTTAATTGAATGTTTTCTATCCATGTAACACTGTGACCAAATACATTTGGTTTTGTGGTTTTTCAATCAATCGCAATCAACAGGATAGCTTCTGAAGATTATTCTTCCCCATCAGTAGGATATTTCCGTATCCAATATTGGATGCATAAAACCTTGTGCCTCCAACGTAACGCTCTCGTTTTCGAAGTTCTCCAAATATTCATTCATTCAGAATGAATTCAGATTCAACTTCATACAAATGATCTCTAAATCAACGATAGTCCTACGTCACCCTTGCGGTTATACCATAGATATAACCCACTTCCTGTTTTTTTCACATTGTATATATATTTCTGCTTCCTTTGCGAGCTGCACCCTACAGTGATTTCCACGGCCATATGATGACTGCCTATTCCAAAGTCTAGGACACTCCATTCTACTTCATTGTGAAGGATAGAGCTACATAGAGAAACGTCTATTGCACTCGGTTTTTTGTTAATTTGAATCGGTATATATGTACTCTGTCCATTGTTCAAGAGTATTAAATCGCTTCCTGTCATGGCATCTGCAAATACAGTTCCTTTTTTGTCACAATAATCATTGCCCCACAAGAAATGGTGCGCATTTATATCTCCTCCAAGGATTACTTTTTGGTACGCTCTAAGATGATCTAATAGTTTTAGAATGTCTTCTTCGAATTCCTTATTAGTTGCTGAAGGACTCACATATATGGATACTATCACGAGGGTTCCCGGAATAAATCGCCACAGAAAACGACTGCAACAGAAACCACCGCTTATAAAATGTGTAGTAGGCTATAAATATTGTGGCGCGGTATTGTATTTCAAAACAAGAATTAACCGGGCAAACGTATCGCCCCAGGCAAACGTAACGCCCCGGGCAGACGTATACCGTCCGACGCTCGCTAGAGCTCGGTCGGACATTGCTAAAGGATCGTATCCTATGTTTCAAACTAACCGGGCAATCAGTGGATCCCAGGTTTGCGTGCGAGACACCGCCGCTTCCGACGGCGGGTCGGCGGTGGACTCGGATTGCGTCATCTTGGCGGCATGGGCCGCCTCGATTCCTTATCCTCGCCAAATGGGGACTTCGTCCCCATTACATTGTCCTCAGAATAAATTTCGAAAAACGAGAACAAGAGAATAAATTTATAATAGAAATGTGAGGCACATGATGTTTTTCCCGCGCCAAATATTTCTAGCCTACTACACTTTTTCTAAGCGGTTGTTTCTGTTGCAGTTGTTTACTGTGGCGATTTATTCCGGTCACCTATCACGAGATCTATCGCTAGGATCTTCACCGCACATATCTGTATATCATCTGAGGTATTGGGAAGTAGTATAGGTACATAGTTATAGTCATTGTGTAATAATATTGCCGCTCCGCCATAGTTATCGTGACGAGATTTAGGAATGAATTGGTAATTTGTTATTCTATATCGGTTACTTTTTTCTAATGTAAGTTGCGTCCACGTTTCTGACAATATAGCTATATCATATTTTCCTTCTACCAAAACTCTACGGATTTCAGTTTTTTGTTTTTCCATGCTCTGAACATTGCATTGGATGATTTTTATTTCATTATTTCGCATGAATTCAAGTTTTAGATTTTTGTTGAGCTTTGATCATAGTCGAGTACTGTTTCAATTATCTGTTTTTGACCTGATTTTTGTTTTATATGTTTTCAACAACAGAACTAGCTAGATTAAAATGCTTTTGAGTGCATGATTTGAATTTACGTTTTATCTCTTCTGATGTTCCAATTTCCTGTAGGAAGTCGGCATAGAATGACATTACTGTACTTTGCATGTTACGATTAGCTGATGATTCAGCATTCCGTTTCGCGTCTTGCGCCAAGCGATCCCACTTTTCTTTTTCAGTAACCTTGAACGTGTTATTCAAGGCCACTCCATTGGTCTGGCTACCGGACTCTGATTTGCTGCTAGACTGTCCTTCATCTGTTCTAGGTCTTTTTCCTCCCGTCGTTGGTTTTTTGCTTTCCTTTGAATTGTCTTTGTACATTTTGACAGCTGGTTGGATTTTCTGTCTCTGCTCGTTCATCATTTGCCATTGATCTCGTAGTGGATTTGTGTATCTTCCAGATGACATATCTGCGTATGTGTTTGGAAGACTTGGAAATTCCTCTGCATTTTCAAGTGCTGCGTATGTGTTTTGCGTCCATATTGGGAACAACTCCTTCGCTTCGATGTATGTGATAGCACTTTTTGCCATCAATTTTTTAATGTTTAGTTGTCTCGTCTTCTCCTTACAAGATTCATCTTGTGTTCTGTGTTCTGTTGATTTACAGTGAGCGCATCTCGTTGGATTTGTGCAGTGTAGAAATTCATCCTCTGTTTCGTGGGGGGATGAGCACTGTCCGCATCTTTTGTTGCTTTTGCAATTGTCTGCGTTATGATTGAACCTCAAGCATTTACTACAAACGATCAGTTTTTGGATAAACGGTCTCACTTGACTGCTGCAGCAAAACAACCTTACGCGTTGTGGCAGCTCTCTCGCTCGATACATTACGCTTATTCGATTGATTGGTAGGGCTTCCAGGTTTTCTCTACGAGTCATTCGTCGTACACTTACGATCGGCACGTCGCAGTGTATATCATCCTGAATATCTTCAATCGGTATTTCTGCTGGTACTCCTGCAACAATACCTGTTACACAGACAAGATGCATGGGCACGTATGCTTTGTATTCGCCATTCTCTTCTTGATTGATTTCATCCATCAACGAGTTTGCCTTGAAGTAGCTATTCACATAAATCATTATTCTATTTCTACCAACCTGTTTCATATCTTCAACATGTTTTTTGTATCCTTCCATTTTTCGTATTTTGCTCCCTAGAGAAAATTTGTTGATCCTTCTTTTTCCATTTAGCGTTTCCCGCAGCTCAATGTATATCCTATACGGTCCTTGATCCATTCTGTTGTAGGTTATGTTCTTCAATTCGTTTTGTTTTTTCGTTCCTGGTGATACAGCTTTCTTACTGGGGGTCGTGTTCGTCACCTGCGTGATTTTCCCTTGAGCTTGTGAACCTGTTGCTTCGTCCATGTTCCAGTCAAATTCGTCTTGAGATTTGTTCATATTCGATAGATCCGGTATACTCGAAATATCGGGTGGTTTCCGTTTATTATCCTCCATCTTATTTTTTTCGTTCCGCCAAGATGGCGTCGCTAGTACACGTTTTTCTTTCAACTTTTCTTTCAAACCTCTTCCGATTATTGTTTTATGTTCTAATCACTTATTTCACTATTGCTGATTATATTTTACTTTCCTCTGCCGAGAATTACGCTTTGAACAGAACGTTTTGCACTGGTCTGTATATATGTTTGCAACCTCTACAACTCTCATAAAAATCAAACGAAAAAAAAACGATTAAGCTTCTTATGAAAATCTACCATTTCGTATTAAATATGAATTCTATGTGATGGAAACATATTTTTTTTCAAGTGTTTGACAAAATCATGAACTGAAATTGTGTTTCGGAATGATTTAAAATTTATCGATTTCGCTCAAAGTTGGATATAATATACATTTCACACCGAGGAATGTTGATACGGCATAAAAAATTGAAAAAATGAAAAAAAAATGATCTTCTATATGGCCATAGTACGTTTCTGAAACTAAGCTTCTTATGAAAATCAACCATTTCGTATTAAATATGAATTCTATGTGATAGAAACATCTTTTTTTTAAGTGTTTGACAAAATCATGAACTGAAATTGTGTTTCAGAATGATTTAAAATTTATCGATTTCGCTCATCCATCTCTATCTCTATATATATAAAAATGTTGTGTTCGTTTGTGTACGCGTCAAAAACTCGAACCATTTCGTATTAAATATGAATTCTATGTGATGGAAACATCTTTTTCCAAGTATTTGACAGAATCGTGAACTGAAATTATGTTCCGGAATTTATTGATTTCCCTCATCTATCTCTATATATATACAAAAATGTTCTGTTCGTTTGTGTACGCGTCAAAAACTCCAAAAATAATAAAAAAAGGAAAATTCAACTCAACCGTGCAACCACAATGTGCCACAGCAAAGCGTGGCAGGGTACAGCTAGTTGTTTAATATATACTTTGTACTCAAAATACGGTACAGATTGATAATAAGACGGGACAATAATAATAGGTCGAAAAAATGGTACTGTCCCGTTAAAAACGGTACGTTTGGTCAGCCTACTCAATAGTCATTCGGGCATTTAGTTGCTATCTCTTAATTGCTTACTTGCTTGCTTGCTTGTTGCTTAATTCTTCCCCGTCAAATGTAGTTCATTGCATATTGAAGTGACACCCCCAAAATGAATCAGTTTCCCTCTCCCTGTATCACGTATGTATGTATCGATGTTCAAGTTCAACGTGGTTTGACATATACTACAGGTGAGCTAGATTTTTTTTGTATCGTACGCGACAATTACTCACACATATAAAATAGCGTACAATGTTGTGTTCAGAATCGCTGACAAATTTATGAATTTAGTTGATATAAACCGCTTTTTCTGTATGTTTTGACGTAGAACTACGTCTTTCATTAAGGGTGCCAAATCAGAAAACAGGTCACGTTTTTATGAAATAAAGTTAACGTTAATAACTATTTTTGCCGCGAACGGATTTTGGCGATTTACATACTAAACGAATCGGAAATTCCCTAAGATTTGTTTAATATGCTATACATTAGAATCCCTTGGTTTGTAAATGGTGAAAATTCATGAAAACTTTAGGCGTTTCTATTTTCCCATACATTTGTTCAGTCCATTTGTGTGCTTTCCCGAACAGAGCTGTTTATAACGAACAACTTATCGACGAGCAACGCAGGGGAAATCGTAGGATATAAAGTCACCGTGAACAAAGGAAAAGAAGAAGAATGAAGGGGAATACTTGCCTAGAATATAAACATTGGATCTCGCTGAGGCAAACTTTCATTCGGCATCGGACTGTTGAGCAATCCAGTTCACTTTGCTTTCGCTGCGCTTCGATCTAAGATTGGACCCCACCAGTGGTAATTCAACTTGGATATCGTCGTGTGGTTTTTCCAGTTCGTGTTTCGCGTTATTCGTATCGTGTGTTTTTCTTTCCGCGTCATAATTTGGACGCTTCGCATAGTGTGTGATGAGCAATAAGAAGAGGAAGGCTGGCTCGAGCCCTGCAAAAAACCGAACGCATTGCCGGGGCCAATAAAATTTCGAGGCTAGCGTCATCTAATGATGCACGCGATGTTGGTGCAGTGAAAAGCGCTCGCACTGAACCGAACCTTCGCATCGAACAACAGCGAGGTAGGCGACATCGGCGCGTCGGTCGAAAATGTAAACGCTGTTATCCAGGCAGCAACCAGCTCCCCCCGCTGGTGGTTACTTCTGACAAACGCATCAGCGAATTCGCATCGACGGGTGTTACAGCAAAGTACAAGCTGTGTGGCATAATTCAGTCTTTTTCCAAGCAGTGAACATTGTTTGTTTTCCGTCATAAGGGCTTCGATGGTGCTTTTGACATTGCATGAATGTATTAAATTGACGTTATGGCGAAGCGGGCGTTAAGTTTGTGCGCCAAAAAATCATTAGGGGAATACCAACCTCTTTAATGTAGTACTGGAATGTTATAAGTTATTTGGTTCGCGTGCCAGTCGCAAAACTGCCTTCAACTAGGATTGCATTTGCACTAGTCTTGATCATAATTAAGCAATGCCACTGTTTTCGAGGTTGTTGATACTAAAAAACAGGAAGTGGGTTATATCTATGGTATAACCGCAAGGGTGACGTAGGACTATCGTTGATTTAGAGATCATTTGTATGAAGTTGAATCTGAATTCATTCTGAATGAATGAATATTTGGAGAACTTCGAAAACGAGAGCGTTACGTTGGAGGCACAAGGTTTTATGCATCCAATATTGGATACGGAAATATCCTACTGATGGGGAAGAATAATCTTCAGAAGCTATCCTGTTGATTGCGATTGATTGAAAAACCACAAAACCAAATGTATTTGGTCACAGTGTTACATGGATAGAAAACATTCAATTAAACTCTTTCACATGAATATATTTTGAAAATTCCCAAAGGAACTGGCAGATTATTTTCAGTAACGATTAGATATTTCCACATTTTCCTCGATACTGGAAGCCCACCAGTGGTTAATACCAACTCGATAACCACCTGTTAATAGCACTTGATTGGAACATATTTGGTCACAGTGTTACATGGATAGAAAACATTCAATTAAACTCTTTCACATGAATATATTTTGAAAATTCCCAGAGGAACTGGCAGATTATTTTCAGTAACGATTAGTTATTTCCACATTTTCCTCGATACTGGAAGCCCACCAGTGGTTAATGCCAACTCGATAACCACCTGTTAATAGCACTTGATTGAAACATATTTGGTCACAGTGTTACATGGATAGAAAACATTCAATTAAATTCTTTCACATGAACATATTTTGAAAATTCCCAAAGGAACTGGCAGATTATTTTCAGTAACGATTAGATATTTCCACATTTTCCTCGATACTGGAAGCCCACCAGTGGTTAATGCCAACTCGATAAACACCTGTTAATAGCACTTGATTGAAACATATTTGGTCACAGTGTTACATGGATAGAAAACATTCAATTAAACTCTTTAACATGAATATATTTTGAAAATTCCCAGAGGAACTGGCAGATTATTTTCAGTAACCATTAGTTATTTCCACATTTTCCTCGATACTGGAAGCCCACCAGTGGTTAATACCAACTCGATAACCACCTGTTAATAGCACTTGATTGAAACATATTCGGTCACAGTGTTACATGGATAGAAAACATTCAATTAAACTCTTTCACATGAATATATTTTGAAAATTCCCAAAGGAACTGGCAGATTATTTTCTAGCAATGATTAGATCTTTCCGGAACTTTCTCGATGCTGAATGGCATCCTAACGGAAAGAGTTCTGCGCGTGTATGTGTCGATCCTTCGCCGTCCACCTCCTCCAGCACGTTAGGCAACGATGTTGTCTTGTCGATGTCCTCACGAAAAAAGAATGTGTCTCACCACCAGAATATCGCTTAAGTATGCTTTTTGTGTGTGATTGAATCGAGAGAAGGTGTGGTTTACGATGGCAATTTGGAAGGCAAACTAGAGGGGAATGAACTCTCTGAGCTCGGAACTTTCGGCGACTGAGCAATAATCGATTGCGGGCGCATACAATATTGGATACGGAAATATCCTACTGATGGGGAAGAATAATCTTCTGAAGCTATCCTGTTAATTGCGATTGATTGAAAAACCACAAAACCAAATGTATTTGGTCACAGTGTTACATGGATAGAAAACATTCAATTAAACTCTTTCACATGAATATATTTTGAAAATTCCCAGAGGAACTGGCAGATTATTTTCAGTAACGATTAGTTATTTCCACATTTTCCTCGATACTGGAAGCCCACCAGTGGTTAATGCCAACTCGATAACCACCTGTTAATAGCACTTGATTGAAACATATTTGGTCACAGTGTTACATGGATAGAAAACATTCAATTAAACTCTTTCACATGAATATATTTTGAAAATTCCCAGAGGAACTGGCAGATTATTTTCAGTAACGATTAGTTATTTCCACATTTTCCTCGATACTGGAAGCCCACCAGTGGTTAATACCAACTCGATAACCACCTGTTAATAGCACTTGATTGAAACATATTTGGTCACAGTGTTACATGGATAGAAAACATTCAATTAAACTCTTTCACATGAATATATTTTGAAAATTCCCAAAGGAACTGGCAGATTATTTTCCAGCAATGATTAGATCTTTCCGGAACTTTCTCGATGCTGAATGGCATCCTAACGGAAAGAGTTCTGCGCGTGTATGTGTCGATCCTTCGCCGTCCACCTCCTCCAGCACGTTAGGCAACGATGTTGTCTTGTCGATGTCCTCACGAAAAATGAATGTGTCTCACCATCAGAATATCGCTTAAGTATGCTTTTTGTGTGTGATTGAATCGAGAGAAGGTGTGGTTTACGATGGCAATTTGGAAGGCAAACTAGAGGGGAATGAACTCTCTGAGCTCGGAACTTTCGGCGACTGAGCAATAATCGATTGCGGGCGCATACAATATTGGATACGGAAATATCCTACTGATGGGGAAGAATAATCTTCTGAAGCTATCCTGTTAATTGCGATTGATTGAAAAACCACAAAACCAAATGTATTTGGTCACAGTGTTACATGGATAGCAAACATTCAATTAAACTCTTTCACATGAATATATTTTGAAAATTCCCAGAGGAACTGGCAGATTATTTTCAGTAACGATTAGTTATTTCCACATTTTCCTCGATACTGGAAGCCCACCAGTGGTTAATGCCAACTCGATAAGCACCTGTTAATAGCACTTGATTGAAACATATTTGGTCACAGTGTTACATGGATAGAAAACATTCAATTAAACTCTTTCACATGAATATATTTTGAAAATTCCCAGAGGAACTGGCAGATTATTTTCAGTAACGATTAGTTATTTCCACATTTTCCTCGATACTGGAAGCCCACCAGTGGTTAATGCCAACTCGATAACCACCTGTTAATAGCCGCGCGTGTATGTGTGTGTAGCGATGTCTTCCCAGGGAACCGTTTGTGGCATCACTCTCCTCCTGATAGACTCCCTTCTGGCCTAGGGTGCACAAACAGGCTCTTGGTGACACCGTTCATCCGCGCTTTCATGATAAATAAAGAGCTTCACCGCAACAGCGACAACATGCTCCAATCGCTGTTCAATTTGAACTGAGTGGATTTCCGAGCGCCGCTCGCTTATATACCGATTGGTGATTTCAATAGCCTGTTTTGAAAGCAATTTTAAGACTATTGAAACAAGTTTTTGGATCAAAAAGTAACAAGTATATAACGCGTAGACATTTTATCTTTCGAATGAAGTGTTTATCATACCATTTCGTTCAGTTGTTTAGGAGCTATTAACGCTCAAAATCTCGGTCTCCGGCGTAACGCTTTCGTTTTCGAAACTTTAATTTTACACCCCGGTATAGAAATGAAAGACGTAGTCCTACGTCAAAAAGAGTTTATTTCGCTTGTTTAATCACCAAAAAAGTGAATGTCGTTCAGGAATTTTGTATGTGATTAGGTTTCGCTTGCCAGTAGCAAAACTTCCTCCACTAAGGGTGACAGCTGCGCTTAGCTCGAGTATGAGAAAGTAATGCAACTTTTTTCGAGGCCAGTAATATAAACAGAAGTGTTTCTTTTGAGAATAGCGCAAAATGATGAGAAGTGTTTATATTCCTAGTAGTTTCAAGTTTCCTAGTGCATGCTATGGCTAACGCTTGTTTGGCGCTTGGTTTACGTTGTACGAACGATGCCTGGAGATGCAATTCCACTGAGGCAATACTAAATAACATTTAACATGATATTTGATACTTGCAAGTGTTGTTATTGTTGTTGTTTCCTCGCGGTGCCAAAGATATATTGATATAATCGACTGTAACCGAGTCTATGTCAATTGCGAAAAAGGCCACCGGAATAGCGTTCGAGGTAAATTTTCAATGCATTGACATGAAATAAATTGCGACATACGATCAGCTAGTGTATTGATCTGCGAAGGCAAGAATGAATCATCAGTCAATTATCGTCAACTGATTCTACAATGAAAAAAACATTTCAAAGATTGTTCTACTAAGCAGTTGTTTCTAAAATTTCACAGAATTATAGAATAATATCCGAAGGTTTAAACAAGGGATTTTAATAATATAGCGTAGTTCTACGTCAACAATGCGGTCGTATCTTGAACACAACCTCCTATAATTTTTTTTTCACAAAATTGAACTCGGAGACTAAGGGAATTAAATTTTTGTTTAGAATTCCTCCCAAACTGCACGCTATTTACTAATAACCTTCATATCATACCTGATAACTGTGTAAATTCGTTGTTTCGTTGGAGTCACTTTTATGCATCAGAAATCATGTTTTCGTTTCACTTTAAATGGACGTAAAATAAGATTGTGTACGCGGGTAACGAGATTGGTGTTTTTTTTTATTAAATCGTTTATTTTTACAGGCTCAGTTACATAAGTTTAAAGGAGCCAAACTCCTATCTGTATAGTTACAAGTATATATAAACATTTTTTATTAATTCTAATGTTAATGAAGTAGAGAACCGATTACTCGCGACTTGCTCGAGTTTAGAAGGGTGACATTTTGTTTCAGGAAAAGGATGGGATATAAGGATATGTTGACAATGTTCACACTCACATTCATCATACTCAATTCTTAAGCCTACCTTATATATAACATGTATTTACATTTCACCTTATTCTATTGTTAGTAAGAAGGGATTTGATTTCTCGCGAAGGAAAAGGAAAAGGAGAATATAAGGATATAAGGACAATCACACACGAAGATCGATAGCTTTTAGGAAGACATATATTTGGGACATGTAATCAAGGTCTAACCGAGCCAACACATCTCTCACCGGCACATTGGGCTGCCTTCCTCTAGCCCGAAGAGAGTTTTCTAAATTCGATCTGGCAACAAGATACTCCTCGCACGACCAAACAACGTGTTCGATGTCGTGGTAACCTTGGCCACAAGCACAGATATTGCCATCGGCAAGATTAAAACGAAAGAGTAGCGCGTCTAACGAACAGTGATTGGACATGAGTCGAGAGAAGGTGCGAATAAAGTCCCGACTTAAGTCCAGACTTTTGAACCATGGTTTGAGGCTAACCTTAGGGATAATCGAGTGAAACCACCGGCCCAATTCATCTTCGTTCCATTTACGTTGCCAGTTAGCGATGGTATTTTTACGGACTAAAGAATAAAATTCATTGAAGGCGATTTGACGCTGATAAATATCGCCTTCAAATGCACCTACCTTTGCCAATGATTCAGCCCTCTCGTTACCCGGAATTGAGCAATATGAAGGGACCCAGACAAAGGTAATGACATAACAGCGTCTGGTTAAAGCACTCAAATTTTCTCGTATTCTCTCAAGGAAGTACGGCGAGTGCTTTTCCGGCCTCACTGAACGGATATCTTCGACAGAGCTAAGACTATCCGTTACAATGTAATAGTGTTCAACAGGTCGTGAGGCGACGCTGTCCAGCGCCCAATGTATTGCTGCCAATTCAGCAATATACACAGAGCAAGGATTCTGAAGACTGTGGGAGGTGCTAAAAATTTCGTTGAACACTCCAAATCCTGTGGACTCATTCATAGAGGACCCATCAGTAAAGTACATATTATCACAATTGACACGCCCATACTTTGCATTGAAGATCGTAGGAACGATCCCCGATCGATGATAATCTGGAATTCCATGGATTTTCTCCTTCATGAACAGATCAAAATGTACAGAGGAATTGATGTAGTCAGGAAAACAAACACGGTTGGGAGTATACGAAGAAGGATCAACCTGCATGGAGATGAATTCATGATATGAGCTCATGAATCCTGAATGAAAATTTAGCTCGATAAGCTGCTCAAAATTTCCGATCACCAATGGGTTCATAACCTTACACCGGATGAGGAACCGAAGAGATAATAAATTGAAGCGATCTTTTAGTGGGAGTACGCCTGCCAAAACCTCGAGACTCATGGTATGCGTTGAAGGCATACACCCAACGCAATACGGAGACAAAGATACTGAATTCGCTCGAGTTTAATGAGATGTGTTTTGGCAGCTGATTGAAAACAGAAACTGCCATACTCCATCACTGAGAGAATAGTTGTTCGATACAACATTATAAGATCTTCGGGATGGGCTCCCCACCATGTGCCGGTAATTGTACGGAGAAAGTTTATTCTTTGTTGGCATTTTTTACTCAGATACCTAATATGGGCCCCCCAAGTACATTTGGAGTCGAACCAGACCCCAAGATACTTGAATGACATAGCATGAGTGATCGGTTTACCCAAAAGTTGAAGCTTTGGTTTTGCTGGTCTATGCTTCCTAGAAAAAACCACCATCTCTGTTTTCTCCGTGGAGAATTCGATCCCTAGCCCAATGGCCCAGGTTGAAAATTTGTTCAAAGTATCTTGTAAGGGTCCTTGCAGGTCGGATTCGTTTGATCCTACGACAGACACCACTCCGTCATCTGCAAGTTGTCTTAGGCTGCAATTTTGTGTAAGACAATTGTCGATGTCGCTTACATAGAAGTTGTACAAAAGGGGGCTTAAACATGAGCCCTGGGGGAGGCCCATGTAGGAGACCCGATTTACTGTCGAATCCCCGTGAGAAAAATTCAACTGTTTCTCACAAAGCAAGTTATATAACATATTATTCAACAGAGGCGGCAGATCCCGAGAGTGTAATTTGTCTGACAAAACCTCTATTGAAACAGAATCAAAGGCCCCCTTTATGTCCAAGAATACTGAAGCCATTTGTTTTTTTTCGGCGTAAGCCATTTGAATTTCTGAAGAAAGCAACGCAAGACAATCATTCGTCCCCTTGCCCCTGCGGAACCCATATTGTGTATCTGAGAGTAAGCCATTCGTTTCAACCCAATGATCAAGGCGAAACAAGATCATTTTCTCCAACAATTTCCGTATACAAGACAGCATTGCTATTGGGCGGTACGAATTGAAGTCGGACACGGGTTTACCGGGTTTTTGAATATAACTATTTCGCACTTGTCTCCAATCATCTGGAACAATATTATGCTCCAGAAACCGGTTGAATAAATTCAACAAGCGATGTTTCGCCACATCAGGGAGGTTTTTTAACAAGTTGAACTTAATTCTATCCGTTCCTGGAGCAGAATTGTTACAAGAAAGGAGAGCAAGAGAGAATTCTACCATCGAAAACTCGGAATCAAGATCGCACCTATCTTGTGGTATATCTCGAACAATTTTTTGCACAGGAGCGGAATCGGGACAAACCTTCCGTGCAAAATTAAAAATCCATCGATGTGAATGTTCTTCGCTTTCATTCGATGAAGAGCGATTTCTCATGTTTCGAGCCACTTTCCATAATTTTTTCATTGACGTTTCTCGTGACAAACCTCCCACGAAATTTCGCCAATAAGCACGTTTTTTCCCTTTGATCAAGTTTTTAAATTGATTTTCAAGGTCCAAATACGTTTGAAAATTCTCAATGGTTCCACGTTTCCGAAAAGCTTTAAATGCGGTCGATTTATCCTGATAAAGCTTGGGACATTGGCTATCCCACCATGGATTGGGAGGCCTTTGACGAAAAGTGGAGCCTGGGATGGGTTTCGTTTGAGCGCGAACCGCGCTGTCATATATCAAACGAGAAAGGAAGTTATACTCCTCCAATGGAGGCAAACCATCTCTGGAATTGATGGCTAGAGCAATTGCGTCCGCATATTTTTTCCAGTCAATGTGTCTTGTGAGGTCATATGCCATGTTTATAGATTCAGAAGAATTCGAACCAATGGTGATGGAAATTTTGATTGGCAAGTGGTCACTGCCGTTGGGGTCCTGGATTACATTCCACTTGCAATCTAACGATAGTGAACTCGAGCAAAGCGAGAGGTCAAGAGCACTTGGGTTAGCAGGAGGTTTAGGTACACGTGTTGTTTCCCCATTGTTCAAAACGGTCATATTGAAGCTGTTACAAAGGTCATATATCAACAATGAACGATTGTCGTCGTACTGTTCCCCCCAGGCAGTTCCGTGAGAGTTGAAGTCTCCCAAGATCAATCGTGGCTCAGGAAGGAGTGAGCACATGTCAACAAGTTGATTGCGGCTAACCGCAGCTCTCGGAGGCCAATACAAGCTGACAATACAGAGGTCTTTGCCTCTGATGTTTGCATGACAAGCAACAGCTTCGATCCCTCCAATAGGTGGAAGGTCAATTCGAAAAAATGAGTGGCACTTATTGATACCCAATAGCACCCCTCCGTATCTGTCATCACGGTCCAAGCGTATGATATTAAAATCGTGGAAAGAGAGATCATCTCGCGAAGAAAGCCAAGTTTCGGACAGAGCAAAAACATCACAATTGAACTTATGAATTAAAAATTTGAATGTATCCAATTTAGGGATAAGACTACGACAATTCCACTGTAAAACAGTGATATCTCCGACCTCTCTATTTAAATTAGACATCAAGAGAGATAATCATTGCAAGGAGGGGCCATGTTTGCATCAATTGTTGCAAAATTGTCTTTAACACTGGAAGCATTGAAATGACAATGGTTCTGATGGAGTCATAAACATTAAAACACTTGAAGATTTGGTCCAAAAGGTCAGACAACTTTATAAATCCCGATTGGGAAGTTGAACTGGACGGAAAAACAGGGACAGTTGGGGTTTTTGATGTCCCCTCGAGTGCTGGGCCATTCGAAGGTGAATTATTCCCACGGAAACCAGGAGGAACCTGATTTTGCTTGTCCGCTGCACTCGATTTTTTAGGCATGCTAACAGGGGGTATCACCGGAGGGGCTTGTCCTTGAACTTTGGGAGTGGTCACATTTTTGCGCCGGGGATTCCCTTGGAAAATGAACGGTGTGCCCCCGTTAGCTGTGTCCGCTTCTATTTCGTCAACGGGCAACGTGGCGAGAACATTTTGTGTGTTGATTGGTTGTTGTTGTTGGGCCAGTGGAGAAGCGCCCTTTAAAATATCCGCATATCCGCAAAAGTGCATTTCGAGCGTTCCTTCAAAGAGCGCTTCTGTTTCTCCCAGCGACTCTTGTAAGTTTCACAAACTGAGAGCTCGTGTGGGGATCCCCCGCAATATGGACATTTATGCTCAGTCGCACTGCAGGATTTCCCCTCATGTTGCTCTCCGCAAGTGGCACAGCGCTCCTTGTTGGCACAATAATCTGAAGTGTGACCAACTGACTTGCATTTTTGGCAAGTCATGGGCTTTGGCACGAAGAGTCGCACAGGCAATCTCAATTTGCCCACCATGACGTAGTCAGGTAGAGCGGAACCAGCAAAAGTTACTCGAAACGAGTCTGAATTTAGCGTGAATTTAGTTTTTCCCTCTTCTTGGGATACTTTTCCTAGTTGGCGGCTGTCCAAAATTTTAACACCCACTAACGGGAGTCTTTTAAATTTACCAACTCCTTCTTTTATCATTTCGCACGTCAGACCAGTTTCAGTTACCACCCCCGAGATTTCTACGTCATGGGAGGGCACGTAGACGCGATACTCTAGGGAGAATCTCTCGTCGATCACAATTGCATTCGCGTGTTTCCGATCACTCACGACAACACGCAGTTTGTTCGGTCTAACCTTAGAGATTTCGACCACGGAGGAATATAATCTTGCCAGATCTTTCGAAACCTGAATGACATTAATTGACTTTCCTTTTGGTTTAGGCCGGAAAAAACAACCCATGGACCAGCTCCAAGTGCATCGTCTGGATAGACCTTGACACGAGGAGAGGAAACAACTGAGGGGGAGGACGAGGTCGATTGTTGAACGGGAGCGGGATCAGTAGGGCTGGGAGGCAAGTTCGGTAGTAGAGCGGAAGCGGGAGCGGGAGATTGAGGGGCCGAAGAGGAAAAGTTTGCCAATTTTCTTGAGGGGGGCTTGTTAAGGTAGATTACCTCTTTCTCTGAAGAGACATCTTCTGAGGGGGGAACGCGTTTAAGCGACTTCCCAGCCCCCGTTGTAGCTAGTGAGGAGGAAACAGTAGTTTCAATCTCCATGTCAACATGACCTTCTGCCATTACGGCAGATATAAAATAATATAATTTTTATTTTTTTTTTTGTATTTCTAAACCTAATATATATTATACCTAAATCGCACACCAATGCGAATGAAATGAAACGGTGTCCCAATCGAACCGCGTGGCAATCGCTCGGCACAAATGCAACGGTATATCGCACCACAACACGATGATGGAATCGATGACGATGCTAAAGCACACACAGCGATGATACGGCACACGCACCGCGTCCGCCGTGGAGGACTTCTTCCTCACGCTGGTAGTGATTACTGCTCTCCTCACTCGCGCAATAAAGAGAACCCCGTTAGGGCGAAATAACTTCACCAGCTACGAACTGATAACGGTATAATCTCCACTCTATAATAGACGCGAACAAATTTGCGACCGATGTCTTCGGACTGCGCGAGCTGAATGAGATTCGTGTTAACGGGTGTTAAATAAAAAATGAGAATTTTTTCAATCACATATAATTTTTTTTTTCATCGATTTCAGTATTTTTTATTAATAACATAATGTATTTTCTTCGAAAAAATGTCAGTGAATGTTTGAGTAAGGGCCGTGGTCTGCTTTTCGACGCAATTTTGTCGCGATGCTCTCAAAAGAACGTTGTACGGCACTTATGTCCATTTTCCGGATACAATTTCGGATTCTTGTAGTCAGTTGCCACGTGTCTTTGGCCCTCTAATTGTTTTTATACACTAGGGCACTGAGTGAGCCAAAGAAATCCTCTATTGGGCGGCACTAGGGCAAGTTTGTTGGGTTATGATCTTTCGGCACGAACGGTATCTTTTTCTCCTCAAGATACGCCAGCGTCTTCTTGGCGTAATGGGAAGACTCCGGCCAGAAGACGTACTTCCCATCCGCGTGTTGCTGGTTCAGGAACGGCAGCAGGATTTTATCGAGGCACTCTTCTCGATAGATTTGTTGGTTGATTGCCAGACCGCTCGGCTTAAACCAAGACTTTGAAATGCCCCGATCGGAAATGGCGATGTACAACATGACCTTTTTTTCAAACTTGTGCTTGAACTTGTATTTCACTTCAGGCGGTGTGGATGACTTGTCGCTGGAGTAGTAATTATCATTTCCTGGAATATGCGTTTTGGACAGCGGAAAATAGCTTTCGTCGTCCAGAACGGTATTTTTTCCCGCGGTATTTTTTGGTCATCCACGTACACTGTGATTTAACCGTCTCAATCTGCTCCTCCGTGTACTCCGGCGACCTCGTCTTCTTCCTGCAGACGATTCCTTCCATCTTGAGGGTCCGATGGATCAATACGTGGGAGCAGCCATATTTCCGACCGGCGTCACGCAGGCTGGTTGCGTCCTTGTTGTGAAACAGCTTCTTTAACGATGTCTTCCTCTGCTTCGTCATTATCGTCATCGGACGACCACTTCCGACCTTCCGCTCTACGTTCAGGGAACCCAGGATACGATATACCGTACTGTCAGGTACATTTTCTTCCTTAAAATGTGTCACCGTGAACTTTTTTACTTGCTGGAAATGCGTTTCGTAGAACCGTACAATACGTTCACGGAGCACGTGCTGTTTCGACGCCATCTTTGCTTTGACTAAATTCAAACTAGCAAAACCAAACACGCCTACTGTTTTAGGGAGCCCAAAGAGCAATTTCTCGGAGAAAGAAAATTTTACGCTCTTTATTTGAGTTACTGAAAGGTTAAACCCGTTAGGAGGAGTAGAAGTGTGCTTTATCGAAACAAATCGTCTTCGCTAAGCTCAAATGCATAGATTTTCGGGCTATGTTGCATCGAAAAACTTTATATTCCAAACGAAAATCAAAATGACAGATCCATACAACCAGTGAATATGAGCAAATAAACTTTTGTTCTGCAATATGTTTTGAAGCAGAGATCGAAATTCTCGCTCGGCTGCGCGATAAATATTCAGTCAATCAATTTATTTTTCGGAGAAACGTGTATTGTTGATATTCCGTCTCTCCCTTTCGAAAATTCCTTTTCGGAGAAAATGAGATGTGGAAAATCTCTATCTCGGAAGTTCAACGAGAATGCATTTTCGTCTCTCATTTGGTACTGAAAATATGGAGCGAAAAATCAAAGCTAACTTTACCAACATTAGGCTGTTAGGACAGCGTCCAAACGATCTGCATTTAGACAGCGTCTGAATTGTACAAATATTAATCCATCTCATGTTCACTTCACGATGAAACCCAATATTGCCGCATGTTTTCATGTAATGTTTTCAGTTGTACTGATGAAAACCCAAAAATCAAGGAGTCACTGAAAACGAAACCATTTTTCGGCAATAATAACTCTCCGAAAAATAAGAATCGGCTATGCGTGTTTATGATACACTATGCAAGCATTTGCATAGCCCATGCAGCAAATTAAAATCTCGCCCGATTAAGGGATAATAACCCACCCAGTCTGGCAACACTGCATTTTCGCCGCTGATTTGTATTGACGTTTTGTTGGAATAAACATTCAATTCGCAAACAGATTCAACAGAATAGTACGTGTTTTGAAAGGAGAAATAAAACAGTGGAAAAAGGAAAAGGTTTTTTAAAGGTTTGAAAGTGAACTAGAAAGAAAGTGAAGTGATCGGAAAACAACAAAGAAGGACAACACAACGTAGGAAACGAAAGGTACGGATTCAACATATAAAAGTGGTGCCGTGACCAGGATTTTCGGCCCAACGTGGCTACGGGAGACACCATCACGATTCGCTGGACGGTACGAGGACCTATTGGAGACGCCATTGCTGTTCGGACATCGTGAGTCTGATTGTTCGGGAAGCTTCGAAAGCTTTATTTGATTGATTAAAGGCTCGTTCAATCGGAAATCAGGTAACCTGTCCGATTTTCTTTCTGCGTAGCCTTAGGTACGCTTTAGATTTGCGTTTCTTCTCCTTTTCATACTCTACGCGGTTCCTGGACATTCGGGGACAATCGATTACCGCCATCCTTAATTGGGGTACATCGCAACGGCCATCCGGCGCCATTTCGAGGTGCTAATTGTGTGTAGCACAATAAGGAGTTGATCCTATTCAGCCCAGAGGAACTGTTGAGGCATTCAGGCAATACAATCGGCCATTCTGCGCCATTGTGAACGTCGCGTGACTGTTTTTGGACATCGCCACGCAATCCAGTGGATCTTTCAAGCAATTTTGACAGAATCGACCAATCCCTGATGTTATCGCTCCGGTTATATCATTTCTTTCTGCGTTATGGCGGAAACGGCTCTCTCTGGTTTGAAACTGCCGACTATTTCTCTTCCTGAATTCGACGGGGACTATATGCAATTGGTGGGTTTCCATGAACGTGTTCTTAGCTCTGATTCATTCGAACACCGATGTGCCAGCGATTCAGAAGTTCCACTATCTGAAAGCACTTTCTCTCCTTGTTGTGCGATTTCCGCTTCCAATGATTTGATCGCCTCTGGATTAGCTTTGACAATGGCAACAGGACTATCTACCGGAGAGGGAGCGCTTTCTGAGGTTCTCGGTTGACTTAGGGCTTGCAGTTGCTTCTTCAGTTCGAGGAGAATGTTAACCTCCGGCTGGAAGACGCACTTGTCTACTCTGGTAGTTTTAATTCTGCGCACCTTCGCCGCCTGTTCGTCCACTGCCTTCTGGGCTTCCTTGAGAGAGGTGAACAGTTTGCTGCTGGCAGTAGGGGTCTTGGCTGCGACGGGTTTGGCCTCCGTGTTTTGCTGCACTCCAGCGTATTTCTTCTTGAGCTCATCGATCTTGGTCTGCTCAATTTTGTTGAACAGAACAGCTGGTCACACAATGGCGGGGATTCCAGTTTTCCTGGGCATCAATTCCGAAAACGCCAATACCGCAACTCTTGCTAAACTTGCCATCCTCATAGTTGAGATACTCCGTTGCCATGATGTGAGACACCAGCGTGTGGCCTTTGTTGATCCCAATAAGACTAGCCGGAAACATGACCGATTGAAAGGGAACATTATCCTTCGCCATGAACTGATACTGATCAATTTTCGTGCTTTCATCCGGTTGCCACCATTGCTGCCATTCCTTGCAATAGCGACTGGTCATGGAAATGTAACCAATCGGTGCATCGAACCACACATAGAACACCTTGTCCTCGTAGCCTTCAAGTGGCACAGGAATACCCCATTTGAGAACCCGAGTGATGCAGCGTGATTTAAGACCTTCCTTCAACCAGGCCCGGGCGATAACGCGTGCGGATCGATCCACCCACTCACGCAACGAAAGGTACGGATTCAACAATGCGTTTCTCGCGAGAATCTAAGTGAGCGTATAATATTCTTTCGCCTCCTATATCCTCAGCTTGTTTTCCCTGTGGGTGAAAACGGATGTTTTCAACATATTTATTCATCTTGATTATTAAAGACATCAGTATTAAATTTCATTTTAGGCAATTGAATATCAGCTGTTGTTTACTTTTAACCTGAGGCTGTTGTGTGCGGTTTGTTTTTTATTTAGTTCGAACTTTTATTGTACTGCTGCTTAAGTTTTTCAATTGCAATACAGCGTTTAAGGATTGTTAGCGGTTTTTTTGCTTATCACTATCCAAATGTTTTATGAGCCCGTGCTTCTTTGCAGCTACCGGATGCCGTGTTCGGAAATGCCTTATGAAATTCCCCTAGGTCGCAAATCACTCGACGGTAGCTACAGCCACTCGGTGTATCGATTCTGCATATACCGTTGTTACCGTCTCGCCAAATTAAATCCGATTTCATCGAACTCTGGCGTTTTTGTTTTCTAAATGATCCAGCCTGACTATTTTTTGACTTTTTTATTTTTTTATTTTTCATTTCTATACCGGGGTGTAAAATCAAAGTTTCGAAAACGAAAGCGTTACGCCGGAGACCGAGATTTAATAGCGAGCGTTAATAGCTCCTAAACAAGGTGCTCCCGTGGCCGAGTTAGCGTCCCACACTATCATGCCGGGGGTTCAGGTTCGATTCCCGTTCTGGCCGGGGGATTTTTCGTCAAAGAAAATTTTTCCGGCTTGCACTGTGGTCACGCGTATTCTAGAGCTTGCCACTCCAGAGTACATTTAAGGCGTGTTATTCGGCATAGAAATCTCAAACAAGTATTACTAATAAAAATGACGCAAGTAATGCTACGTTGAGAAGGCAAAAGTTCCACTGGAACGTTAGAGCCATCCAAGAAGAAGAAGAAGCTCCTAAACAACTGAACGAAATGGTATGATAAACACTTCATTCGAAAGATAAAATGTCTACGCGTTATATACTTGTTACTTTTTCATCCAAAAACTAGTTTCAATAGCCTTAAAATTGCTTTCAAAACAGGCTATTGAAATCACCAATCAGTATATAAGCGAGCGCCGCTCGTAAACCCACTCAGTTATAATTGAACAGCGATTGGAGCATGTTGTCGCTGTTGTGATGAAGCTAACTTCGTTTATCATGAAAGCGCTGATGAACGGTGTCACCAAGCGCCTGTTTGTGCACCTTAGGCCAGAAGGGAATTCACCAGGAGGAGAGTGATGCCACGGTTCCGCTTGAAACATCGGAGCAGCCGCCACACACACATACACGCGCGAAACCCTCGTTGCTATCATCGTTGCTGAAAAATAATCTACCAGTTCTAGCCCTACCCCCTGGGAATTGAAAAATACATTCATGCGAAAGAGTTTATTTAAATGTTTTCTATCCATATAACACTGCAACCAAATACATTTGGTAGCTTTGGTAGCTTGTGGATCAGCAATTCGGTCGACTTCTGATAATGACGAATTTCATGCAAAGTTCCCGATCGATAGCGATGTGGCTTTTTAACACACTTCCTGCGACTGGTGCGCTTATCCGAGCTGCTTTCTTGGTCCCTTACCAACGAAAGTCTAACAAGCTGTCTGCTTGGTCCCTCAACAAAGAAGTCCTCACGGTGCGAGAGTAGAGTAAGAAATGAACGAAAGCAAAGAAAGCGTGATATTAAACCATAAAAGTATAAAATGTAAACCCCACCCTCTTTATTATATAAGCTTACTGTATACTTACTTCGGTGACCGGAATAAATCGCCACAGTAAACAACTGCAACAGAAACAACCGCTTAGAAAAAGTGTAGTAGGCTAGAAATATTTGGCGCGGGAAAAACATCATGTGCCTCACATTTCTAATATAAATTTATTCTCTTGTTCTCGTTTTTCGAAATTTATTCTGAGGACAATGTAATGGGGACGAAGTCCCCATTTGGCGAGGATAAGGAATCGAGGCGGCCCATGCCGCCAAGATGACGCAATCCGAGTCCACCGCCGACCCGCCGTCGGAAGCGGCGGTGTCTCGCACGCAAACCTGGGATCCACTGATTGCCCGGTTAGTTTGAAACATAGGATACGATCCTTTAGCAATGTCCGACCGAGCTCTAGCGAGCGTCGGACGGTATACGTCTGCCCGGGGCGTTACGTTTGCCTGGGGCGATACGTTTGCCCGGTTAATTCTTGTTTTGAAATACAATACCGCGCCACAATATTTATAGCCTACTACACATTTTATAAGCGGTGGTTTCTGTTGCAGTCGTTTTCTGTGGCGATTTATTCCGGGAACCACTTACTTCGATGTTATTCGTTTCTAAATAATAACAATATAACAATAACAATAACAATATAATAAGGGTGGGGTTTACATTTTTTACAATTGCTGATCCGCAAGCTAGCTTTGCAGCATTTGGTTCGTGGAATTGCTCAGGACTTCAAAACCGACCTGCTTCATAAATTTGGTTCGTGGAATTGCTCAGGACATCAAAACCGACCTGCTTCAAAAATTTGGTTCGTGGAATTGCTCAGGACTTCAAAACCGACCTGCTTCAAAAGTTCCGCGGTTATGACGCTGCAGGAAGCCTATTCGAAGATACTAATTTGTGTGCTATCCACGCAAAACGTATCACATCATCCCCAAGGACATTCAGCTGGTGCTATATTAACTTAGCATATAATCAGCGGCCCTTTTCAGGGCTCCAAATTTGATGGATTAGAGTTCAGAAAAGTTTTTTACAGGCCAAACTGAAATGAGTATATTCGTTTGGATGCCATTCAGCATCGAGAAAATTCAGGAATGATCTAATCGTTGCTGAAAAATAATCTGCCAGTTCCCTGGGAATTGAAAAATACATTCATGCGAAAGAGTTTATTTTAATGTGTTCTATCCATGTAACACTGTGACCAAATATTGACGTAGGACTACGTCTTTCATTTCTATACCGGGGTGTAAAATCAAAGTTTCGAAAACGAAAGCGTTACGCCGGAGACCGAGATTTTGAGCGTTAATAGCTCCTAAACAACTGAACGAAATGGTATGATAAACACTTCATTCGAAAGATAACATATCTACGCGTTCTATACTTGTTACTTTTTGATCCAAAAACTTGTTTCAATAGTCTTAAAATTGTTTTCAAAACAGGCTATTGAAATCACCAATCGGTATATAAGCGAGCGCCGCTCGGAAATCCACTCAGTTCCAATTGAACAGCGATTGGAGCATGTTGTCGCTGTTGTGGTGAATCTCTTCGTTTATCATGAAAGCGCGGATGAACGGTGTCACCAAGAGCCTGTTTGTGCACCCTAGGCCAGAAGGGAATCCATCAAGAGGAGAGTGATGCCACAAACGGTTCCCCGGGAAGACATCGCTACACACACATACACGCGCGGAATTCTTTCCTTTTGGATGCCATTCAGCATCGAGAAAGTTCCGGAAAGATCTAATCATTTCTGGAAAATAATCTGGGAATTTAAAAATACATTCATGTGAAAGAGTTTATTTGAATGTTTTCTATCCATGTAACACTGTGACCAAATATTTTTCAATCAAGTACTATTAACAGGTGGTTATCGAGTTAGTATTAACCACTGGTGGGCTTCCAGTATCGAGGAAAATGTGGAAATATCTAATCGTTACTGAAAATAATCTGCCAGTTCCTCTGGGAATTTAAAAATACATTCATGTGAAAGAGTTTATTTGAATGTTTTCTATCCATGTAACACTGTGACCAAATATTTTTCAATCAAGTGTTATTAACAGGTGGTTACCGAATTAGTATTAACCACTGGTGGGCTTCCAGTATCGAGGAAAATGTGAAAATATCTAATCGTTACTGAAAATAATCTGCCAGTTCCTCTGGGAATTTAAAAATACATTCATGTGAAAGAGTTTATTTGAATGTTTTCTATCCATGTAACATTGTGACCAAATACATTTGGTTTTGTGATTTTCCAATCAATCGCAATTAACAGGATAGCTTCTGAAGATTATTCTTCCCCATCAGTAGGATATTTCCGTATCCAATATTGTATGCGCCCGCAATCGATTATTGCTCAGTCGCCGAAATTTCCGAGCTCAGGGAGTTCATTCCCCTTTAATTTGCCTTCCAAATTGCCATCGTAAACCACACCTTCTCTCGATTCAATCACACAGAAAAAGCATACTTAAGCGATATTCTGGTGGTGAGACACATTAATTTTTCGTGAGGACATCGACAAGACAACATCGTTGCCTAACGTGCTGGAGGAGGTGGACGGCGAAGGATCGACACATACACGCGCAGAATTCTTTCCGTTTGGATGCCATTCAGCATCGAGAAAGTTCCGGAAAGATCTAATCATTGCTGGAAAATAATCTGCCAGTTCCTCTGGGAATTTAAAAATACATTCATGTGAAAGAGTTTATTTGAATGTTTTCTATCCATGTAACACTGTGACCAAATATGTTTCAATCAAGTGCTATTAACAGGTGGTTATCGAGTTAGTATTAACCACTGGTGGGCTTCCAGTATCGAGGAAAATGTGGAAATATCTAATCGTTACTGAAAATAATCTGCCAGTTCCTCTGGGAATTTAAAAATACATTCATGTGAAAGAGTTTATTTTAGCAGGTTAGCTTTTGAAGATTATTGTTCAGAACAAGGTTTTTCGTATCCTATATTGGATGCATAAAACCTTGTGCCTCCAACGTAACGCTCTCGTTTTCGAATTCCCCCAAATATTCATTTATTCATTCATTCAGAATGGATTTGGATTCAACTTCAAACAAATGATCTCTAAATCAACGATAGTCCTACGTCACCCTTGCGGTTATACCATAGATATAACCCACTTCCTGTTTTTTTCAATCAAGTGCTATTAACAGGTGGTTATCGAGTTAGCATTAACCACTGGTGGGCTTCGAGTATCGAGGAAATTCGGGAAAGAACTAATTGTTGCGAAAAATACTCTGTCGGTTCCCCTGGGAATTGAAAAATACATTGATGCGAAAGAGTTTATTCTAATGTTTTCTATCCATGTAATACCAGGGACAGACATACAGCTGTACTTGCGTTGTACGTGTACAGCGTTGTACAGGTACCATCGTACCATGACAGACATACTTTGGTTGTACATTGTACCGTATGTCAAACTGACAATCAGATACTTTTCCAATTTCCACCACATATTTCAACGAAAAAGGTTTTTATTTAGTGTCTAAACTATCAAACACAACAAACAAGTTTCCAATCTGAGTTATTAACTTAAGAGAAAGTCAATGAAAAGAACGTTTATCAAGTGATTTGATTCTGCTTGTTCATGCTACCCACCACTAACCGTCTATGGCGCTGCGCACAGTACAACTGTAGCCATGTACAGCGGTAAAATAGGTCGGTACAGGTACAGCGATTGTACCGAGTTGCTTGCATGGTTCTAACGCTGTACATGGTGACAGACATACAACTTTCGAAGTACAACGATAGTACAGCTGTATGTCTGTCATAAGTATAACACTGCAACCAAATACATTTGGTTTTGTGATTTTTCAATGAATCGGAATTAACAGGAAAGCTTCTGAAAATTATTCTTCCCCATCAGTAGAAAATTTCCATATCCAATATTGTATGTGCGCGCAACGGAAAATGTTTCGTATCGCGAAAATTATATAATTTTCAATCGATTGCTCAGTCGCTGAAAGTTACAAACTCAGAGAGTTCATTCCCCTCTAGTTTGCCTTCCAAATTGCCATCGTAAACCACAGCTCTCGATTCAATTACGTACAAAAAGCATACTTAAGCGATATTCTGGTGGTGAAATGCATTCATTTTTCGTGAGGACATCGACAAGACAACATCGTTTCTGAACGAGCAGGACGAGCTGAACGAGCTGGACGAGCTGAACGGCGAGGGATCGAGGGATTCATTACTTGGCCTGACTTGACCTGAAACGCATTCATTCATTCCCTTGGAATTGAAAATTACATTCAAGCGAAAAAGTTTATTATGTTTTCTATCCATATAATACTGCGACCAAATACATTTGGTTTTGTGATTTTTCAATCAAGTGCGATCAACGTTAGACCACGTCTTTTGGCAATTTATTAGAGGTGCAATGAATCCTAAGAAGGAATTCCCGTTCTACGCGCACTGGTAAACGATGTTTGCTCAACAATTTCTCAAACGAGAAATGGGTGTTGTAAGAAAGGATGAGCGAACGCAAAAAAATATGTGGATTGATTTGATGCAGCGGTTATTTTGTCTATTGAAAATGGAATACAAATCATATCACAATACAAGCAATGTATTATGTATTATACAACTTTCGTGTGATTGCTTTTTTTGCTGAATATTGTGCCTTCAACGTAACGCTCTCGTTTTCGAAGTCCCCCAGATATTCATTTATTCAGAATTGATTCAGAAGCAACTAAAAACAAATGGTCACTTAATCAAAGATAGTCCTACGTCACCCTTGCGGTTATACCACAGATATAACCCACTTCCTGTTTTTTATTTTTGAATTTTTACTCAAATTCATTGCCAGAACGAATATCATTTCGTTGTTGCTTTTGATATTCAAAGTATAAATAACAGCGAAGTTATGAACCCCACTCAATGCCGCGTTCATTCATTATAGCAAATTTGTTCATGCATCAGCGATATGAACAAAATTAACTCGTTTGTTATTGTCATCAATATAATGAGAGAAGTGTGTTTCAAGCTGGAAAAAGACATTTACACTGAAATAATATCATATTCATTGCTCGTCACTGGAGACACTGGAAGTGTGGATTGAAGTCAGGTTCAAGGCAGATTTGTATTCATTAGTCACGCCAATCAGAATAACCATTTGCTAGATAGTTCATCAGTCATCCTCGCTCTCGACGCTCGTCAATTCATTTTCTAGTCAATTCAAATCATGTTGACGGCGAATGCCGAAGTAGTCCTAGTCGAAGCGAAGCTACTGAGATGAGAGTCGATTTTAATTATTCATTTTCGAAGATTTCGGGCCCTGATCTTCACACATAACTTTCACTATCACAAATTTGCAACCAATTCTACAACACACACCTCTAATTCCCATCGGACCAAAAGCTAGGAAAAAGTATTTTCTTTGAAATAATAAATTACCAGTTTAGTTTTTTGACGTTTTGCCTAATTGCATATAAATTTCATCTCTGTAATTTTTTCATCGTACTGTATAAACATAACTTGACATAGTTAGAATAAAATAACAAAACATTATTGACTAGTGGCCAGCACAAAACATACTAGGAATGATGTATTTAGGTGTTGAAAACAAATTGATAGATCGTACAATGGTTTCGCGAAAGGCAATCAGCGCTATCCTATTCCGCTGCTTCCTCTTCCTCAGACGATGAACTTGCTGGTATGGTTGTGAACCAAGTCTCCCTATTTTTAGTAGTTCTGGAAATGAACATAACTCGTTAGTATTAGCTAATACCATAATATTGATTGATTTAATAAAATAAAATATGTGTATTCCTATTTAAGGGGGGAACCCGGTCTGGAAGGAAATGTTGTCCTGAAAGGAGCTATAGTATTGCTGTACGAAATTTTAAACGCTATTGACCTGATTATGGCCTCCCCACGTTAACCAGTGTTAGGCACACAAACGTTTGTTTACATTCATAGTTTCTATGCAGCAGAAGCGGATTCATTATCAATCGGCGTTTTTTTTTCCAAAATATGTATTTTTATCAAGGCATATGGCGTTAGCCTGACGGGGCCGGAGTTCAATATTTTGACAGTTTTTCTTATTATCTATGTTAGTAATATGTAACCGATTACTCGCGGTCGGCTCGAGGTTAGTATTACAAGTGTTCTCGTAATTGGGATGTTGCTGTCTCCAATGCTCTGTACGTGTGCCCGACACGGGATACTTCCTATTGGGATGCAGCTGACCATTAATCAGCAACGCCCCCCTAGTATGTACCCCATATCTAGCGTGGTGCGTCTTCTCGACTCGAGGAATCCAGGATAGAATGGTCACTAGCCGGCGCAATCATCAGCTCGTGTAGAGTTGTCATGAGCGGTAAAACCTTTGGCTCTTGTTGAATCATCAGTGGACTGCACAACCTTTGGCCCGTGTATCTGTAAAGAGTGTGTGTATGTATTGCCGCGACTAAGTAAAAGTTTATAGATCGGATAGGAGGGATATGAAACAGGGACACAACGAAGGAAACATCATTAAACGTTGACATCGGCGTTTCTGAGGAACAGGTATAGATGAAGCAGTAGATCAGGATCACGGCTACCTAAGATATCCCGGACGGGGATATCCGATTGTCTGCCTTGTGCTCTCAGTGCTCTAGAGAGCTGAGAGCGAGCAGCATGGAACCGGATACACGACCAGACAACATGCTCGATGTTGTGGTAGCCATCGCCACAATCACAAATATTGTTTGCTGCGAGCCCAATGCGATAGAGATGCGCGTTTAGGTTGTAGTGATTGGACATGAGCCGAGATATCACGCGAATGAAATCACGACCTACATTCAATCCCTTAAACCAAGCACTCGTCGAAACCTTAGGGATAATCGTGTGTAACCAACGACCGAACTCATCTTCACTCCACATGCGCTGCTAACTAACGAGTGTGTGCTGACGAGGAATGTGAAAAAATTCATTATAGGCAATTTGCCTTTCAAAAGTGTGCCTTCTGAAGCGCCCACCTTAGCTAGCGAGTCCGCTTTCTCATTCCCCGGAATCGAGCAATGAGAGGGAACCCATGCAAAGGTAATCTTGAATAATTTTTCGACCAAAACTCTCAATAGATGTCTTATTTTTGTTAGGAAATAAGATGAGCGTTTATCAACTTTCATTGAGCGGATTGCCTCTATTGAGCTGAGACTGTCTGAAAAAATAAAATAATGGTCGATGGGCAGTGTTTCAATGATCCCTAGAGCATAGTATATCGCACCCATTTCTGCGACATACACGGAACAAGGATCTTTGAGTTTGAAAGAGGCACTGGAATTTTCATTGAAGATGCCGAAGCCAGTGGACCCGTTTATGTAAGAACCGTCAGTAAAGAACATTTTATCAGATCCAACTTTCCCATATTTTTCCGAAAATATCGACGGAATAACATTGGAGCGTAGGTGATCTGGTATTCCATGAATTTTTTGTCGCATGGACAGATAAAAAATGACAGAGGAATTGCAAAAGTATGGGAAGCAAACTTGGTTGGAGATGCCTGATGAAGGGTGCACGTCGTGGGTAAGGTACTCATGGTATAAAGACATAAAACTTGACTGAGGAATCAGTTGGAGTAGATTTTCGAAGTTATCAATCACCAATGGATTCATGATCTTGCAACGGATGAGAAATCTGTAGGATAATTCTGTGAACCGAAGAGTAAGCGGGGGTACTCCTGCCAAGACTTCGAGACTCATCGTATGTGTCGAATGCAAACACCCCATGGCTATACGCAAGCAACGATATTGTATCCTCTCCAGCTTGAGAATATGAATCCTAGCAGCTAATCGGGAGCAAAAACTGCCATATTCTAACACTGATAATATCGTTGTTTTGTACAGCTTAATGAGGTCTCCTGGATGGACACCCTACCATGTTCCGGTTATTGTTTGGATAAAATTGATTCTTTGCTGGGATTTCTGTTTCAGATACGCAATGTGTCTTCCTTAGGTACATTTAGAATCAAAATATACACCCAGGTATTTGAAAAACATAGAGTGTTGGATCGTTTTGCCGGATATGTAAAGCTGGAATTGGGCGGGTTTGTGCTTCCTAGCAAAAACGACCATTTCAGTTTTCTCCGTAGAGAATTCGATACCCAGCTTGAGGGCCCACGTGAACAGATTGTTCAGGGTATCTTGCAACGACTTTTGCAGAACGACGGGATTAGTACCCGTGATGGAAATAACTCAATCGTCTGCAAGTTGTCTCAGCGTGCAGTCTCTAGTTAGACAATCATCCATATCATTGACGTAAAAACTGTACAAGAGGGGGCTTAGGCAGGAGCCTTGCGGTAGGCCTATAAAACTGTAACGAGAAGATTTTGAGTTGCCATGAGAGAAATTCATGTGCTTTTCTGACAGTATACAGGAAATTATTCAGAATTGTTGAAAGCCCACGATTATGAAGCTTCTCTGAGAGAATTTCCATGGAAACTGAATCAAATGCCCCTTTGATAACGAGGAAAACGGAAGCCATTTGTTCTTTGCGAGCATTTGGATTTCAGAAGATAACAGCGCGAGACAATCATTCGTCCCTTTACCTCGGTGGAAGCCAAACTGCGTATTTGACAGCAAATTGTTCGTTTCGACCCACTTGTCCAAACGAAGTAGAATCATTTGCTCTAACAATTTGCGAATACAGGATAACATTGCAATCGGCCTATACGAGTTGTGATCGCAAGCCGGCTTGTTGGGCTTGTTGAACTTGTTGAACAAGTTCAGCAAACGCTGTTTTGCCAAGTCGGGAAGATTCTTCAACAAGTTGAATTTAATCTTGTCCGACCCCGGAGCTGAATTGTTACATGAGAGGAGGGCAATTGAGAATTCTACCATCGAAAAATTCTCATAATCGCATTGGAGCGGAATATCGCGTACGATACTTTGTGCAGGAACAGAATCGGGACAAACCTTCCTTGCAAATTTGAAAATCCAACGGTCAGAGTATTCCTCACTTTCATTGGTATGGTTCCAGCCACGCATTCTCCTAGCCGTATTCCAAAGAGTACTCATAGCGGTCTCCCTTGACAAACCATTGACGAATTTCCGCCAATATCCACGCTTTTTTGCTTTAATTAGACCTTTTAGTATGGCTTCTAGAGCTTGGTACTTTCGAAACCATTCCACTAATCCAGTTTTCCTGAATTTTTTGAAAGCGGATGATTTTTCAAGGTACACCTTTGAACACTCCCTGTCCCACCAAAGTGATGGAGGACGACGTCGGAAAGTGGTAGCCGGTACACGTTTCTTTTGAGCTTGAAGTGGGCTATCGTAAATCAAACTTGATATAAAATTATAATCTTCAAGGGGAGGAAGTTCATGCATCAAAATGATGGCTTCAGATATTAATTCTGCAAATTTTCTCCAGTCAATATTCGTCTTGAGGTCATACGCAATATCGACTGACTCACTAGATTTTGATTCATTGGCGATCGATAAAATTATTGGTAGGTGATCACTACCGTGGGGATCTTGGATTACCTTCCATGTGCAATCCAGGGATAATGAAGAAGAGCAGAGAGATATGTCTAGCATGCTTGCCCGTGCAGGAGGGTTGGCTATCCTAGTTGCTTCCCCAGTATTTAAAACTGTCATGTTGAAGTTGTCGCACAGATCATAAATCAACGTGGCACGGTTGTCATCGTAGAGTGACCCCCATGCTGTTCTATGGGAGTTGAAGTCACCTAAGATTAACCGCGGCTCCGGCAATGCCTCGATAATATCAAAGAACTAATGGCGGCCTACCGTAGTCCTGGGAGGAATATATATCGAAGCAATGCAGAGTTCTTTGCCATTGATTTGTATCTGGCAAGCGACAACTTCAATGCCTGTAATCGATGGGATAGTGACTCTATAGAAGGAGTGAGGTTTTTTGATCCCCAATAGTACGCCACCAAACGAGTCGTTACGATCTAGGCGAATAATGTTGAAATCGTGAAAATTCAGCTCGTCGGCTGAACAAAGCCATGTTTCACAGAGAGAAAATACATCACAGTTAGAACTGTGAACTAAAAATTTAAATTGGTCTAGTTTAGGGATGATGCTTCTGCAATTCCACTGTATGACAGTGGTCAAATCCTTGACCTCTTGCGCTGAATTAGGCATCGAGGGAAATGAACGCTGCTAAAAAGCCACATTTTTCTTTCAAAAATGTTCTCACAACCGGAAGCAAACATAATAATATGCTTTTAAGAGGATCATTTATATTTAAAGCATTTAAAATGTTATCCACAAGGTCTGAAAGCGCAAGCAGGCCAGGTAGTGGCTGTTGCTTCGACCGCGAAAATGGAACAGACGTGTTCGTTGTTGTTCCGGGATGTGCTGAGGACCCCTGGATGGTAGCATGACCACGTAAACCGGGAGGTACTTGCTTCGGCCTATTCTCAGCACGTTCAGTTCGAGGCTTCATTCCAACTTGGGAAGTTTCGGTATTCTTTCTGGGGAGTGATGGAAAAGAAGTAATTTTTCTTTTCCTGATGGCACCCTGCGATGTACCGGAACATCCGGCATTGGGAGCGTCAGCAACAGGCTCGTCGTTCTGCAGAATGGAGTAGGGATTGTCCTGTGTCGTTGGCACGGAACTCTTAAGCATTTCTGCAAAAGTCCGCTTGGAACGTTCCTTTAAGGAACGCTTGAGTTTTTCCCCTCGTTGTATGTACACCGGGCATTGAGTAAAATCATGAGGAGTCCCGCCGCAATGAAGACACTTGTGCTCTTTCGCGCAAGGATTCTCATCATGGCTCTCTCCACAATCTGCGCAACGTTTTTTATTGCAACAATAGGCGGTCGTGTGACCGAGTTGCATACATTTGTTGCATTTCATTACCCGGGGTACAAACAACCGAACAGGTAAACGAAGTGCCCCTATTGCAACGTAATTTGGAAGGGCGGAACCCTCAAAAGTCACACGAAAAGAGTTTGTCCGATTGAGAATTCTTTTGTCATTTTTATGTGACACAGATTTCAGTCGATCGCATGCAAGAATCTTCACAGTTTTTAGTATGGAGTTCTTGAAGCGACCGACACCATCGATTATCTCTTTTCGGGTCAAACCCTTTTCGTTTATTACGCCGTCTATTTCGACGTTGCAACAGGGTACGTATACACGATACTCAATCGTAAAGAGGTCGCAGCGCGTTATTTTGTTCGCTTGGGTCCTGCTTGAGACGACAACTCGTAGTTTGTCTGGCCCCATCCGTGTAATTTCGGTAACGTCAGAAAAATGTTGAGTTAGTTCCTTCGAGATGCGAATGACATTGAGAGGTTTGGATTTTCGTCTAAAGTACACAATGAATGGACCTTTGGAGCCTTCAGGGTATTCTTTAGGACGAAAATCCTGTTTCTCGTCGATTTCCTCATCTTCGGAACTATCAACTTCGTAAACAGAATTTTCTACCTCAATTTCTGCTTCATCCTCCTGCTCTTCAGGAGGAGGTTCGGTATCAGACATATTCAATTGCGTCCACGGGGGGTCCTTTCCGCCCTCAGCCATATTAGAAAAATCGGCCAACTGTTCGATATGAACAGAATATAATAATTATCAAATTGAATAAGTAAAAATATATATTATAAGGTTATGCTGCGGATAATATTTATATTAATTTATTTTATTTATATAAAATTCTAAAATGAAAAAAAGTTCCAATAATTAACGTTAATGTAACCAAGAAAAAATAGACACCCCTAATGCCAACGTTTGCCGATTTGGTAAACACACAGATGAACAATGGTGTAAATTTAGCACAGATGGTAGAAGGAATGATAGGAGGACAAAAGAAAAATAAACTTATACTTGCCGCTGCTGTGTGGCGTGTGTGATGAATCTGTATGAATTGTATCCTCTGCGTCTCGGTCGCGCACCACTTTGAGCTTCGCTCTACTCGCAAGCGCAACCGATGAAAAAAAAACACAGTCTGATTCGATGTGGAAAAAAACACCTTTGTTGGATCGTTTCGAAAACCTGTCCGATCTACTTGCGAGTTATCGAACGAATCAATCGGCGTTCTTGTAGATAATTTAAATATAGTTGCGGTCTCTCTACTAGCGCGAAATTTTTCATAGAACTAACATGAACTTTGTGAAACAGTTAGGCAAGCTGTTTCATGAACAAGAGTTTTTGTGTGACGAATATTATTTAATTTATTAGCACCTATTTAGCGATGTTCATTGAGCGAATTCCCCACTAGATTTGATTCGAAAAATTGACAGAGAAGGATTATCTACATTTTCACACCTAGATCAAAGTCACAGAGGCTCGAGTTCACGTTCGAATGCTTCCTTGTATTTTCCATGAATTGGCTAAGCGATGGATTTTCTCCGTTCCCGAACAATTTTCTTATAAACATATTGAACTTTTCCGCAGAGCATTCAGGTACCCGGAAATCATATCTGAAAGTTGATCTTTCTGGCAAAATATGTCCTTCATTTCAACATAATCAACTGCTTTTTTGGAGGAACTAACCACCGATTAAGGATATCTGCACACGAATGTTCATTATAGGTCACGAGAATAGCATTCCAGGGCAAAAGCACAAAGCCTAAATGGGAACACACTTCACCTAATCCGGCTATACAATCGCCATGTGCAGTTTGCACTGTTTCTGTGAACTTTTTTAATAATTAATCTGATTCCATTGATATGGATCATAGCCATAACAGAAATTGCTATTTTTCTCCGTGTATATAGCTTTGATGCAAAAAATTAATATTTTCGTGTAAAGAAACATATATTCGCATGTTATTAATATAGAGTAGCGTGTAATTTTTGTAACTATTTCGCTAAAATAATTTAAACAAAGCTCAATCTTGTCGATCCATATAAATCGTATGCAGCGATCTCTTTTGCCTGCCCAACAGATCACTAATACATATGCACGCGGCAAGCGCCCTATTTATCTATTAGGCTGTCAAAAAAGTCCTGCGGTATTTCCGCGAGGTGTCGTTGTAAGCGCGTAGTTCTAGTTGTATTCATTATATCGAGTCAGTATTTTTGCGCGCTATAATATAGTGCTTGACAGTGTTTTGTTTGGTTAAGTCGTTCGTGAGTTATAGTGTCGCAAATATGGAGCAAAATAAAGAGAAAATCCGACATATTTTACAGTACTACTATGACAAAGGCAAAAATGCATCTCAAGCTGCCATCAAAATTTGTGCAGTTTATGGACCCGATACAGTTTCCATTTCCACCGCACAACGATGTTTTCAACGTTTTCGTTTTGGTGTAGAGGTCGTCGAAGATGCGCCATGCTCCGGAGTGCCTGTCGTCGAAAATAGCGACAAAATCGCTGAATTGGCCGAGAAAGACCGGCATAGTAGCAGCCGTAGCATCGGCCAAGAGCTAGGGATAAGTCATCAAACCGTTATTAACCATTTGAAGAAGCTTGGATTCACAAAGAAGCTCGATGTATGGGTGCCACATACGGTGACGCAAAAAACATCTTTGACCGTATCGACGCATGTGAATCGCTGCTGAATCGCAACAAAATCGACCCGTTTCTGAAGCGGATGGTGACTGGCGATGAAAAGTGGGTCACTTACGACAACGGGAAGCTCAAACGGTCGTGGTCGAAGCCCGCTGAAGCGGCTCAGACGGTGGCCAAGCCCTCATTAACGGCCAGGAAGGTTCTGCTGTTTGTTTGGTGGGATTGTCAAGGAATAATCTATTATGAGCTGCTTCCCTATGGCCAAACGCTCAATTCGGACCTGTACTGCCAACAACGGGACCGCTTGAAGGTAGCACTCATGAAGAAGAGGCCATCTTTAATAAACAGAGGCCGCATTGTCTTCCATCAGGACAACGCCAGGCCACACACTTCTTTGGTGACGCGCCAGAAGCTCCGGGAGCTCGGATGGGAGGTTCTTTTGCATCCGCCGTATAGTCCGGACCTTGCACCAAGTGACTACCACCTGTTTTTGTCCATGGCGAACGAGCTAGGTAGTCAGAAGTTAGCCACAAAAGAGAGTTTTTTTGCCAATAAGGAAGCGAGCTTCTATAACAGGGGTATTATGAAGTTGGCATCTCGTTGGGAACAAGTCATCGAACAAAACGGCGCATATTTGACTTAAAACAGATGATTGTAACTAATTTTATGAATAAATGAAAATTCAAAAAAAAAAATACCGCAGGACTTTTTTGACAGCCTAATATGATTATTACCCTTAGATAGATACAAACCGTCGATACGCAACCTTAACAAGTGGAAGTTTGACTGGGAAAAAAATCGAGATGATATTGATTACTTACTTCATGGTTTCACCATAGAATATGACTAGAGAGGTAACACTTTTTAGACGTGAAGACGTGAATGATGGGAATGATGGGAATGATGGTACTGAGATATTCGAGAAAGAGAGAGAAAAAAGCGCTTAAGCGAACGAGAGTTTGGGTTTCACTATAGTAGGGAAGTCGATAGCTACCTAGCCTAACCTAGCCATTGACTCTGCTTCTAAAGGGTGTGTCACATCAAATTGCATCACGGAAAAAACGCTGTAGAAATTCGCCCAGTAGACCGATCCTTTTGAAAATTTTAGACAATAAAATAAAAACTATTAAACAACTTTTGGCATTTTCTTTTTATTCATACTTCGAGCCCAAGCCCGTATGCTCGCACCTTCCTCTTTACCCCGTCCATAAGGTTCTGTACAACGTCAGGTTGTATTTTTTTTTGAACAGAAATCCATTTTCTCTTGAAGTTCGCCTCCGATTTGACGACTTTTGGGTTCTTCCGGTTCGGGCCCTCGTGCTGCTTCAATAGTGGTAGTAAGCGCTTCTGTAGGCACTCCTTAAGGTAAACCTGCCCGTTTACCGTGCCGGTCATTACGAAGGGGGCGCTCCGCTTTTCGCAAGAGCAGATCGCTTGCCACACCATGTACTTTTTGGCAAACTTGGATAGTTTCTGCTTGCGAATCTCCTCCGGAACGCTGAATTTGTCCTCTGCGGAGAAGAACAACAGGCCCGGCAGCTGACGAAAGTCCGCTTTTACGTAGGTTTCGTCGTCCATTACCAGGCAAGCGGTTTCGTCAGCATTTCGGTGTACAGCTTCCGGGCTCGCGTCTTCCCCACCATGTTTTGCCTTTCGTCGCGGTTAGGAGCCTTCTGAACCTTGTATGTACGCAGGCCCTCCCGCTGCTTGGTCCGCTGGGCGAATGAACTTGACAAATTCAGCTTATTGGCGACATCCCGGACCGAACTTCTCGGATCACGACTAAACTGCTTAACTACGCGCTTGTGATCTTTTTCACTGACGGAGCATCCTTTTTTGCCGTTCTTCACCTTCCGGTCGATGGTTAGGTTCTCGAAGTATCGTTTTAGTACTCTGCTGACCGTGGATTGGACGATTCCCAGCATCTTACCGATGTCCCGATGTAACAACTCCGATTTCTCAAATGAGTGCACAGGATTAATTCACGACGCTCTTTTTCGTTCGACGACATTTTTCCAAATTTACGAAAAAATGACAGTGAAGCATGGCCAACGTGATCTATACACTCTTATCTGATTATAAGCGAAAGTTGAAGATATAATTTCTACAGCGTTTTTTCCGTGATGCAATTTGATGTGACACACCCTTTATTAGCAATGAGTGCTTTATTCGATTTTGTCTTTGGGAGAGTCAAAGTGCTTTAACCCTCAAATCAATGCATCCTGGCAACATTTGACTCCTTTCACGTATTATCTTCAACTCTTTGTGTAACCTCATTATTACAAACATGTAACTCGAATATTGAATTAATTTCTATGTTTCATAGAATTAAATACAAGGGACGTTCAATAAAAATCAGTATATAACAGTGCACAATTGTCCTGGAGGTGCATTTCAGTGGAAATTAGCATTTGGAGCTCGACAGGTATTCTCTAGACAAAAACTGTCTTCGACCTAGTTGTTACACATAAAAGAACGCTCATTTTTATGTTATCAAAAATAGGGTGATCAAAATTGCCGATGAAATAAAAAATATAACTTTCTTATCTTTATATATAGAGGTAAACATAGCTCGACAATGTTGTAGCCCCAATTATTTAAAACATCTTTGTAGAACAAAGTTTTTTCTATCTCTAGAAATAATCGATATAGCGCCTTTATTCTAAGTTGCTTTAGGATCATCATGAAAAAAACAATTTTTTTGTACTAACTTTTACATTTCAAATTCTACATGCAAGCTATCTTCGAAATACTATTAGAGCTTTCTAATACATATATTTTGCAATGCAGAACATGTCATTATCTCAACTCCACTCAAAGTTTTTGATATTTCTTCCCAAAAAATATGCTCTCTTCAATCGTTTGTCATTCTTTCTGAGGCAAAAATAAAAAAATTATTGTCGGCGGAATTTGAAAGAACAAATTTCACTCTATATAATATATTTAAAAGTATGTTATTTTTTGTGCTCGAGTAAATTAAAATTAAAATCTTGAATTTTTGGGTGAAACCCCATCAATAACTTTAAGCGGGATTAATATATTGACAAATTCTGCATCGCAAAATGTTGGTATTGATAAGCTCTAAAAGTCGTACGAAGACAATTTTGATGTAGAATTTTAAAGACAAAAGTTAGAGTGAAAAAAACGGGTTTTTCATGGTTACCCTAATGCAGCTTAGATAGAAACCGCTAGAAACAACTTTGTTGGAGAAATTTATTCTCTAGACAAAAACTGTCTTCGACAAAGTTGTCACATATGATAGAGCGCTCATTTTTGTGTTATCAAAAATAGGGTGAGGAAATTTTTCGATGAGATAAATAGTATAACTTTCTTATCTTTATTGATAGAGGTAAACATAGTTTGCCAATGATGTAGTCCCAGTCATTTTAATCAACTTTGTAGAACAAAGGTTTTTTCTATCTTTTAGTATAATCGTTTTAGCGCTTTATTCTAAGTTGCATTAGGGTGACGATGAAAAACAGGTTTTTTTTGCTTTAACTTTCATATTTCAAATTCTATATCAAAACTGTTTAGACTTTTAGAGCTTATCAATACCAACATTTTGCGATGCAGAACTTGTCCATCTTAATCCTACTCAAAGTTGCTGATGATTTTTCACCCAAAAACCCATGATTTTAATTTTAATTTACTCAAACCCAAAAAAATAACATAGTTTAGCTTGCCTAACTGTTTCACAAAGTTCATGTTAGTTCTATATATAAATCATCTACAAGAACGTCGATTGTAATGAATCCGCTTCTGCTGCATAGAGGCTAAGAATGTAAACAAATGATGTTTGTTTACATTCTTAGCCTCTATGCAGCTTACCCTCCTCTGTCAATTTTGATCTGTCCATGCGACAAAAGATCTATGGAATCCCAGATCATCTACGCTCCGATTATATTCCGGAGATATTTTCGGCAGAATATGGGAAAGTTAGATCTGATAAAATGTTCTTTACTGACGGTTCATGCATAAACGGGTCCACTGGCTTCGGCATCTTCAATGAAAATTCCAGTGCCTCTTTCAAACTCAAAGATCCTTGTTCCGTGTATGTCGCTGAACTGGGTGCGATATATTACGCTTTAGGGATCATTGAAACATTGCCCATCGACCATTATTTTATTTTTTCAGACAGTCTCAGCTCAATAGAGGCAATCCGCTCAATGAAAGTTGATAAACGCTCATCTTATTTCCTAACAAGAATAAGACATCTATTGAGTGTTTTGGTCGAAAAATTATTCAAGATTACCTTAGCATGGGTTCCCTCTCATTGTTCGATTCCGGGGAATGAGAAAGCGGACTCGCTAGCTAAGGTGGGCGCTTCAGAAGGCACACTTTTTGAAAGGCAAATTGCTTATAACGAATTTTTTCACATTCCTCGTCAGGACACACTCGTTAGTTGGCAGCGCATGTGGAGTGAAGATGAGTTCGGTCGTTGGTTACACACGATTATCCCTAAGGTTTCGACGAAAGCTTGGTTTAAGGGATTGAATGTCGGTCGTGATTTCATTCGCGTGATATCTCGGCTTATGTCCAATCACTACAACCTAAACGCGCATCTCTATCGCATTGGGCTCGCAGCAAACAATATTTGTGATTGTGGCGATGGCTACCACGACATCGAGCATATTGTCTGGTCGTGTATCCGGTTCCATGCTGCTCGCTCTCAGCTCTCTAGAGCACTGAGAGCAAAAGGCAGACAATCGGATATCCCCGTCCGGGATATCTTAGGTAGCCGTGATCCTGATCTTCTGCTTCATCTATACCTGTTCCTCAGAAACGCCGATGTCAACGTTTAATGATTTTTCCTTCGTTGTGTCCCTGTTTCGTATCCCTCCTATCCGATCTATAAACTTTTACTTAGTCGCGGCAATACATACACACACTCTTTACAGATACACGGGCCAAAGGTTGTGCAGTCCACTGATGATTCAACAAAAGCCAAAGGTTGTACCGCTCATGACAACTCTACACGAGCTGATGATTGCGCCGGCTAGTGACCATTCTATCCTGGATTCCTCGAGCAGACGCACCACGCTAGATATACAGACTAGGGGGGCGTTGCTGATTAATGGTCAGCTGCATCCCAATAGGAAGTATCCCGTGTCGGGCACAGGTACAGATCATTGAAGACAGCAACATCACAATTACGAAAACACTTGTAATACTAACCTCGAGTCAACCGCGAGTAATCGGTTACATATTACTAACATAGTTATAAGGCAAACATTGTCGAAATATTGAACTCCCGGCCCCGTCAGGTTGACGCCATATGAGCCTTAATAAAAATATATATTTTGGATAAAAAAAAAAAAAAATGATGTTTGCCCAACATATGCTCTGCATCTGCATTTTATGTGTAGCAAGACCCCTATAAGCACGCATTACTTTGACACATATGTACACCGCCCACACCGAGATAGATATAGATCTCCTTTATGCTATGTTTGTGTTTTCTAAGAGTAAAATTAGAAAACTTTTCCAATTTCAATTTAAAATTAGATGTAAGATTATCACACTTCCGCGCAATAGCATCATTAGCTATGTGGAAGCGTGGTCGTGTAAAACAGTCTTGCATTCCAGCCGGTCTTGGTTCGATCCCCGTTGTCGTCGTTTGGATTTTTTTGGGTGCAATCCCAAAAAAGATGATAAAATAAAAAAGAAAGAGATGTCTGCATCCATACATACAAACTAGCGTTGGCAGAAAACATGTCATCTTTAGCAGAAATGATGCCATTTAGTGTGCTGGAGAGTCAAATGCGCAAATAATGAGCTGTTTTAAATGCTTAAAAAAGGTTTGTATGTATGCGTGCAGACATCTCTTTCTGTTTTCTTTTCTCATTTCATATGGATTTGTGCCAAAAAAAAGTTCATACGACGTCAATGGGGATCGAACCAAGGCCGGCTGGAATCCTAAGCTATTTTACACGACACGCTATCCACATGGCTAATGATGCTTCAGCAGTTGTTCAGCAAATACGTGATAATATTGCACCTGATTATAAAATGAAGTTGGGAAGTGTTTTCTAAGAGTAAAAAAGGAGCGGATGAAGGAAAACAATATCTCGGTCTGGGCCGTGTATGAGGCAAAGTATGCGGAAAGCTTATTTGTCTTTTGTTTCGCTCGCTCGTATTAATCTTATATTGCTGTACCATGTATATTATACAAATGCTTATCAGTATTTGTGAGTCATGACATTTTCTGTTATGTTATGTCTCATTTAATGTCATAAATCGGGATGACAAAACATGAGCTAAAAATCAATTTTGGGTGTAGTAGTACAGGATTTGGTGCAGTTTTGTCTCATGGTCTATGCGATGGTGCAAAAAGAACAATTGCGACAAAGTTGTCTCATATGATAGAGCGCTCATTTTTGTGTTATCAAAAATAGGGTGAGGAAATTTTTCGATGAGATAAATAGTATAACTTTCTTATCTTTATAGATAGAGGTAAACATAGTTTGCCAATGATGTAGTCCCAGTCATTTTAATCAACTTTGTAGAACAAAGGATTGCGAGTTGATCGTTAAGCGTCACGGAACAACGCTATCCATAAATTGATGAGGGAGTCCTTGCTATAGTTTGGGCGGTACAGATTTTTCATGTATCTGTATGCACATCACTGGGCGTTGATCACTGACCACAAACCGCTGTCACAAATAATACACCCGAAAAATCGCTTTCAACACTCAGCATCAGTATGGCCGACTAGGCTGTTTTTCTGGGAAATTTCGACTTCGTCGTTGTGTTCAAACGAACGAAGGAAAATGCAAATGCAGACTACTGTTCCCGTGTTGTTCTGAATGGTAGGATCAACCAGTGGCAAGACAATCTGGCTGGCTGTTGAACATTTGGATGAATTTGATTGTTTTATGTTACATTAAATCCAGCAGCTGCCAATTCATGCACAATGCATCACGCAAGAAACGAACGGACGAATAACATGCCTTGAATGTATTCTGGAGTGGCAAGCTCTAGAATACGCGTGACCACAGTGCAAGTCGGAAGAAGTTTCTATGACGAAAAATCACCCGGCCAGAACGGGAACCAAGCCATGATAATGTGTGATGCTAAACTCTCGACCACAGGAGCGCTCGCCAAGAGACTTGCATTATGAGGTTGACTATAGCGGCAAAAAATGTTAACGACATGTTGACCAGCTCCAGAACCATGTACCTGATTTGTTGGCAAGTGGTCCTTACATTAAGGATAAGCCTGACACCTACAGGTCACGAATCATCACCAATCAACGTGCCTGTTGAACCCGGCAGACAGGAACAATCACCATCAGACCAGAAACCGTCTAATAATGAATGCGATCGGTTCATCACCCCGAGAGCTAACCATGACACCGGCTGTGCAGCCTCAACTCCAGCAACTAGTTTATTAGATGCTCTGGCCAAGTTGAATATGGCGATTTGTAATTAGGGCACCATTTGTACCTCCGGCAGAGATGGTCGCGTGTCCATCATCGACTTGATTATCTGCAGTCCGTTGTTAATGACTAACATAAGGGTATGCGAGATGTGCACCCATAGTGACTATCAAGCCATCCATTACGCCATTGACCAACGTATTTCCCTGGCAGCACACACAAATCGGTAATGTCCGCGTAAGCGGAAGACGAAAACCTTTGACAAGGACCTTTTCGTCGAAGATCTATGCGTGAACAGCGACGTCTTATATATGAACGCAGATGAACTGACGTTACCAAAATCATACGACATAACGATGTCAAGACCTAAACCAGGCGCCTGGTGGTCTAGGATCATGTGATGGACACTCTTAGAAAACTTCTGGAGAGTCATCCTCAACATATTGGCAGAATGCACAGAGTCCATGGACTGTCGGATATACAGTTAGGATTTCGGAAAAGAAGATCTACGTGCTATTCGTACAGTTGTCGAAAGGACCGAAAAGGCATCCAAACAAAAGCGTAGAAGAAACCGATACTGTGCAGTAATAACGAATAAAGTTTAAAGCACGTTCAATAGTTGGGAAGCCGCCTTCGAAGTAGTCGCATCGATGCGGTTCCGGGAGGACTCAGGCTATACAGGAGTAGATGTTTTGGGTTCTAGTGGACGATGAGTTCCACAAAACGTCAGGTTGATCCGGCCCAGATAAGACTAGTAGAGCTTTCTTAGCCTCTGAAAAACGGCATCTAAGAAAACGAGGAGGCTGATCGGCCTGACCGGAGAGTTCGGAGATTGAACTCACAATCGCTAGACTCTGGTAGGTGCTTATGCACTTGGATTGAAGAAGAAAATAAGAAAATACAGAAGAAAATATTATCAACAAATATTGTACTTACGGTGTCTTTCGATTTGTATTGGTCGGCAGCGTTGATGAGACACGATAGTAATTCTGTTGATCCTCTTCGTTTTCTGGCATTTTTCGTTGTAAAGTCATTGTCTCTTGAGGAATGTCGTCGATATCTTCTTCTAAATAATAGCGTGAGCCATGCGCAGACTTACAATTCTCACATTCACTCAGATAGTCATCGTCAAGACTATTATCGTTGGGAAGAAAATGCTCTTTTGGATTAGCACAATTGTTCGAGGTTGTAAATATGGGCAGCGGTTTCTCCATTTTCGCCGTATTCTTCGAAACACTGATGACCGCAGCAGCAGCAGCAGAATGTCGTGTGTAGCCTTCATTTGGTATAATTTTCATTGACTGCTTGCTAGTTGATTGCTGTGTTTGTCTTTGGCTCACTTCAGTTAGCAGAGATGATGGTATATTAATGACGGATGGTACTTTATTAACTACTTCCGTTAATAAATTTGAACTACGTGTACTCGGTTTATTTGTTTTCTTTGGCAATGTATTGAAGTTTACATTCGCAATACTATTATCAGGAATACTATATGGTTGTACTGGGCTTTTACTGATTTGCGTATATCCGTGACTAGCTGAAATAACATTTCTCGGCAATGACTTTGAATAGTTTTTCTGTGTTTTCTCAACGTTTCTCAACAAACCAACAGAGCTAGAGGTTGAAATAGAAAATTTCGAATTATCATTGGATGGTTTGGAAATGGCGTGTGTTTTTGAATTACTGTAGTACGAGTTCTGGTGAGTTTCCGTGGACCGATTGTTGTAGTGCTTATACATTTTAGGTGGGAGTTCGGGATTTTGTTCGATAGTTGTGTTGGTCGCTGCATAGCTCATTATTTTTGTTTGTATATTTTCATCATTAGAGGAGTGTGACTGGACAATGGCTGGAATTCGCACATCAGTATCTAATCTTAATAAATTGCAATTCCGCTCAGTTTTTCCAGGCCCGTTACTTAAAGCTGAATTTAAATTCTTAATTGAGTTTTGGGAGAACACTTTTTTCTTTGATAATGAATTTTGTTTTTTCAGAACATTATGGTTGTCCGTGTCCGGCACATTACTTATACATTTATCTTTAGATTGGACACGCTGTGTTTTGGTATAAATGGTATTGAAATGTGTGCTTCGGTCACCAGTTTCGAACTTGTCATGACTTTTTTTCAAATTACCCCTACAGTGCCCATTTGCTGCTTGTGTCGGCTTCATTTGAGTGGGTGCACTGCGGTGTAGCAAGTTGGGATGCTTTGTTATCTCACTTGAGCTATGCTTTTTCATTACTGTCTCTCTGCTGTTACCACTGCTTAATCGTGAAGCTGATTCGCTATTTGGTTGGTTCAGTACGGAATGCCCATTTAAATATGAAATGGGCAAATGTTGAACAGAACATTGGCAAGACATTCGTTTCGTTGCATTGAATGTAGAATCTACACGCTCCAGATTGCAACCGGTATCGTTCATACATGAAGTATTTGCATGAGTTGTTATCACATTACTGCGGTTGTTCTTCAGTGGATTTATAATCGGATCAACGGCGCCAAAATGGCGTGGAATAGTTCTGTGAAGATGCTTACCCGGGGTACGAAGCTTTGTAGCAATTGCTATTCCTTCACTGGCAGTATTAGAAACGTTTACGGTATTGTTGACTATTGGCAGCTGTTGATTTTTGCGATTGTCTAAATAGTCGCAACCATTTGTTACATTTTCCGATGGATCTTGCGGTACCGGTAAACGCGGAGCGGCTGAATCATTCTGACTCGTGTAAGTCTGTACATCCTTGACATCAGATTTATTTGTTAACGAATGGTTCGGATTACTCGAATAATTCAGGTTACAATACTGATTTGTACACACCTCCTCCGTACTTATTGGTATAGCATAATAGTTAGCAGGCAATGACGCACATGGCTCATGGTCACCAATATCATTAGTCACGTTCAATGCTTCAATATGCGCACGCTCATTCGTCAAATTTGGGGTTGAATCATTACCTCGTAGGTGATTTTCACCTGTCGCTATCGTAGTTAAATTACCTCCGTTATTGATATTGATATTGATCAAATTAGTTGTATTTGCAGTAATTGTTTGAGTAGTTTCCATTTCCGGCATAGTCATTGGATACTGTCTCTGCGTTGAAGTAGCCACACTGTAACAAGAATTAATTCGTTAATATGTTTTGCTACACTAATATGTTCAATTGATGCAAATTGAAAATTAGAATATTCGGAAATGAATGCACGAATATTTCGTCATGATAAGGAAGATAATTCGTGATAATAAATAATTTAGTAGTGAAGAATACTCTGCCCACGATGTCTGGGTAAAAGACTCTAAGCTGAAAAGCTGAAAAGAATATGATATTGTTTTCCTCACATAAAACCTAAAAATACTACATGGGCTGAAAAATACCGGGATTTTTAATGAAAACAATTGTTTTTTGGGCAAAGCTGTATTTATTTCTCAACATAGTTTCCTTCGAGGGCAATACATTTGGTATAGCTAGTTTCCAATATTTCGGCTTCCTTTCTGTAGTACGAAACGTCTAAGTCTTCGAAATATGCCTCAGTGCCAGCAAACGCGGCACCTATCGCGCGGATAATTTTTCACCTCAGCTAACTCGCGTAACTTCACTTTACGATCGTTCAAAACGAGCCGATGCACTTGTTTTACGATCTCTGGATACGTAGCCTCTTGCGGCCTTCAGTGCGAGTACATCTGCGGTGTTTGTACGGCACATTTTGAATTCACTAAACCACCGATGTTGTTCTCGAAGGATCAGCAGTGGAATAAGATCTCGTCAACCACTACATTGATTGTTTAGGAGTTTATTCCTATCAAAAAACAATGTTTGATCAAAATATGATATTCCTCTTTTTTCCATTTTCTATACGAATGTTCAGGAAATGACACTTAAACAACTGCAGTTTGTGAACAAATAAATGAATTGTCATGAAACTTCACACATATGCTAGTGACAGATGAGCCTCTCGAAATTAATCTTGTTTATTTTTAGTGGTGCCATCTGTTGAAAAATCCCGGACTTTTCAGTCCACGTAGTACTGTCATAAAACCCAAAAATTATACCACAACAACCATTTTTTTTGCTGCATCAGTAATTGGCACTGTAAATAACACAACAATGGAAACCTCATATCAACAGTCCCGCTGTGAATATTCGAACAATATTCTTACACCGAAAAAGGCGACATGTGTTGTGTATCGATAGAATCGAAATACTCTCACGCCTGAACGGCTACTGTGTAATAGATAAGACAAATGTTTATCGATGGATAGGAATACTCTTACGCCTAAAAAATGGTAACAGTGTAATATACAACAAAAGTTATCTTAACATAAAAATGTACACGAATGAATTCGGCTCTGTTACAGCTGAATTACTAAATGAGCCTAATAAAATAAAAGCTGATGGGATACAAAAAACTATTCATTTCATTATTAAAGTATGAATGAAAATCGTCGTGGAACTCTAAGCAGAGCGTGCGATTGGGAACTCAGGATATGGAACTGCAAGTCTCTCAACTTTCTTGTTTATCCCTTTTTTTTAATATTGAAAGCCCGTAATCTGTACATTGTAGCGCTCGTTGCAAGATGGTTATATTATCTATCAGGAATGCAGAAACGGATGATTGGCTGGTGGGTAATCAACGAAATAACAAGCAGATTGAATATTTCTTCTTCAACATCAGTGTCATCAACCTTCACTGTCCCCATCTAGGTAGCACCGATGACGATAGAGAAAAATTATACGCGCAGCTGGAGCGTGAACATGGTCATACTTAGAACCTTCCAGCACAACCTCCAATACCTGAAGATCACCTCAGCAAATGGAAATTTAAATCGACCACGATCACTTCTCAGATATCATCAACGTCAGAACATATCGTGGTACTAACTTCGATTTAGACCACTATCTGGTGATGGTCAAACTGCGTTCTAAGCTGTCAGGAACCAAACTCGTGCAACATACTCGTAGCGTCCTTAAGCTGCGTTCCTGGGGATGCTGCTCCTCTCGATGAATGCTGGAGCATCCTGAAAGCAGCAATTAACGGCACAGCAGAGACCGTCATCGGATATGAACAACGTGGAAAACGGAACGGAATGGTTTGACGACCACTGCCAAGCGCATCTGAGCGAAAAGGACGCAGCACGCGCAGTCATGTTACAATGATCGGGAAAAAAACACTGCCTGGAAGAGAAAGAGTGTGAGAAGATGGAGCTACATGTTCGTTCTCGAGAATCGCGAGAGTTCTTCAACAAACTGCGGACCTGAATGTGCAAAAACAAAGAAGGCGGCATTTTGAAGAACGGACGCAAGGTGATCGAAAAATGGAGACAGCACTACGATGAACACTTGTACAGCGCTTAGACAGGAGATCAAAACGGCGTTTGAGAAGACTAAACCACGATTGCATACCACCCCCGACGGTGGGTGAAATTGAGAAGACTATTAAACAGTTAAAGAACAGCTAGCAATGGCTTCGCAGCGAAGCTCTTTAAAACATTGAGCCCTAGGGGCCGACGTTGAAAGCGCCAACTGACTGGGACTGACAGTTACAAAATAAGAAAATTAAAATATAGGGTTGGGGAAACAGAAATGACGTATTTCTGATCGAAATTTGACGCTTTATTTAACATACTTAGAATTACCCAATTTAAGTCAAATATGCGCCGTTTTGCTCGCAAACTTGCCATTCAGAAGGCAACTTCATTATCCTCCTCCTTATAAAACCTTCCCCTCCTTATTTGCAAAAAACTCAGACATCCAGTTTTCGCAAGCCTCTTTTGAGGCCAATTTAGTATCATCAAGAGCGTTTTGCATGAACCGGAAGAGATGATCATCACTTGGAGCCAGGTTCGGATTATACGGTGGGTGCAATAGGAAATCCCATCCGTGCTCCGGTAGCTTCTGGCGGGTCATCAAAGATGTGTGAGGCTGAGCGTTGTCCTGGTGGAAAACAACACCATTCATATTGATCATTTCATTGATCGCTTCTGGTCAATCGCCTGCTTCAAACGGTCAAGCTGCTCACAGTAGAGAACCGAGTTGAGGGTCTGGCCATAGTTGAGCAGCTCATAGTGGATGATTCCCTTCCAATCCCACCAAACACACAGCAAAACCTTCCTGGCCGTCAATCCGGGCTCGGCGATGGTTTGGGCCGGCTCACCGCGCTTCGACCACGACTTTTTTCGCTTTAGGTTGTCGTACGTGATCCACTTTTCATCACCAGTCACCATCTTCTTCAAAAATGGGTCGAGTTCGTTCCGTTTCAGCAGTGCATCGCAGGCGTAGATTCGGTCCAAAAGATTTTTTTGCGTCAACTCGTGTGGCACCCATACATCAAGCTTTTTTTGGAATCCAATCTTCTGCAAATGGTTCCAAACGGTTTTATGGTCTACACCCAGTTCCTGGCCAATCGAGCGAGTGCTCATAGGCGTCGTGCACAAATTACATAACGCATGTAGGGGGAGAGGGGGGTCGAGGTTTTGTTACTTAATGTGACATAGGGGGGAGGGGGGTAAGCGTGCTCGTTACGTAACAAAATTCAATTTTTATTCCTATATAAATTCAGCGACCCTATATGCTTGAGCAGATAGCTTCGATTCTGGGGCCGAATGTGGTGTGTTTCCTGAGTCAAGACGATAAAGCACGTGTTGTAATGGGCTAAACCGCGGTCAATAGGCAGGCACCGAATACCGCGTTAATTTTCCAGATCATTATTTTTTTGGCTGCTACACATAAGGTTATTCCATTGGTTATCACAGGTGTAGAAAGAAGCTAGGGCACTTTGGTTATTCTGAATCAGTTGGATACAGTACGTATGTTGCAGTTTGTTCAGGAAGGCACTATTCTTCAAATTCATGGGTTCTATTTTAAAAAAAGGTGGCGAGCTCCCTGAATTCGAAATTATTCGATATCGAAGATATATTTACCGATTACTGGGTTATTATTAATGTGGATGGAGGACCAGAAGAGAACCCTCGTTTTAAAAAGGTCACAGATATATATTTTAATCATTTTAATCAATTGAATCTTGATGCAATATAAAGAATATTTACATTAGGTAGGAGGCGATCTGGCGTAGTGGTAACATCCATGCCTCTCACGCTAAAGGTCACGAGTTCAATTCTCACTCCCGATATTCTTCCAAAAATGGAAGTAAAAAGTGACGAACCAGCCAAATGAGTTGAAAATCACTATAATACAGATAAAAAAAAAAAAAAAAAAATATTTACATTACAAATGGTCCAAAACGCATGGCTTTCAACCGAGTTGAACGTCGGAAGGCTATTATTTCTAGAAGTTAGAAGGATTAATACTTTCGCATGATAATTATGAATCTCACTTGGATGAAAAACTCAAAACAATCCGAAACTGGAAGCGGAACATTTCGAGTATGCAGCGAAATCATTAGATGATCTGTGGAATAACCTAGCAATCGATGGATATCCCGTTAAAGCCTAATATATTAAGCCCGAAAACTCCCAAATTGAGGAAGTGGAATTTGTAGGATATTTAGCCGAATGAATTTCCTCGTCACGTGAGAACATCCCAGTACTCTTTGCAGGTAGTCAAACGACAGGAACCGCTGCGTTGAAACAAGGAGTAGTCACTGTTGGAATTTATACAAAGCTGTTTAGTCCCGATGGAAACCAAATATGGCTCAATCTGACCATTCCCTATCATATCTGTTATTCTGTCTCGCACACACACACGCATACAAGATTAGGCATCTCAATGCGAATACAGCGCAGATGAGTTGATCTGAAACAGGACCCATCAGTAGAACGACAGACAGCATCCAAAATCATACGTGCGTGGATTTCAAATTTAGTCAAATATATAGGGGAAGATGAACCTTAACCCCTGAACCAGAGGGCTGGTTCAGGACCACCACAACTATTTTCAATTAACGGTATGCCGTTTACTTCAAGCATCAGGTAAATTCAATCTATATAACTTGTCTTGAAGAGCAGACCATAAGCAATCGAAATAGTTTAGTATTATAAAGTTTCATCGTCTGAAAGAACATTTAACTCATTCTCAGTACTGGTTAAAAATCTATCTTTCCCTTTTTTAAGCATTGAAGCCAATGAATGTCACCAAAAGCGTGCAAGAAAATGGTCATCATACGTTAAAATCATCAGTTTTATGACACCTTTCATTTGACACTGCTAGAAGTTCGGTAGGTGGCGCCATTTCCGAGATCCAAGAAGAGCTCGCCGGTTCAAGACCATCGGTCGTATTAGGACTATTTCCCCCTATTCTTTAAATTTGAGAACGATTTTTTTTAAATACCTAAGAAAGCGACCCTTTGGTTGAGCAGTGACAAATTCAGTCTCGAACTTCTGAAAAAAAAAACAGTTATTTTTGTATAAATCAACATCAATTTATACCAGCTCCTGTTCCTCTCAGCCAAACACTAGATGGCTTGAAAGTACCAATTCCAACAGATGTAAGCATTGATTTTCTTTCTCTGTTTGTTAGAAATGCTATGAACTTGTCAAAATTAATTCGAATAAACTTTGATTCCGGCCTGGACAGATTTTCTACGTTGATATTTTCATTATTTAATAAAATCTGAAATGTTATGAAAATTTTTCAAACGACTTTGATTTTGCGTTACGGGACATGAGGGGGAGGGGGTCTGTCTTGCGTTACTTATTGTTACATAGGGGGGAGGGGGTCCATAAACTGCATTTTTAGCGTTACGTAATTTGTGCACGACGCCATATGCCGGTCTACTTGGATGAGCCTACCGGTACGGGGTGTATCTTCGACAGCCACTACACCAGAACGAAATCGATCAAACCAACGCTGTGCTGTGCGAATCGTTACAGTATCGGGTCCATAAACTACACGATTTTTGTCGGCCGTCTTCGTTGTAGTTTTACTTCGCAGGTAGTAAAAACGTAAAATATGGCGTATTTCTTGCTTGGTGGACTCCATTTTTGACGCGCTATAACTTGAGACTGAAAAGGACAATCACAACACTGTCAAAACGACACTTGTAGCACAGTTTGTCGTCTTTATGTATAGTATGACCTGATGCGATAGTATGACCTGATGCGATAAGTACAACACAAGATATGTTTAAGTGTTGCCTTGTGTTGACAATATACGACATTTCTTTTTCCAATATATACTTTTCAAGGTCCTTCGCCGACCTCTAGGTGATCGAGGAGTTTAACAACAACAAGTCGTAGAATTCGAAGACAGAACAATATGCGGCGGTATACAGGAAAACAGGGTGGAGTTTAGAGAAGGAGGATGAACCTCGAATTGGCCCAACTCTACGGCGAACCCATCATTCAGAAAGTCGGCAAAGTTGAACGTGTGAGAAGGGCGGGACAGTTTTTTTGAATGCCGGATGTCCGGTGAGGACAAGATGAAGAGAAGCCCAGCGAGTAAGGTGGTTGGACCAGGTGGAGCAAGACATGGGAAGAATTGGTGTCGCCCGGGATTGGAGGATTGCAGCCATAGGTTTATTGGCGAAACGTTGTGAAGAGATCTAATCAATGGGATGTATAATCATTGTAAATAAATAAATAAAAACCATCTCCTTTAGACGGTTCTTTCCATTGATGCCACTGCTCTTATCTATCGTCCTGAATCAGATTCACAACGGGCTTCTTCGTTTCGGGTAGCTCATAGAAACCCGTTCCACGACCATTTGCAACTACCTTGTCGTCGGGCATAATAGTAGTGACTTCGAGAACTCTACACAATATCCCTTCTGACACATTTTGCTTACCGAAGGTAGATTGAGCGCCAGGACAAGCTCGTACATCATGTCACCCATCGTGATGACCCTTATTGCTTCTCAGTTTTCAGTTCAATCGATCCTTTCGCCACAACGACCACCTCCGCATTGTTAGCCACATTGATCCTCGCTGATATTTCCTGTAGGTTCTCTAGCATAGCTTTGTTGCGATGAATAGTTGCGTCGAAATCGAGGATCCTCTTTTTAGCTCGCCTCCAACATTTCGATACGAAGTGTCCAACCTTCTTACAATGGCAACACTTCACGCCGGACTTGTCGTCTGACAACTGTCGCATCTGAATTTCCTCTCGAATGTATATAACCGGAGCCAATCAGACCAAACCAACCGAAGCTGAATGCGAATCTAGGACGATAACAGTAAATCCGAGGACCATGCTGCGGATGAAACTCTTCCGGAAGAAACAAGGAATTGGTCTTCCGTGCTCCCTCCAAAACAAGAGGACCCACAACTGTTGGTATGGCACAATGCGAGAGAGCAGAGAGCATCCCAGCCAAGTATCGTGAATATTGTATGAACTGTAAAACTTTCCCTAAAATTATTTCACAACCCGAGTTGAATCGTTTTCATTGAAACGCTGAAATGTTGCAAGCGAAGTACGAAGCCCTCAAGGACAACCAAACGTGGGATTTGGTAAGGCTGGGAGGAAATCTCTACACTGTAAGTGGCTGTACAGAGTGCAAACGAACACGGAAAGGTCTGTGGAGCTATACAAAGCACGCTTGGTAATCAAGGGTTTCTCACAGATTAAAGGCGTCGACTACATTGAAACCTTTTCACCTGTAGTACGGTAAGCTATCTGGATAGTGAAGGCGTTCCTACAGGAAGATCTAAGCAAAGAGGACATTTGAATTGATCAGCCAGAAGCAGCCTTCATAAAACATACGCTGTGCTGCACTCAAGTTTAATTTTCATAACAAAAACATGCTCTCTCTTGGAACGAAGTGTACCAAACTCATTAAGAATGAGAGCGGGTTTTGAACACGGCGCAGAATTCGGACACGAAATATCGCTTCTCACTTGTGTGACGCGTCAGACCGCAGGTATATACAAGAAAATTCTGGAAACTGCCCGGAAGGATTCATGGATCCAGTTCACCCTGGAAGGTTTGTCGGTTGAACACACTCTATAGCCTTAAGCAAGCCAGGAGAGTGTGGGACTAGAATTTCAATGCTGAGCTGACGCACATCCGTTTAGAGCGCCTATGATACGTGTATGTACTTCAAGATTGATAGCAATATGGTGCTCATTGTGTACGTGGACGATATACTGGTGTTTTCAAACCAGCAGCAATGGGTGGACAGGACGATGAAGAAATAACTGATGGCGAAGTTCAGTTCGAAGGAGTTCGGTTTGACCAACAAAATCATTGGAACATGTATCACTAGCAAATATGACCGGTATTTCTGGCCATTACATCCACTACACTACACAATACATCCATTATTGCACGAACACTTGGCCATTAAAATATTTTGTTCGCGATAGATACTGTATAATTTAACAAACAATAATGAACTTAAACAAAAAATATACATTGAAAGTCGCTTCGAACGCCAGCAATTCATGGAGAATTCTTTGGGAAACAATAGAGCAGTTTTCACAACTTAAGACAGTGGAGACACGCTTTAACTATCGAAACCGATTAGATTTAGTAATTTAATTCATTTCTGCTGTATTTATTTATTTATTTATTGTCAACAGGTAAAATGACTAATGATACAAAGATTTCAACTTACACTAAACATACTAAACATAAGGTTATGGCATGGTTTAATGAATAGGGGCTTCAGATTCTGGACTGGTCAGCTTGTTTACCAAATCAAAACCCTGTCAGGAACTTATGAGGAGGGATCGGACGAATAGAAGATGCAGCTTACAAGCAGTATGAGTCATTTGAAGAACTTAAACGAACAGTAACCTCTGCGTAGAACGACATACACACTACAACATGGCGCAACTTGGTCGTAACCACCCCGAATGGGTTATTTGAACTGATTGAGAACTAAAGATGACCTACGAATTAGAAACTTACCGTAATTAATGCTAAATGGGCGTTAATTTTGTAAAGGAGTGAGAGTTTTTTCATCTGGTTCTATAGTTATGAAACACTGGAATTTTAGTTTTTTTAATGTTTCGCGCCAGAACACAACAATAAAGTTCAAATGGCCAGTCTTATAACTGAAGATATTTATTGTATTCTACACTATATACTTCAATTCAACCGACGTCTTACATATCTCTGGAAATTCAGAAAAAGTGAGTGGCTCTATTGTTGTGAAACGCAGTGTGGTATAAACAGGAATGGCCCTAGATGACTGCCTTGTGGAATGCCAGATTTCACGGGGAAGGGAGGAAAAACATAGGGCGTGATCACGAACGTCACTTCACGGTGATACGAAATGATTTATTTGCAAATTTATATGCCCTTCATTTCGTTTTCACCGTGAAGTGACGTGATCAGGCCCGTAGTTGCCCGCATTTTGACAGACATACTTCGACCAGTCAAATAAAAAGATAGCCAAGCAAGTAGATCGTTATGAATGCCTAGCCTGTCGTATTTAGCCAAAACAATATCGTGATTAATTTTGTCAAATTCGGCATAGTTGACAGACATACTTCGACCAGTCAAATAAGAAGATAGCCAAGCAAGGAGATCGTTATGAATGCCTAGCCTGTCGTATTTAGCCAAAACAATATCGTGATTCATTTGGTCAAAAGCGGCTGAGAGATCTGTATAGATAGCATCTACTTGATGGGATGATGAACAAAGTGAACTGTACCAAATTGGTTGTCGTCGAACGCTTGGGCATAAAACCATACTGATCCTCCGAAATGCAGTGGGCGAAGTGTAGAACCAATTTCCCGTGAATACTTAGCTCGAGAAGCTTCAAGGTAGCGCTTAAAGCGGCTATTCCACGGTAGTTAGATACATTCCTTTTGCAACTCTTCTTGTGAATCGGAAAAAAATAGGATTCCTTCCAGCAGGGTGGGAAGTCACCCGATATCAGAGAGAGATTAAAAATGTTGGCTAGATATGCAGCGTTTCAGGACCAAGGACGGAATACCATTTGGACTGAAACCACCCGAATTTTTCAGTTGACTCCCTGTTGAGAAAACCAAGTCCCTCGTAATAGAAAACGGTCAACTTGAGAAGACCGAGGAAGTAACGTTGTCAGATGCAGCTTCTACGTCCTGACTGCTTATTCGTGCGGTACTAAAAACGCTACTGTGTGCGAAATAAATCTGCTATATTCGGGACGGTGACAGCCAGTCTTCAGAAAACAAACGCAGCGCTGCGCTTGAGTTTAATTTTCATCAGCGCGCGTTCAAAGAAAACTCATATTCTCTCTTGAAGAACTCGTATTCTCTCTTTTGTGCGAAGAGTACAAAATTCATAAGCAAAGCATCGTTCTAAGCAAAGCATAACAACAACGGCGCGCCCCCATTTAAACCGTATACGCTTGTGCGAAGAAAAATATCTCAACAGAGAGAGTGATTGACCAGTTCTTCTTAATGTTCGAGAGGAAATTGATCCTCTTGTCGAAAGTCGTAGGTCGTAGTCGCCGAAATCGTAGATCGTGCTCACAGTCGTGTCGTTGTGATCGCAGTGTACACAAGAACCAATGCTGACCAGCAAAGTTGGGTGATGTACGCAACACTTGACGAGCGGAGAAGAAGCAAGTATTACTGAGCAACTGTAACACGTTTCCTCACTCACAAAGCAGAGGTCCAGCGTTCGATTGTTACGGTTGATAACTCCATTTGTCTGTCCGAGTCTTGAAGTGCGATAGGCATCCAATAGATTGCGAGATACGAGTCCAATCGATCAATCGAGTCAGATGAGGGAAAATAACTCATAGCTTTTATTTTCTCTCATCTGACTCGATTGATCGATTGGACTCGTATCTCGCAATCTATTGGATGCCTATCCGGCTCCCATCTTACGTCGCGTAGGTTGAAATCACCCAGGATCATCAAATTATCCTTTGCGTTCATTATAGAAACAATCCAAGCGACTGCAAGGGCTTCTCGATGAGGGTATTGTCGTTCACACGAACCGGAGTCGCCTGCATTAACCACGAATAGCTAACAGTAGAGGCGAATGAACTGCAAAGCCTCTTTAAAACAAAGAAGAAGAAGAAGATAGCTAACAAAACTCCGCCGCCAGAACATTCCGCCTTTTGGCTGGTGCGTCACTCGGACACGGCTTTACTTCCATTCCGATAGAAGAATGTCGGGAGTTAGTATTGAACTCGTGATCTTTAACGTGATGGGTAGTGATGTTAATCACTACACTAAAGCGCCTTCCCTAGTTCATTTATGAATAACCCAGCAAACTTCGTCCCGCCCAAAATTTATTTTCCGTTATGACATCCATGTTTTCTTACTAAGCGCACGTTTGGAAGGAAGGAAGGTCTTGTATTATAGAGACTTTAAACTTTTGCAGTTCATTCGTCTCTAGCCTTGAGAAAGGCCCTTTGAAAACTCTACTCTATCTACTCCAGCGCCACCACCTCCACCCTCCCGCCTTGAGAAAGGCACTCGATCCCTCGCCGTCCAGCCCGTCCAGCAACGATGCTGTCCAGTCGGTGTCCACACAAAGAATGGCTGGCACGTTTGGCGATCCATTTTTATTTATCACATTAAAATCCATTTCCACTTTCGAACGAAGATAAATTTCATTACCGCAAACATCAAATTGACTAACAACGCTTGTCGATATGTAATTGTAGAACATATGCGAATTGAATTTTTCGAATTTTCCTATTTTCCTTCAGAGTTTTCCGAAAATTTTCAATTGTCATGTTTGGTTGGAATATGTTTGGTTCAAATATATGCATTATTTTTATGGGACCCCCTCTCCTTTCCAGAGAAGGAAGGGGTGTCATACCATCATAGAAACATTTCTCGTACCCAAAAACCATCACATCCCAAATTTGGCTCCATTTTCTTGATTAGTTCTCGAGTTATGCAGAAGTTTGTGTTTCATTTGTATGCCATCCTCCATGCCCTTAGAAAGGGGGTAGGTGTGTCGAACCACCATAGAAACGTTTATCGATCCCTAAAACCTTTATATGCTAAGTTTGATTCCATTTGTTTGTATAAGTTCTCGAGTTGTTTTGCACCCTCCCTCTCTTTAGAGCGGGGAAAGGAGTGAAGGAGTGTCAAACCACCATAAAAACATTTATTGCCCCCTTAAACCTCCATATGCCAAATTTGGTTCCTTTTGCTTGATTAGTTCTCGAGTTATGCAGAAATTTGTGTTTTATTTCTATGGCAGCCCCCCCTTAGAAAGGTGGGTGGAGTGTTGAACCACCTTAGAAATGCTTCTTGCCCTCTAAAACCTCCACATGCCAAATTTGGTTCTGTTTGCTTGATTAGTTCTTGAATTATGCAGAAATGTATGCTTCAGTTGTATGGCAGTACCACCATAGAAACATTTATTGCACCCTGAAATCTGCACATGCCAAATTTCGTTTCATTTTCTTGATTAATTCTCGAGTAATGTAGAAATTTGTGTTCCATTTGTATGGCAGCCCTCCCTTAGAGAGGGGGAGTGGTCTCAAACTATCATAAGAACTTTCCCCGACCCCAAAAATCCCCAAATACCAATTTTCATGTCGATCGGTTCAGTAGTTTCCGAGTCCATAAGTATCAGACAGACAGACAGACAGACAGAAATCCATTTTCATATATATAAATCATCGCAAGAGGTGAGACGATGCTGCAAAGAAATACGCGTTTTCAATGAAGCACTTTCAACCGAATTAATGGATTGATAAAAAGTTGTTGTCTCCTCATACTCTTCTGTCCTGGAAATGAAATTTAATCAGAAACATGTGCTATCCTTACCTCACAGTGCAGGTGTTTAATGATTCTGCTTGAGCCAGGGCAATTGCTTCTTCGTAAGGCGGAGGGGCCTCTCCTCTAACGAAATAGTTACCTGGTGGTTTCCAAAGTTGATAGTTTGCCGGCCCATGCTCGTATGAGTAGTCCATATTGAGAGAATTCGGTCCTATGTATCCAATATTACCGCCGATGTAGCCAATACTTCCCATGTGTCTTTGGTCATCAATAGCTTGTCGCACTTCTCGTACATGTGTTTTTCTTTGACGTAATCGGTTGATTAGGAAGAAAAGCAAAGCCAATGAAAGAGTAGCGGTTACTCCGCTAGCGACCAGTCACATGCCAAAATCGTAACTTTTATCCTGACTATTATTTAGTGTGTCATCTAGACAAATGAATTCGCAACAAGAACTCCCAATCTGGAACGATTTACAGTTGTGGGGAGGTGTGCAAAGAACTGCTTTGCATGCCTTTGGATGTCCATTATCACATAAACATAAGCGACAGGCATCTGAACCAGGCGGCACATAATGAGCATCTGTAAATGTATAAGAAAAACGAAGATACGATTGGTCAAATAAATTGTTGAAATTCGGCTACCCTTCAAAATCTAGTAGATTCAACCTTTGATCACACTGCGGAAATCTTGCGCTGCATAGTGCATCACAAGCTATACATATCTGGGAAGTCGAACAAGATATGTATAGCTTCTTAGGTGTACAGTAGGGTGCCAATGAATGTATGGAAAAAAACGACCCTAAAATTTCAAAAAGTTACCCTATACAAAATGTTCACCACATCGAAAAAAACACCCTATGCCGAATTTCAGCTCAATAAGACTTAAGGAGGAGAGGCACAAAGCGGTCAAAGTTTGATTTTTTTGAAAATCGAGAAATCACCCAAGGGGTTATCGGGGTTATAAATTTTTTTATGCCAAATGTCTTAAGATTACATGACACGTCGAGATTTACAGTTATCTTGAATTTTTTGTTGCTAAAAAAATTAGTGGGTTATATCTATGATATAACCGCAAGGTTCACGTGGAACTACCTTAGCTGAGCAATCATTCGTTTGTATTGATTAAATTCTTGATTGAATGAAACAGTTTCCAAATTCAATTGAGTTCAATATATTTGCTCTGTGAGTGAAAAAAATGAACAAATGCCGTGTAAAGTCAATTCATTTATTGTGATTGATTGTTCTTCGTTACAAGTAAATTTAATGATGGACCTTTTACGTTTGGTATGATGACTAGAACAAAATATATGTACGGAAGAATTATCAAACGTTTGATGAACCAGCCTAAGGCTGAAAATCTTTCCAATAAAGACAAAAAAAAAATTATCAAACGATTATTTTATTTTACATTTCCCTCTGAAGTTTACATCCCAAAAGTGTACATACTTCTCGAATCTCGAATTTGCTTGAAACTGGGAAGTTCATTCGCTTCTAGTGGCTGCACGATTTTCCCAGGTTCCTAAGTTTAGAAGATCATGTTAGGACAGACATATTCCACTCTGCACAAAGGCAAGCGAGGACAAAAGTACTCGCAGTTTGCATTTATTTGCATAGCCGATTTCCCCAGAAACCACGGTTTTGAAGTCTGTGTTAGGGAAACACATTTCAATCGGAACAAAAATACCCCCGATTTGTATGAATTCGCAATGCCGATTTCCCCACGCTTCATGGATTTGAAGTCTGTGTTAGAGAAACACATTCCAGTCGGAACAAAAATACCCCCGACTTGCATGAATTTGAAATACCGATTTCTCCAGGCACCTTGGTTTAGAAATCTCTATTAGGGAACACATTTCGGTGGGAACAAAGGTTCCCCCTACTTTCGTGTGTTCTTTTTCTTCTTTTTGGCTTTAAGAGGGTTTAAACTTTTCAGTTCACTCGCCTCTAGGCTCTTTCGTGTGCTTGCAATGCCGATTTCGCTGCTTGGTTTTAAAGTCTGTGTTAGGGAACATTTTTCGATGAGAACAAAAGTCCCCCTACTTTCATGTATTTGCAATGCCGATTTCCCCAAGGCTGCTTGGTTTTGATGGCTGTGTTAGGGAAACCGTAAATCGGGCCAATCAAAACGATGCAGTTAGGGCGTTTAGATAACGCCTAATATTTTACAGTTATTCAATTGTTTATCTAATGAAAAACAACATTTTGTTAGTTGCGATAGATGCGTAGAAATATTCCCTATCAAGTGATGCAAACATCTCTCCTATCCAGTACGAAATGTTCGAGCTATAAGCATTCGAAATCTTTCATTTTTTCCTGCATGTTCTGTGTTTAGGTTTTCATTTTACCCTCCATATATTCCGGTTAGACGTAGTCCCACGTCAAAAAATGTTTTTTTGGCACTTGGTCGTTTTTCCGCCTTGGGTGATCTTTTGATTTCCAAAAAACTCAAACTTTGACCGCTTTGCGCCACTCTCTCTTAAGTCCGATTGAGCTGAAATTCGGCATAGGGTGTTTTTTCGAGGCGGTGAACATTTTTTATGAGGTAACATTTTGAAATTCGAGATGACCATTTTCATTGGCACCATAGTGTACAGTCTCTGATTTCTTTTCACTGTAGATAATCGAGTCATTTTTTTGACGTGTAAATATATGGGGGGTAAAAGAACATGTAAGAAAAATAAAAGATTTCGAATACTTATAACTCGAACTTTTCTTAATAGATCGGAAAGATGTTTGCATCAATTGATAATAAATATTTCTACGCATCTATTACAATTGATAAAATGTTATTTTTCCTGAGATAAGCAATTGAATAATTGTACAATGTCAAGCGCTATCTAAACGCCCAAACTGCTTTGTTTTGATTGGCACAATTTAAGGTTTCCCCAACACAGCCATCGAAACCAAGGAACCTGGGGAAAATGGTATCCAAATATATATAAGTTGGAGGAACATTTGTTCCCACGGACATGTGTTCCCTAACACAGCCATCAAAACCAAGGTATCTGTGGAAATTGTCAATGCAAATACATGCAAGTTGAAGGGGCTTTTGTTCCCACCGACATATGTTCTCTAACACATCTAAAGGCGATCCGGCTGGAGAAACGCCTATAGAATCCCATGCTGTTGCAAGAATTGATCGATAAGCTGCCGGCTATTGTTAAGCACATTCCCACAGAAATCATCGAAGGATTCCCAATCCAACGAGATAGCTTACGACGTTAAATGAACGAGTAGGCGAACGTGACGAGAATGCATTCAATCAAATTTCAGATAAATCGGTGAACATAACAACAAACAAACAACAGGAAGCAAGATGAGCCAAGTATGTAGAGTTGGAATTCATCAAGTAGCGCGATGTATGTCCTTCAAAAAACTTTCTCTCGGCGATAGGTGGAAACTGGTAAAAAAATACAAACTCCATCGCCGCTGTCTAACGCCACACGATCGGTGGCCGTGTAAAGGAGAAGCCTGTGGGATTGAATGTTGCCAGAAAAAAACACCACCGTCTTCTGCTTTCGGACTATTCGTTAGCAGCAACATCATCCAAACCAAAAGTCAACGAACGCGACTGTTACGGTTCATCGTTAAGTCAGCTCATCTACATTGTGAAAGATCCGGAAAAATGGTCAGACATTGGCGTTTCTCGATGACAGTTCATCAATCAATCTGGTTGAATAGTCGTTGGTTAATGAAATTGGAATGAACACGATCCAGAACACGCTCGATGAAATATGGTGGCGATGGGTCAACCAGCTCGGAGTGCAAGGTTTTGATCGTTAATACCAGCCGGAAAGAGTGGTTAACATACCTTCATTCGAAAGACAAACAGTACAAGAGTTATATGATTGTTGATTAATGATCTGAAAACTTGTTTTAATAGTTACAAATTGCTTTGAAAACAGGCCATTGAAATCACAAAAATCTGTATATAAACGAATGCAGGCTTGGAAATCCAATCAGTTATTATAGCGCAGCGGTTGATGTACGATCGCAATTGATAAAATGTTATTTTTCCTGAGATAAGCAATTGAATAATTGTACAATGTCAAGCGCTATCTAAACGCCCAAACTGGTTTGTTTTGATTGGCCCAATTTAAGGTTTCCCCAACACAGCCATCGAAACCAAGGAACCTGGGGAAAATGGTATCCAAATATATATAAGTTGGAGGAACATTTGTTCCCACGGACATGTGTTCCCTAACACAGCCATCAAAACCAAGGTATCTGTGGAAATTGTCAATGCAAATACATGCAAGTTGAAGGGGCTTTTGTTCCCACCGACATATGTTCTCTAACACATCTAAAGGCGATCCGGCTGGAGAAACGCCTATAGAATCCCATGCTGTTGCAAGAATTGATCGATAAGCTGCCGGCTATTGTTAAGCATATTCCCACAGAAATCATCGAAGGATTCCCAATCCAACGAGATAGCTTACGACGTTAAATGAACGAGTAGGCGAACGTGACGAGAATGCATTCAATCAAATTTCAGATAAATCGGTGAACATAACAACAAACAAACAACAGGAAGCAAGATGAGCCAAGTATGTAGAGTTGGAATTCATCAAGTAGCGCGATGTATGTCCTTCAAAAAACTTTCTCTCGGCGATAGGTGGAAACTGGTAAAAAAAATACAAACTCCATCGCCGCTGTCTAACGCCACACGATCGGTGGCCGTGTAAAGGAGAAGCCTGTGGGATTGAATGTTGCCAGAAAAAACACCACCGTCTTCTGCTTTCGGACTATTCGTTAGCAGCAACATCATCCAAACCAAAAGTCAACGAACGCGACTGTTACGGTTCATCGTTAAGTCAGCTCATCTACATTGTGAAAGATCCGGAAAAATGGTCAGACATTGGCGTTTCTCGATGACAGTTCATCAATCAATCTGGTTGAATAGTCGTTGGTTAATGAAATTGGAATGAACACGATCCAGAACACGCTCGATGAAATATGGTGGCCATGGGTCAACCAGCTCGGGGTACAAGGTTTTGATCGTTAATACCAGCCGGAAAGAGTGGTTAACTTTAATAGCTTTAAGGAAAACATATATATGGGACATGTAATCAAGGTCTAACCGAGCCAACACATCTCTCACCGGCACATTGGGCTGTCTTCCTCGGGCCCGAAGGGAGTTTTCTAAATTCGATCTGGCGACCAGATACACCTCGCACGACCAAACAATGTGCTCGATGTCGTGATAACCTTGGCCACAAACGCAGAGATTGCTGCTGGCAAGATTGAAACGAAAGAGTAGTGCATCTAACGAACAGTGATTGGACATGAGTCGGGAGAAGGTGCGGATAAAGTCCCGACTCAAGTCTAGACTTTTGAACCACGGTTTGAAGCTAACCTTAGGGATAATCGAGTGAAACCACTGGCCCAATTCATCTTCATTCCACTTGCGTTGCCAGTTAGCGATGGTATTTTTGCGAACTAAAGAATAAAATTCATTGAAGGCGATTTGACGCTGATAAATATCGCCTTCAATTGCACCTACCTTTGCCAATGAGTCAGCCCTCTCATTACCCGGAATTGAGCAATGTGAAGGGACCCAGACAAAGGTAATGACATAACAGCGTCTGGATAAAGCACTCAAAATTTCTCGTATTCTCTCAAGGAAGTACGGCGAGTGCTTTTCCGGCCTCACTGAACGGATAGCTTCGACAGAGCTAAGACTATCCGTTACAATGTAATAGTGTTCAACAGGTCGTGAGGCGACGCTGTCCAGCGCCCAGTATATCGCTGCCAATTCAGCAATATATACCGAGCAAGGATTCTGAAGACTGTGTGAGGTGCTAAAAAATACGTTGAACACTCCAAATCCTGTGGACTCATTCATAGAGGACCCATCAGTAAAGTATATATTATCACAATTGATACGCCCATACTTTGCATTGAAGATTGTAGGAACGAACCCCAATCTAAAATAATCTGGATTTTCATGGATTTTCTCCTTCATGAACAGATCGAAATGTACAGAGGAATTGATGTAGTCAGGAAAACAAACACGGTTGGGAATATACGAAGAACGATCAACCTGCATGGAGACGAATTCATGATATGAGCTCATGAATCCAGAATGAGAATTTAGCTCGATCAGCTGCTCAAAATTTCCGATCACCAATGGGTTCATAACCTTACACCGGATGAGGAACCGAAGAGATAATAAATTGAAGCGATCTTTTAGTGGGAGTACGCCTGCCAAAACCTCGAGGCTCATGGTGTGCGTTGAGGGCATACATCCCAACGCAATACGGAGACAAAGATACTGAATTCGCTCGAGTTTGATGAGGTGTGTTTTGGCAGCTGATTGAAAACAGAAACTGCCATACTCCATCACTGAGAGAATAGTTGTTCGATACAACATAATAAGATCTTCGGGATGGGCTCCCCACCAGGTGCCGGTAATTGTACGGAGAAAGTTTATTCTTTGTTGACATTTTTTACTCAGATACCTAATATGGGCCCCCCAAGTACATTTGGAGTCGAACCAGACCCCAAGATACTTGAATGACATAGCATGAGTGATCGGTTTACCCAAAAGTTGAAGCTTTGGTTTTGCTGGTCTATGCTTCCTAGAAAAAACCACCATCTCTGTTTTCTCCGTGGAGAATTCGATCCCTAGCCCAATGGCCCAGATTGAAAAATTGTTCAAAGTATCTTATAAGGGTCCTTGCAGGTCGGATTCGTTTGATCCTACGACAGACACCACTCCATCATCTGCAAGTTGTCTTAGGCTGCAATTTTGTGTAAAGCAATTGTCGATGTCGCTTACATAGAAGTTGTACAAAAGGGGGCTTAAACATGAGCCCTGGGGGAGGCCCATGTAAGAGACCCGACTTACTGCCGAATCTCCGTGAGAAAAGTTCAAATGTTTCTCACAAAGCAAGTTGTATAACATATTATTCAATAGAGGCGGCAGACCCCGAGAGTGTAATTTGTCTGACAAAACCTCTATTGAAACAGAATCAAAGGCCCCCTTTATGTCCAAAAATACTGAAGCCATTTGTTTTTTTCCGGCGTAAGCCATTTGAATTTCTGAAGAAAGCAACGCAAGACAATCATTCGTCCCCTTGCCCCTGCGGAACCCATATTGTGTATCTGAGAGTAGGCCATTCGTTTCAACCCATCGATCAAGGCGAAACAAGATAATTTTCCCCAACAATTTCCGTATACAAGACAGCATTGCTATTGGGCGGTACGAATTGAAGTCGGACGCGGGTTTTCCGGGTTTTTGAATAGCTATAACTCGTACTTGTCTCCAATCATCTGGAACAATATTATGCTCCAGAAACCGATTGAATAAGTTCAACAAGCGATGTTTCGCCACATCAGGGAGATTTTTCAGCAAGTTGAACCTAATTCTATCCGATCCCGGAGCAGAATTGTTACATGAAAGGAGAGCAAGAGAGAATTCTACCATCGAAAACTCGGAATCAAGATCGCACCTATCTTGTGGTATATCTCGAACAATTTTTTGCACAGGAGCGGAATCAGGACAAACCTTCCGTGCAAAATTAAAAATCCATCGATGTGAATATTCTTCGCTTTCATTCGTTGAAGAGCGCAAATGAGTAGTTAAAAAGGTTCATTTTTTACATAAGCAATAAGTGGTGAAGTTGTGAATACGAAGAATAAAACGTAGGCGTTAAGACAGCCTAAGCCAGATTCTTCGTAATAGTAGTTGATACATACGAAGCGACTGGAATCCTGTCCGGCGGTGTTCGATCGTCAAAGCTGGGTATATTATCTAACCTCTGATAAGGATTGTTCTATGAATATCCAGTTGAATTTGTAGGAGCCGTGGTAACAGAGACTGTATCGTGAGAGCCAGATATAAACGTAAACAGTTCTTTGTAATCGAAACGATCCGAAAATTAATGACAAACCATGCAACAGTTTTTTTTTGTACGTATATAAATCTTCTTATATTGTTTCTCAGTAGAATACGTAGGTAGTACTTCTAAAAAAAACTTGAGTCATGGAAACGAGGTAAGTCTGTATTGTTTGTGTGGAAGCAATCGTATGTTCATGTGCGTAGTGCTATGGCGTAGGTATTTGTGCGAGCCTTTTTTCTATCTCACTATTTGTGTATGCGTGGGTGTGTGCAAAATAGAATTTGCGCGTTTGTTTGGCTGTGTACGCGTAATTGTGCGTTTTGTGTGCCTATGCGTGCGTATGTGTTTGCACACGTATGTACATTATTTATGTTAACAACATACCTTGTTCTACCTTTTTACCGTTAACGTCACGGCACTCTCCGGGTAATGATACGACGTTTCCGTAAGCCCCTGCAAACGAATTATGCATTAGTGTTCTATACCATACATTTATTTTGCGACGATTGCTTCAATCGTTTCAGCTCATAAAATGCAACAAATTTTTACGCCCTCTCCAACACAACTGCCTTAGCGAAATTCATACCTTCTGCGTTTTTGACGATCGCAATGATGGAAACAAATTGCACCGACCAAAAACTTAAAGTACGTAAAAAATCACTGTTATTTCTTAACAACTGCATTTTGTTTAAATGAATTTATTCGCAAATATTTGAAGCTACATAAATTACAACTTCACTTCCTAGTTGTTCGCCTTGGAAAATATATACGCATGCGTACCACGCATCTATTCCCTTTTTTTTAATAAACGGGAATAATATAGCGATACTGGATTTTAGAGTTTTCCGTTGTTCTAAAATCGTGCAAATAAAGTTAGGTACAGATGGAAAATTCAGAATATCATTATTTCAATTCTAAAAAACTACGGTGAATAGTAATCTTGACTCTTACATAGTTTGAAATGAGAATTAGATTGATAGAAAATATTGTAACACATATTCATACATCATCATTGCATATATCCGTGTACATTATTGATAACGGTTACTGATAAGGTGAATATATGAATATGAATTAATCTGTACTAACATGTTATACTATTTACACGTTGACTGCCACGTCAGTCATAGGTGACTGATACCGAGCTTCCCGTTTAAGCCGCGTCAGTCACCGGGGACTGACAGTATAAAATATGATGGTGTCCTGTTATCACCTTATTATATTTTTCATGATTTTCAAGCTACAATCAGATTCTACTCATCCGTAATCGTTGTCTATTCTCCAAAGTCCAGTCCATCCTTAATTCCAAATCTTCATTTGCATCACTTTGTTCGACACATTGAACAGTATTGAATGAAGAAATAATGAAATACTTGTTTGAAGAGCAGCTGATAGGAGAGACTTATGGAAAACAAGAATTTTATAAGCATTAGTCTCGAAACGTCGGTACGACACAAAATATTTAAACATCATTTCATATGATTCATTTAGGGGTAGTGGGGGTAATGTGGTCACATGGGGTAAAGTGGTCATCTGCTTGTTTGGTAGTATAACTATTGACACCGTATTGATGGTCATCTTATGTTTGAAGAGTTCATGACTTTTGAGTCACCCTGTACTACGATGGAGCTGTCGCATGTCAAGATATAAATAAAAACAAAAATCGCTCTCTCGGTAGCCATTCGGCCGTAGTTTCGTGCGTTTCGAATTTAAGGAATTTCTAGTGAAATTTAGTTTATTTGACCTGATATTTGCGACAAATCAACAGTTTGGACGACTGTTCACATATTCTAGGGGAGGTGAACAGATATTCTGTTCTATTTCAGCGATTATTTTCCATTTCGTTGTTTGGGGGGCAATGTGGTCAGTGGAGGATTACTACTGACAATGTTCTGTTTTCAAAAGCTGATATACCTTATTACCTTCTGCTCATAAAGGGGTCCCTTTTATAGCTTTGATCCTAGAAAAATATTCCACCCCAACCAAAACCAAGCCTCATTTTGAAAAACTTTATGTGTTTCCTACTACGTTTTTGTACGTATGAGAAAATTTCAATTACGATTCTAGGTGAATAGGCCTAGCTCATTTCATACATGTACCTACTATTTCAATAATGATTTAAACAAATTTGGCCAAGAAAACACGCATAAATCTATCTCTTCTAGCGTGACATGTGCGAGTGACCACTTTGCCCCCCACAGGTGACCACTTTACCTCCTCATTAAAAAAATGTTCGAACCTTTTTTCTAATAATGAAAAATGTAGTATTTTCAATTTTCATAATAAAAACCGCTTACTATCTTGAACTACAATAAGTTGAGCTACAATATTCTTCGAAGAACGGGAATTTTAGTTGTATGTGGACACAGGAAATGGGCATGTTACTTATGGTGACCACATTCCCCCCAGTTCCCCTACATGTGATGGAAGTGATGCTTCTTTTCAATGAACATTCGAATGAGGAATAGAGGCAATTGCGTGTCGTTCATCTGTTATTCGACAGATAATTAGCGTATAGCATGGTCACCAGGCCGGATAATGAATTATGTGAGCTATGTATGCGAAGATTTATATAACTCAAACATCTTCCAAGCAGTCTTTTCAATCGTATAGCACGTTTTGACATGTCCGCCTACTGAACGAACAATCGTAAGTTCAAATAACAGTCTGCTCAATTTTTATGTGTTATTTCAGAAATAAGATGAGATGAAACGACCAAAATTTGTTATGCTAAATGGTGTCTAACGAATCGTATGTCGCTTAACGTGTCTAAGTGCTCGGTTATATCATTCGGGCGCAAACACTCACTCTTCTTTAACCCTTTCGTTACGAGCGTCGTCTATAGACGACATCCGCGCGACGAGCTGTGTGTACGAGCGTCGTCTTTAGACGACATGGAATTCATACTGCTCTTCGATCACACCAGCGCGATGTGCATACTTCTCGGCGCAGGGCTCCGTACAGGGGTAGCACTTCGGCGGAGCACACTGCCGTAATGAAAAGGTTAAAGCCACTACGTAGCTGGATTTTCTTTTTCGTTTCGCCAAAACATTCAAGGACGTTTACTGCCTAAAAGTCCTATATTGTTCAATTGTGCGTCCTTTCCTGGAATACTCTTTTATTGCTTGGTCTCCGTATTACCAAAATGGAACACTGCGCATTAAATCTATTTAAAGAAAATTCATCAGGATCGCACTTCATCACCTCAGATGGAGAGATCCCTTGAATTTGCCAAGCTAAACAAGCCGATGTGATGAGACTTCTTGGAGCTATTGGACGCGAGATGCAAAGTAACGAAATCATGCTTTGTAGGAAATCTCTTGCAGGGTAATATCAATTGTCCTGTACTGCTCAGTATGTTGAACATTAATGCCTTCATCGACATCTTCGATCTCATTCATTTCTCATCATATCTCATGCAAGAACGAATTATGGCCTACATCAGGGGTGGGCATTACGAGCGACTAATTATTCTCATCAACACAAAGTTATAGAGTCTCTGACCGTAATGTAAAACCGTATGCTCGAGTATAGGAAGGTCAATTAAAGGAAACCATAGGTCATACCAATAAATATTCAGTCATAAATTATTCTGTAAAATAAAAAATGATTATCGGTTACTAAATAATTGGTAAGCAATACATTATTTTCGGTATAGTTTCATCAATCAATATCGTTGATTTTTCTAAAAAAAATTGTCATTTATGAACATACAAAACATTTATTTTCCACAAAAATACACCCAATTGATTATTAATATATTCTTCAATTACCCACGGGCATGAGAATTATCTATCGGAAATATTGGCTCTCATTATGTAAATTGAATCTAAGGGCAATTCGATCCCTATAGATATTACATCGAACAAACCCTATTTTTTAAAAATTGCGAGATTTTCTGTATAGTCTCATCAATTAATATCGTTGATTTTTCTGAGAAAATTGTCATTTATGAACACACAAAACATTTATTTTCCATAAAAATACACCCAATTGATTACTCAATTACCCAGGGGCATGAGAATTATCTATTGGAAATATTTCCAATTTTGTAAATCGATAAAATCTTATCGAATCGAGTTCTTTCTAGAACGTCATGTGTTGCGAATTACACCAGGTTTTTTTAACGTTGCCAAAGCAAAATATCAGGAATACAACAAGCAAACCAAACAGCTCGAAAAATTATGCCGATAGCTCTCACCCGACTGTAGGGGTAGTGGGGGCAAATTGGTCATGGGGGCAAAGTGGTCACCTGCTTGTTTGGTAGTATAACTATTGACTATATATGTCATATTGATAGTCACCTTATATTTGAAGAATTTAATGACTTTTGAGTCACCCTGTACTTCAGTAGAGTTATCGCATGTCAAAATCTAAATAAAAACAGAAATTTCTCTCTCGATAGTCATTGGAATCGTGCGCATTGGATAGTGCGCATGGAATCTAAGGAATTTCTCGTGAAATTTAGTTTATTTTATGTGATATATTGGACAAATCATCAGTTTGGACGACTGTTCACATATTCTAGGAGAGGTGAACAGATATTTTGTTTAATCTTAGCGAATTATTAGCATAGAAATTACCTCCAAGAAAAAATAATGTTCGATTTTTCACCTTTTTTTTAATGATGAAAAGTGTACTATTTTGAAATTTTATAGTAAAAGCCGTTTGCTATCTTGAACAACAATGAGTTGAACTATAATATTCTTCGAGAAACAGAAATTGACGCGGTATGTGGACGCTGGAAATGGTCATATCTCTTACGGTGACCACTATTCTCCCACTTCCCCTATCTATAACAGCAAAATAGAGTTAAAGGTGGCAGTACACTTTTGTCCGGAGGTTAAATATTTGATACTTTTTGACAGATTAAGTTTGGTTTGATATTTGTACAAACACTATTTTTTTTCGCCACTCTTCAAATTTCAACAGTGACAAATGATGACAAATATCGAACACAAAAACAAATCGACTGAAATATTTGAGGTAACCGAACCATGTACCAACAGGATCGAAGAACAGACCGAAACAAATTTTTAGGCATCCAATAATTGAATATTTGCTTGTCTTGTCTTGTCTTGTCTTGACCAGCATACGTTGAGAAAATTTTATCTGTCAAAAAAGTCAAATATTTGCATCGGCCAAAGAGTGTATGAGCAAAATTCTGTTCAACTAGAATTACACTATAGGCAGAGAAGAGAAGTGGAACTTGAGAAAAACAAGTGGCAACGATTTGTGGCAAGAAAATGTAAACAGTGAAAAAATTGACAGATAGTTTACGCTCTAAAAAATGAACATAATGTTAAGATGTCTCTAAAAGGGTGGGAGACATCATATAAAAGGTGGGAGGTTCGTATATAATGTTATGAATGTTAGCATCATCATGATAAACACGGCGAATGGGATAGAAATTACGAACTGAAATTGAATAAAATATACATATAGACGCTAAAACGCTGTGGATAGATATTATAATGCATTTTTATCGGTTTATGTATAATGCATTATCAAAATAAATCCATATGTATTTTAATCATAACTTGCTGTGCTATTCATAACAACATTTATGATCGTATTCCACCAATGATTACAAATGTGTAATTTACGAATGAAGCTTCGCCATAGAAACTGAACATTGAATAAAAAAATTAAAATGTGGTAAGAGCATCAGTTGAAATATTTTAAAGCATTCTCATCGGAATAAATTGAATGATACAATAATTATACGACTAAATAATGTAGGTATGCTTAAAAATCAACATAAAAATATGTTTTCTGATTATTTTTTTCCATTTTGAACACACCCCATAAAAAACTATTTTTATTTTTTTAAATACCCTCTGTTGGTATTGTATCTAGAATTTACAAGGTAATAAAACGTTAACGTCAATTAGTTTCAAGTAATCAGTTTTTTAGTTGCAGGGGAAATTAACACCAAACTATATTTTTTTAGTATTATATATAGATTCCATACCAAACCGACATAGTGGTTCTCAGATTTTCGTGTAAATTGGTAGTTTTGTTCCTTTTCGTTGAATATTAGATCCCATTCCATTTTAGGGTGGTTCGAAAAATTTAGTTTTCTCCTTTTTTCCAAAAATATTTTTTTTTTAGATTCATATCTTTTGAACTACTAAACCGATTCAGATGATCGACATATCAAATTGGCCAGTTAGCCAGTTTTTTCTAAATACTATACTTGCAAAAAAAAAAAATTTTGTTTTGACGTAGGACTACGTCTAACCGGAAGATATAGGGGGTGAAATGGAAATCTAGGCACTGAACAAGTAGGAAAAAATGCAAGATTTGGAACGCTTATAACTCGAGCATTTCTCAATAGATCGCAAAGGTTTTTGCATCAATTAGGAAATTTATCTACGCATCTATCATAACGAATAACATTTCATTTTTCTTGAGATAAATAATTGAATAATTGTGAAATATCAAGCATTGTCAAAATGCACTATGTGCCCATTTTTGATTGGTCCATTTTGTGCTCCTCAAATCGTACCGACCAAAACGGGCAACCAGAGCAGCAGCGAAATAGAATGAAGCACGATTGGAAAGGAAAAAGAAAAAAATGAACGAAACATTGGTCGCAGTCTCACACATGCGTAATTCTCGAGCCAGCCAGTCAGCTTAAAAATCCCCGCTCCGCTGCCGTAACGATCATTCTCATTCAAACTGTACACCACATCGGTTCGCAGCACAACACATCAACAAACCAACCCAAGCAGCCATGTCTGGACATGGTAAAGGAGGAAAAGTGAAGGGAAAGGCAAAATCCCGCTCGAACCGTGTTGATCTGGAGTTCCCCGCCAGGGTAGCTAGGCTGAGCGCGTTAGTACCAGTGCACCAGTCCACCTAGCCGGCGTTATATAGTTTCGGCCGCCGAAGTGATCGAGTTGGCTGGTAAAGCTGCTCGCGACGATAAGAAAAACCGCATTCAGAACAGAACACATCAAGACAACAGGCAGTTGCAGCGAGTGGCGAGTGGCAAACGCAATCGCAAAACGGCATCAGGTAGCAGAAGAAAAAAGTTTGTTCTTTATACAAACTGCTTTGGTGGCAAATCCAGAACAAGGCGGCATCGAGGGCGTTCGAAATGGTTTTTTTTCAAAACCACGAGTACTAAGTTTTCTAAATTGGAACCATTCCATAAAACAAAGCGCTTTTCAGGGCCATTAAACCTTCCAAAAAAGAGTTTAGGAAATACAGTTCAATGCTTTCTAAAACAATATCCAAAATAATAATAAAACACAAATTGATTTTTTCATAATTTGTTTGCCAGGATATGATGAGTATGTGAATTTGGCAGTTGTTCTGAGCTTATTGATTTTCACCAATTCTTAAATTGCTTCTAGATTGAAAGTACAGTAATTTACACTTATCTCGACATTCAGCTAATTGGACGGACCTGTAATGCGACATATTTAGTTGGACATTTTTGTAAACATAGAGTTCGGGGTCCAAATTATGACCCCACATTGAAAGTCGACACTGTACCACTGTCATCGCAAATGTTCAATTACAGGTTAAAATTACCTCCAATCCGATACTGAGTGGTGGTAATGCGATGTGCCATTGAATGTAATTTACTGTAAAATATGTCACAAGCTGGTTGGGAAGAAATTTTCCAACTGTGAAAGCTGTGGCGAGTGGCAAATGCAATCGCTAAACAGAAAGGTTTAGCCGAACAAGATTAGGATATCGAGTGATAACAAAACAATAAACTCTTTAGATTGAATATAATTTTGTGATCCTGAAAAGGACCCTTTTTAGCCTGCATGTGAATCCAACGAGCGAACAAATCGTAATGAATGTATTTTTTTTTTCACTTAAATCCTTTTTACTTCTTAATTTGGTCTACATTATAATAAAGTACTACATATCAAGTGATCAACCTAGGGTTCCACATCTTCAAGTTGCAATGTCAAGCCTTGCAATGATTTGTATCATACACACTATTCGACTGTTTCATATTCCTACTGTAAAATCATGCCTAAACTCTTCTAGTTTTTTGTTACCTTTTTTTTTTTTTACCTAAACCTAACTTATAAGATACCCTCCCCAAACCATTCACATTACCCCAACATACACTACTTATCTAACTGGAAATAAATATATCTACCCAAACCCAAAGCCGTTACCTTCAAAGGTAACGACTATGAAGTCAGGTAGCATAATCATACAGATTTTGTATTATTCCGTGTGTTGAGAGAGCGCAACTCTGTTCAAATTTCATACAATTATTATTCATAATTTCATCCAAGGTTTTAATCCCGGCCAGCTGATGTATCTCCGAATCTCGCGTTCTGGGTGGAGAGTTTAGAATCATACGAAGAATTTTGTTTTGTATGCGTTGAAGTTTTAATTTGTGAGTTGGCACTCAGCACTCCCAAATGGGCTATCGCATATGCGATATTATTTGTTTGTATACTGCAAGTTTATTCGTTAGAGATAATCGAGAGTATCTATTGATCAGGGGATACAATGACCTGATTAAAATGTTGCATCTTGTGTCTGTTTTGTCAATGTGTGCTCTGAAGGTAAGCTTTCGATCGAAAGTTAGACCCAGATACACTACTTCTGAAGACCATTCAATACTATTGCCATTAAGACTGACTGTCATATTTTGAGGAGGAACAAGCTTTGGAGTGTTCTTGTGGGGAAACAATATAACTTGTGTCTTTGCGGCATTTATGCATATTTTCCAATTATTGAAATATCCAGACAAAGCGTCTAACCCTCTTTGAAGTTTAGATCTTAGTTCTGTGATACTTCTGCCCTTGTAAATGATGGCAGTGTCATCGCAAATAGTGATAGTTTCCCATCAGATGGGAGTGCGGGAATATCTGAAGTGTAGATATTGAAAAGAATTGGTCCCAAGATGGATCCTTGAGGAACACCTGCATTCACAATGAATTTCTCTGATGAAATATCGTTTATAGAAACATTGAACGCTCTATCAGAAAGATAATTTTTGATAATTTTTATCAAGTATGTAGGAAAACCAAAGTTCTGAAGCTTGTAAATGAGACCATTATGCCAAACATTATCAAATGCTTTTTCAACATCAAGAAGTGCCATGGCAGATGATTTTGAAACTGACTTGTTTCGTCTGATTATGTTGTATACTCTACGAAGCTGGTGAATGGTAGAGTGGCCTTTTCGGAATCCAAACTGCTCATCCAAAAATATATTGTGCTCATCTGCAAAAGCAAGAATGCGCGTTAATATAATTTTTTCGAATACTTTCGAAAATGCTTGGAGAAGGCTAATTGGTCGATAGCTCTTTGAAGAAGAAGGATCTTTTCCAGGATTTAGTATCGGGATCACTTTTGCCAACTTCCAACTCGAGGGGAAGTAGCTAAGTGATAGACATCTGTTGAAGACAGAAGTCATAATTTCATATAAGTTGTTACTAAGATGTTTCAACTCAATGTTAAATATACTATCGAAGCCGGGGGCCTTCATATTCTTCAACGAGCGTATAACCGAGATAACCTCTGCAGTCGAGATGATTTCATTCTCTTGAGGTACAGAATGAATATTGTCAATAGCCCTTACAGTATCATTCGCCGAAGCTTCAAATGGACTTGTAATGTTCTGGCCAAGATTGTGTGAACTAGCGAAATGGTTGCCAATTGCATTAGCCTTTTCGGCAGGTGTTATCAATCGTTCTGATTGTCAGGTTGAAGAAGAGGAGGAATAGGATTAGACTTGGTCTTGAGAATTTTAGCGAGCCTCCAAAATGGCTTAGAGTTATTCGGAAGTTTACTTATATCTTTAGCGAATTTTGACGTAGGACTACGTCTTTCATTTCTATACCGGGGTGTAAAATCAATGTTTCGAAAACGAAAGCGTTACGCCGGAGACCGAGATTTTGAGCATTAATAGCTCCTAAACAACTGAACGAAATGGCATGATGAACACTTCATTCGAAAGATAAAATGTCTACGCGTTATATACTTGTTACTTTTTGATCCAAAAACTTGTTTCAATAGTCTTAAAATTGATCTCAAAACAGGCTATTGAATACACCAATCGGTATATAAGCGAGCGCCACTCGGAAATCCACTCAGTTCTAATTGAACAGCGATTGGAGCATGTTGTCGCTGTTGTGGTGAAGCTCTTCGTTTATCATGAAAGCGCGAATGAACGGTGTCACCAAGAGCCTGTTTGTGCACCTTAGGCCAGAAGGGAATCCATCAGGAGGAGAGAGACGCCGCAAATGGTTCCCAGGGAAGAGATCGGAGCAGCCGCCACACACACACATACACGCGCGGAACTCTTCGTTTGGATGCCATTCAGCAAAATAATCTGCCAGTTGCCCTGGGTACTGAAAAATACATTCATGCGAAAGAGTTCATTTTAATGTTTTTTATCCATGTAACACTGCGACCAAATATTTTTCAATTAAGTGCCATTAACAGGTGGTTATCGAGCGACATTAACCACTGGTGGGCTTCAAGTATCGAGGAAAATCGGGAAAAATCTAATCGTTGCTGAAAAATGATCTGCCAGTTCCCCTGGGAATTGAAAAATACATTGATGCGAAAGAGTTTATTCTAATGTTTTCTATCCATATGACACTGCAACCAAATACATTTGGTTTTGTGATTTTTCAATCAATGGCAATTAACAGGAAAGCTTCTGAAATTATTCTTCCCCATCAGTAGAAAATTTTCGTATCCAATATTGTATGCGCGCTCAACGGAAAATGTTTCGCATCGCGAAAATTATATAATTTTCAATTGATTGTTGCTCAGTCGCCGAAAGTTTCAAACTCAGAGAGTTCATTCCCCTCTAGTTTGCCTTCCAAATTGCCATCGTAAACCACACCTTCTCTCGATTCAATCACGCACAAAAAGAATACTCAATCGATATTCTGGTGGTGAAACGCATTCATTTTTCGTGACTACATCGACAAGGCAACATCGTTATTGAACGAGCTGCACGAGCTGGACGGCGAGGGATCAAGAGATTCATTACCTGGCCTAACCTGACTTAAAACACATACAGTTTGTTTGGAACTGTGAGGGAGCGCAGAAAAGCCGAACCATCAGAAGAAGAGAAGACGACCGAGAAGTTATCAGCACCGAAAAACGATTCCATTTGAGATATCGAAGCGGCCGCCACAACACACATATATATATATGTGCGGAACTTCTTCCGTTTAAATGCCATCCAGCATCGAGAAGATTCCGGAAAATTATTATCGTTGCTGAAAAATAATCTGCCAGTTCCCCTGGAAATTGAAAAATACATCCATGAGAAAGAGTTTTTTTTAATGTTTTCTAATATATAACACTGGGATCAAATACATTTGGTCCTGCGATTTTTCAATCAAGTGCAATTAACTGGTGCTTATCGAGTTAGCATTAACCACTGGTGGGCTTCGAGTATTGGAGACTGTCTGGGAAGATGTTATTGTTGCTGAAAAATAATCTGCCAGTTCCCCTGGGAATTGAAAAAAACATTCATGCGAAAGAGTTTATTTTAATGTTTTCTATCCATATAACACTGCAACCAAATACATTTGGTTTTGGGATTTTTCAATCAAGTGTGATTGGCAGGAAAGGTTCTGAAGAGGATTCTTCCCCATCAGTAGGATATGTTCGTTTCCAATATTGGATGCGCGCGCAACGGAAAATGTTTCGCATCGTGAAAAACATAATTCTCAATCGATTATTGCTCAGTCGCTGAAAGTTTCAAACTCAGAGAGCTCATTCCCCTCTAGTTTGCCTTTCAAATTACCATCGTAAACTACACCTTTATTCTAATGTTTTCTATCCATATGACACTGCAACCAAATACATTTGGTTTTGTGATTTTTCAATCAATGGCAATTAACAGGAAAGCTTCTGAAATTATTCTTCCCCATCAGTAGAAAATTTTCGTATCCAATATTGTATGCGCGCTCAACGGAAAATGTTTCGCATCGCGAAAATTATATAATTTTCAATTGATTATTGCTCAGTCGCCGAAAGTTTCAAACTCAGAGAGTTCATTCCCCTCTAGTTTGCCTTCCAAATTGCCATCGTAAACCACACCTTCTCTCGATTCAATCACGGACAAGAAGCATACATAAGCGATATTCTGGTGGTGAAACGCATTCATTTCCACTCCGACCGTCGACAGAGACGGACGTGTTTGGAGCTCCATTCATTACCTGATTTTTAAAAAAAGCTATTAATTTCTCTTTTCAGATTGTCTACCTGCGATTCATCAACTACCTGTCTGCCCTTGAGGACTACAACAATGGGGAAAACCCGGTCAACCGACCCAGGCATACCACATGGCACCAACAAACGACATCGATCGGACACCGGCAAGGAGCCAATATTAGAAAGGAACCGCTATGCTTTATTGGATGGCCATACCGAGGAGGAACCAACTACCAGGAAAGTAAATGTTGAGAAAAAGGTGAAAGTACCACCTTATTTTACAACATCGAGAGATATAGGAACTTTGAGGTCTGAACTGCTGGCGCTGAAATTGCAGCCAGTTTTTAAAATATGCAGCATCGGGATTAAAATCACTAGTCCCAACCTGGAGCAATATAAAATAATTGGATCATACCTGAAATAAAAAAATCATGAGTTTTACACTCACGATACGCCGTCTGAAAAACCATTTAAGGTGGTGTTGCGAGGTCTTCCTGCTATTGAGTTGGAGGATATTAAAAAAGATCTGGAACAATCATACAATATTCAGCCGTTGGCTGTATATCGGATGACTCGGCATAAGACACCAGACAATGGGTATTCCAATGTTTTGTACCTGATCCACTTCAAGAAAGGATCAGCCAACATAACTCGCCTAAGAGAAATCAGTGAGATCTTCAACATCTCGGTACAATGGGACCGATACAAACCTCAACATCGGGATGTAACGCAATGTTCAAATTGCCTTGGTTTTGGACACGGAACAAGAAACTGTCACATGAAAACTCGTTGTGACAAGTGTGCTGCTGACCACTTAACAAGCACTTGCAGCCTTCCAGAGGAAGAACCTCGCAAGTGCGTTAACTGTGGCGAAAGTCACCAAGCCACCAGCCGTAGCTGCACAAAACGTGTGGATTTTAAACGTATCCGGAAGCAAGCTACTGATAAAACACAGAATAGGCAGAAGGTTCCAGAACTTACTGACAAGGAGTTCCCTCCAATGGTTTCTCGCACGATTCCTGTTCTTCCTCCTCTTCCTCCCAAACGGCCTCTTCTAGCGAAAATCCAAAAAAGGAGCAACCGAGCTATAGTAAGGTTGCAGCTATTGGTTTACCACCTACACCAAAACCTTCACCTCATTCCTCTTCTACTGAGGAGCTTTATAGCATGCAGGAACTTGCAACCCTGTTTCTTGAACTAGATCGACAGACTAGAAGTTGTCGCAACCAACAGGAACAAATGCAAGTCATGCTACACTTTTAGTATAACCATGGATCGGTCATCTCTCAGGCTAATTAATTGGAATGCCTGCTCTCTCAAGAGTAAGGTCATCGAATTCACTGACTTCTTAGTGACAAACAGCATCGACGTAGCTATCATTACCGAGACGCATCTTAAACCGAATGTTAACCTTCGGGTTCTGAATTATCGTCTATTGAGAATGGATCGTACTAGTTCTGGTGGAGGAGGTGTTGCCCTAGCCTTCAGAAATAACATCAGATATCGACTTTTGCCGTGCCTGAAACTCAACATCATCGAAGCTATAGGAGCGGAAATCACAACATCGATTGGGCCTATTATCGTGATTGCGGTCTACTATCCCAAGCAGACGTCAATCAGAGATGGCTCGGCGTTGCTTCTTAAAAACGATATCATCAAGCTAACACGAAGGCAGTCGAAATACGTTATCGGCGGGGACATTAATGCTCGACATCAGTCCTGGGGAAACCAAAGGAGGAATCAAAATGGAGTGACTCTAAACGATGATCTACAGTGTGGGCACTACAGGATTCTTAGTCCAGCAACCCCCACTCGAATTTCTCGTTCTGGAGTACATTCCATCATTGATTTCTTCATTACCAACATGGATCGCCACATAGGTGATCCTATTGCCCTTAACGAGTTAAGTTCGGATCACTTCCCAGTAATGGTTGAATTGGGAGTGAATGTCGTAGTCAGGAGGCCACAATGTAGACGAGACTATCATCGTGCGAATTGGGTGGAATTCCAGCAGCTTATCGACAACAATATTGATTCCGATCAGCCTCTTGAATCTCCCGAAGATATCGAAACAACAGTCAGCTATATTCAAACTGCAGTTATTGAGGCTCGCCAAAACCACATCCCAGAAACGATTCAGGTGAGTGACTCTGTTCAAATTGATCCAATTACTAAACATTTGATTAGACTTCGGAACCTCTATCGAAGACAGTACCAACGTACTGGTATTCGAGAGAGGAAACGACAGTATAATCAGATAACCAAGGTTATCCAGACCAGAATGATTGATCACCGTAACAAAAAATTCGCAAAAGATATAAGTAAACTTCCCAATAACTCCAAGCCATTTTGGAGGTTCGCTAAAATTCTCAAGACCAAGTCTAATCCTATTCCTCCTCTTCTACAACCTGACAATTCAGAACGATTGATAACACCTGCCGAAAAGGCTAATGCAATTGGCAACCATTTCGCTAGTTCACACAATCTTGGCCAGAACAAGTCCATTTGGCGAATGATACTGTAAGGGCTATTGACAATATTCATTCTGTACCTCAAGAGAATGAAATCATCTCGACTGCAGAAGTTATCTCGGTTATACGCTCGTTGAAGAATATGAAGGCCCCCGGCTTCGATAGTATATTTAACATTGAGTTGAAACATCTTAGTAACAACTTATATGAAATTATGACTTCTGTCTTCAACAGATGTCTATCACTTGGCTACTTCCCCTCGAGTTGGAAGTTGGCAAAAGTGATCCCGATACTAAAACCCGGAAAAGATCCTTTTTCTTCAAAGAGCTATCGACCAATTAGCCTTCTCCCAGCATTTTCTAAAGTATTCGAAAAAATTATATTAACGCGCATTCTTGCTTCTGCAGATGAGCACAATATATTTTTGGATGAGCAGTTTGGATTCCGAAAAGGCCACTCTACCATTCACCAGCTTCGTAGAGTATACAACATAATCAAACGAAACAAGTCAGTTTCAAAATCATCTGCCATGGCACTTCTTGATGTTGAAAAAGCATTTGATAATGTTTGGCATAATGGTCTCATTTACAAGCTTCAGAACTTTGGTTTTCCTACATACTTGATAAAAATTATCAAAAATTATCTTTCTGATAGAGCGTTCAATGTTTCTATAAACAATATTTCATCGGAGAAATTCATTGTGAATGCAGGTGTTCCTCAAGGATCCATCTTGGGACCAATTCTTTTCAATATCTACACTTCAGATATTCCCGCACTCCCATCTGATGGGAAACTGTCACTATTTGCAGATGACACTGCCATCATTTACAAGGGCAGAAGTATCACAGAACTAAGATCTAAACTTCAAAGAGGGTTAGACGCTTTGTCTGGATATTTCAATAATTGGAAAATATGCATAAATGCCGCAAAGACACAAGTTATATTGTTTCCCCACAAGAACACTCCAAAGCTTGTTCCTCCTCAAAATATGACAGTCAGTCTTAATGGCAATAGTATTGAATGGTCTTCAGAAGTAGTCTATCTGGGTCTAACTTTCGATCGAAAGCTTACCTTCAGAGCACACATTGACAAAACAGACACAAGATGCAACATTTTAATCAGGTCATTGTATCCCCTGATCAATAGATTCTCTCGATTATCTCTAACGAATAAACTTGCAGTATACAAACAAATAATATTTCCAGTTATCGCATTTGCGATGCCCATTTGGGAGTGCTGTGCTCCAACTCACAAATTAAAACTTCAACGCATACAAAACAAAATTCTTCGTATGATTCTAAACTCTCCACCCAGAACGCGAAATACATCAGCTGGCCGGGATTAAACGGAGATACATCAGCTGGCCGGGATTAAAACCTTGGATGAAATTATCAATAACAATTGTATGAAATTTGAACAGAGTTGCGCTCTCTCAACACACGGAATAATACAAAATCTGTATGAGTATGCTACCTGACTTCATAGTCGTTACCTTTCAAGGTAACGGCTTTGGGGTTGGGTAGATATATTTATTTCCAGTTAGATAAGTAGTGTAAGTTGGGATAATGTAAATAATTTGGGGAGGGTGTCTTATAAGTTAGATTTAGGTAAAAAAACAGGAAGTGGGTTATATCTATATAACCGCAAGGGTGACGTAGGACTATCGTTGATTTAGAGATCATTTGTATGAAGTTGAATCTGAATTCATTCTGAATGAATGAATATTTGGAGAACTTCGAAAACGAGAGCGTTACGTTGGAGGCACAAGGTTTTATGCATCCAATATTGGATAAGGAAATATCCTACTGATGGGGAAGAATAATCTTCAGAAGCTATCCTGTTGATTGCGATTGATTGAAAAACCACAAAACCAAATGTATTTGGTCACAGTGTTACATGGATAGAAAACATTCAATTAAACTCTTTCACATGAATATATTTTGAAAATTCCCAAAGGAACTGGCAGATTATTTTCAGTAACGATTAGATATTTCCACATTTTCCTCGATACTGGAAGCCCACCAGTGGTTAATGCCAACTCGATAATCACCTGTTAATAGCACTTGATTGAAACATATTTGGTCACAGTGTTACATGGATAGAAAACATTCAATTAAACTCTTTCACATGAATATATTTTGAAAATTCCCAGAGGAACTGGCAGATTATTTTCAGTAACGATTAGTTATTTCCACATTTTCCTCGATACTGGAAGCCCACCAGTGGTTAATGCCAACTCGATAACCACCTGTTAATAGCACTTGATTGAAACATATTTGGTCACAGTGTTACATGGATAGAAAACATTCAATTAAATTCATTCACATGAATATATTTTGAAAATTCCCAAAGGAACTGGCAGATTATTTTCAGTAACGATTAGATATTTCCACATTTCCCTCGATACTGGAAGCCCACCAGTGGTTAATGCCAACTCGATAACCACCTGTTAATAGCACTTGATTGAAACATATTTGGTCACAGTGTTACATGGATAGAAAACATTCAATTAAACTCTTTCACATGAATATATTTTGAAATTTCCCAGAGGAACTGGCAGATTATTTTCAGTAACGATTAGTTATTTCCACATTTTCCTCGATACTGGAAGCCCACCAGTGGTTAATACCAACTCGATAACCACCTGTTAATAGCACTTGAATGAAACATATTTGGTCACAGTGTTACATGGATAGAAAACATTCAATTAAACTCTTTCACATGAATATATTTTGAAAATTCCCAAAGGAACTGGCAGATTATTTTCCAGCAATGATTAGATCTTTCCGGAACTTTCTCGATGCTGAATGGCATCCTAACGGAAAGAGTTCTGCGCGTGTATGTGTCGATCCTTCGCCGTCCACCTCCTCCAGCACGTTAGGCAACGATGTTGTCTTGTCGATGTCCTCACGAAAAATGAATGTGTCTCACCACCAGAATATCGCTTAAGTATGCTTTTTGTGTGTGATTGAATCGAGAGAAGGTGTGGTTTACGATGGCAATTTGGAAGGCAAACTAGAGGGGAATGAACTCTCTGAGCTCGGAACTTTCGGCGACTGAGCAATAATCGATTGCGGGCGCATACAATATTGGATACGGAAATATCCTACTGATGAGGAAGAATAATCTTCTGAAGCTATCCTGTTAATTGCGATTGATTGAAAAACCACAAAACCAAATGTATTTGGTCACAGTGTTACATGGATAGAAAACATTCAATTAAACTCTTTCACATGAATATATTTTGAAAATTCCCAGAGGAACTGGCAGATTATTTTCAGTAACGATTAGTTATTTCCACATTTTCCTCGATACTGGAAGCCCACCAGTGGTTAATGCCAACTCGATAACCACCTGTTAATAGCACTTGATTGAAACATATTTGGTCACAGTGTTACATGGATAGAAAACATTCAATTAAATTCATTCACATGAATATATTTTGAAAATTCCCAAAGGAACTGGCAGATTATTTTCAGTAACGATTAGATATTTCCACATTTTCCTCGATACTGGAAGCCCACCAGTGGTTAATGCCAACTCGATAACCACCTGTTAATAGCACTTGATTGAAACATATTTGGTCACAGTGTTACATGGATAGAAAACATTCAATTAAACTCTTTCACATGAATATATTTTGAAAATTCCCAGAGGAACTGGCAGATTATTTTCAGTAACGATTAGTTATTTCCACATTTTCCTCGATACTGGAAGCCCACCAGTGGTTAATGCCAACTCGATAACCACCTGTTAATAGCACTTGATTGAAACATATTTGGTCACAGTGTAACATGGATAGAAAACATTCAATTAAACTCTTTCACATGAATATATTTTGAAAATTCCCAAAGGAACTGGCAGATTATTTTCAGTAACGATTAGATATTTCCACATTTTCCTCGATACTGGAAGCCCACCAGTGGTTAATGCCAACTCGATAACCACCTGTTAATAGCACTTGATTGAAACATATTTGGTCACAGTGTTACATGGATAGAAAACATTCAATTAAACTCTTTCACATGAATATATTTTGAAAATTCCCAGAGGAACTGGCAGATTATTTTCAGTAACGATTAGTTATTTCCACATTTTCCTCGATACTGGAAGCCCACCAGTGGTTAATACCAACTCGATAACCACCTGTTAATAGCACTTGATTGAAACATATTTGGTCACAGTGTTACATGGATAGAAAACATTCAATTAAACTCTTTCACATGAATATATTTTGAAAATTCCCAAAGGAACTGGCAGATTATTTTCAGTAACGATTAGATATTTCCACATTTTCCTCGATACTGGAAGCCCACCAGTGGTTAATGCCAACTCGATAACCACCTGTTAATAGCACTTGATTGAAACATATTTGGTCACAGTGTTACATGGATAGAAAACATTCAATTAAACTCTTTCACATGAATATATTTTGAAAATTCCCAGAGGAACTGGCAGATTATTTTCAGTAACGATTAGATATTTCCACATTTTCCTCGATACTGGAAGCCCACCAGTGGTTAATGCCAACTCGATAACCACCTGTTAATAGCACTTGATTGAAACATATTTGGTCACAGTGTTACATGGATAGAAAACATTTAATTAAACTCTTTCACATGAATATATTTTGAAAATTCCCAAAGGAACTGGCAGATTATTTTCCAGCAATGATTAGATCTTTCCGGAACTTTCTCGATGCTGAATGGCATCCTAACGGAAAGAGTTCTGCGCGTGTATGTGTCGATCCTTCGCCGTCCACCTCCTCCAGCACGTTAGGCAACGATGTTGTCTTGTCGATGTCCTCACGAAAAATGAATGTGTCTCATCACCAGAATATCGCTTAAATATGCTTTTTGTGTGTGATTGAATCGAGAGAAGGTGTGGTTTACGATGGCAATTTGGAAGGCAAACTAGAGGGGAATGAACTCTCTGAGCTCGGAACTTTCGGCGACTGAGCAATAATCGATTGCGGGCGCATACAATATTGGATACGGAAATATCCTACTGATGAGGAAGAATAATCTTCTGAAGCTATCCTGTTAATTGCGATTGATTGAAAAACCACAAAACCAAATGTATTTGGTCACAGTGTAACATGGATAGAAAACATTCAATTAAACTCTTTCACATGAATATATTTTGAAAATTCCCAGAGGAACTGGCAGATTATTTTCAGTAACGATTAGTTATTTCCACATTTTCCTCGATACTGGAAGCCCACCAGTGGTTAATGCCAACTCGATAACCACCTGTTAATAGCACTTGATTGAAACATATTTGGTCACAGTGTTACATGGATAGAAAACATTCAATTAAACTCTTTCACATGAATATATTTTGAAAATTCCCAAAGGAACTGGCAGATTATTTTCCAGCAATGATTAGATCTTTCCGGAACTTTCTCGATGCTGAATGGCATCCTAACGGAAAGAGTTCTGCGCGTGTATGTGTCGATCCTTCGCCGTCCACCTCCTCCAGCACGTTAGGCAACGATGTTGTCTTGTCGATGTCCTCACGAAAAATGAATGTGTCTCACCACCAGAATATCGCTTAAGTATGCTTTTTGTGTGTGATTGAATCGAGAGAAGGTGTGGTTTACGATGGCAATTTGGAAGGCAAACTAGAGGGGAATGAACTCTCTGAGCTCGGAACTTTCGGCGACTGAGCAATAATCGATTGCGGGGGCATACAATATTGGATACGGAAATATCCTACTGATGGGGAAGAATAATCTTCTGAAGCTATCCTGTTAATTGCGATTGATTGAAAAACCACAAAACCAAATGTATTTGGTCACAGTGTTACATGGATAGAAAACATTCAATTAAACTCTATCACATGAATATATTTTGAAAATTCCCAAAGGAACTGGCAGATTATTTTCAGTAACGATTAGATATTTCCACATTTTCCTCGATACTGGAAGCCCACCAGTGGTTAATGCCAACTCGATAACCACCTGTTAATAGCACTTGATTGAAACATATTTGGTCACAGTGTTAGATGGATAGAAAACATTCAATTAAACTCTTTCACATGAATATATTTTGAAAATTCCCAAAGGAACTGGCAGATTATTTTCAGTAACGATTAGATATTTCCACATTTTCCTCGATACTGGAAGCCCACCAGTGGTTAATGCCAACTCGATAACCACCTGTTAATAGCACTTGATTGAAACATATTTGGTCACAGTGTTACATGGATAGAAAACATTCAATTAAACTCTTTCACATGAATATATTTTGAAATTTCCCAGAGGAACTGGCAGATTATTTTCAGTAACGATTAGTTATTTCCACATTTTCCTCGATACTGGAAGCCCACCAGTGGTTAATACCAACTCGATAACCACCTGTTAATAGCACTTGAATGAAACATATTTGGTCACAGTGTTACATGGATAGAAAACATTCAATTAAACTCTTTCACATGAATATATTTTGAAAATTCCCAAAGGAACTGGCAGATTATTTTCCAGCAATGATTAGATCTTTCCGGAACTTTCTCGATGCTGAATGGCATCCTAACGGAAAGAGTTCTGCGCGTGTATGTGTCGATCCTTCGCCGTCCACCTCCTCCAGCACGTTAGGCAACGATGTTGTCTTGTCGATGTCCTCACGAAAAATGAATGTGTCTCACCACCAGAATATCGCTTAAGTATGCTTTTTGTGTGTGATTGAATCGAGAGAAGGTGTGGTTTACGATGGCAATTTGGAAGGCAAACTAGAGGGGAATGAACTCTCTGAGCTCGGAACTTTCGGCGACTGAGCAATAATCGATTGCGGGCGCATACAATATTGGATACGGAAATATCCTACTGATGAGGAAGAATAATCTTCTGAAGCTATCCTGTTAATTGCGATTGATTGAAAAACCACAAAACCAAATGTATTTGGTCACAGTGTTACATGGATAGAAAACATTCAATTAAACTCTTTCACATGAATATATTTTGAAAATTCCCAGAGGAACTGGCAGATTATTTTCAGTAACGATTAGTTATTTCCACATTTTCCTCGATACTGGAAGCCCACCAGTGGTTAATGCCAACTCCATAACCACCTGTTAATAGCACTTGATTGAAACATATTTGGTCACAGTGTTACATGGATAGAAAACATTCAATTAAATTCATTCACATGAATATATTTTGAAAATTCCCAAAGGAACTGGCAGATTATTTTCAGTAACGATTAGATATTTCCACATTTTCCTCGATACTGGAAGCCCACCAGTGGTTAATGCCAACTCGATAACCACCTGTTAATAGCACTTGATTGAAACATATTTGGTCACAGTGTTACATGGATAGAAAACATTCAATTAAACTCTTTCACATGAATATATTTTGAAAATTCCCAGAGGAACTGGCAGATTATTTTCAGTAACGATTAGTTATTTCCACATTTTCCTCGATACTGGAAGCCCACCAGTGGTTAATGCCAACTCGATAACCACCTGTTAATAGCACTTGATTGAAACATATTTGGTCACAGTGTAACATGGATAGAAAACATTCAATTAAACTCTTTCACATGAATATATTTTGAAAATTCCCAAAGGAACTGGCAGATTATTTTCAGTAACGATTAGATATTTCCACATTTTCCTCGATACTGGAAGCCCACCAGTGGTTAATGCCAACTCGATAACCACCTGTTAATAGCACTTGATTGAAACATATTTGGTCACAGTGTTACATGGATAGAAAACATTCAATTAAACTCTTTCACATGAATATATTTTGAAAATTCCCAGAGGAACTGGCAGATTATTTTCAGTAACGATTAGTTATTTCCACATTTTCCTCGATACTGGAAGCTTACCAGTGGTTAATACCAACTCGATAACCACCTGTTAATAGCACTTGATTGAAACATATTTGGTCACAGTGTTACATGGATAGAAAACATTCAATTAAACTCTTTCACATGAATATATTTTGAAAATTCCCAAAGGAACTGGCAGATTATTTTCAGTAACGATTAGATATTTCCACATTTTCCTCGATACTGGAAGCCCACCAGTGGTTAATGCCAACTCGATAACCACCTGTTAATAGCACTTGATTGAAACATATTTGGTCACAGTGTTACATGGATAGAAAACATTCAATTAAACTCTTTCACATGAATATATTTTGAAAATTCCCAGAGGAACTGGCAGATTATTTTCAGTAACGATTAGATATTTCCACATTTTCCTCGATACTGGAAGCCCACCAGTGGTTAATGCCAACTCGATAACCACCTGTTAATAGCACTTGATTGAAACATATTTGGTCACAGTGTTACATGGATAGAAAACATTTAATTAAACTCTTTCACATGAATATATTTTGAAAATTCCCAAAGGAACTGGCAGATTATTTTCCAGCAATGATTAGATCTTTCCGGAACTTTCTCGATGCTGAATGGCATCCTAACGGAAAGAGTTCTGCGCGTGTATGTGTCGATCCTTCGCCGTCCACCTCCTCCAGCACGTTAGGCAACGATGTTGTCTTGTCGATGTCCTCACGAAAAATGAATGTGTCTCATCACCAGAATATCGCTTAAATATGCTTTTTGTGTGTGATTGAATCGAGAGAAGGTGTGGTTTACGATGGCAATTTGGAAGGCAAACTAGAGGGGAATGAACTCTCTGAGCTCGGAACTTTCGGCGACTGAGCAATAATCGATTGCGGGCGCATACAATATTGGATACGGAAATATCCTACTGATGAGGAAGAATAATCTTCTGAAGCTATCCTGTTAATTGCGATTGATTGAAAAACCACAAAACCAAATGTATTTGGTCACAGTGTAACATGGATAGAAAACATTCAATTAAACTCTTTCACATGAATATATTTTGAAAATTCCCAGAGGAACTGGCAGATTATTTTCAGTAACGATTAGTTATTTCCACATTTTCCTCGATACTGGAAGCCCACCAGTGGTTAATGCCAACTCGATAACCACCTGTTAATAGCACTTGATTGAAACATATTTGGTCACAGTGTTACATGGATAGAAAACATTCAATTAAACTCTTTCACATGAATATATTTTGAAAATTCCCAAAGGAACTGGCAGATTATTTTCCAGCAATGATTAGATCTTTCCGGAACTTTCTCGATGCTGAATGGCATCCTAACGGAAAGAGTTCTGCGCGTGTATGTGTCGATCCTTCGCCGTCCACCTCCTCCAGCACGTTAGGCAACGATGTTGTCTTGTCGATGTCCTCACGAAAAATGAATGTGTCTCACCACCAGAATATCGCTTAAGTATGCTTTTTGTGTGTGATTGAATCGAGAGAAGGTGTGGTTTACGATGGCAATTTGGAAGGCAAACTAGAGGGGAATGAACTCTCTGAGCTCGGAACTTTCGGCGACTGAGCAATAATCGATTGCGGGGGCATACAATATTGGATACGGAAATATCCTACTGATGGGGAAGAATAATCTTCTGAAGCTATCCTGTTAATTGCGATTGATTGAAAAACCACAAAACCAAATGTATTTGGTCACAGTGTTACATGGATAGAAAACATTCAATTAAACTCTATCACATGAATATATTTTGAAAATTCCCAAAGGAACTGGCAGATTATTTTCAGTAACGATTAGATATTTCCACATTTTCCTCGATACTGGAAGCCCACCAGTGGTTAATGCCAACTCGATAACCACCTGTTAATAGCACTTGATTGAAACATATTTGGTCACAGTGTTAGATGGATAGAAAACATTCAATTAAACTCTTTCACATGAATATATTTTGAAAATTCCCAAAGGAACTGGCAGATTATTTTCAGTAACGATTAGATATTTCCACATTTTCCTCGATACTGGAAGCCCACCAGTGGTTAATGCCAACTCGATAACCACCTGTTAATAGCACTTGATTGAAACATATTTGGTCACAGTGTAACATGGATAGAAAACATTCAATTAAACTCTTTCACATGAATATATTTTGAAAATTCCCAGAGGAACTGGCAGATTATTTTCAGTAACGATTAGATATTTCCACATTTTCCTCGATACTGGAAGCCCACCAGTGGTTAATGCCAACTCGATAACCACCTGTTAATAGCCGCGCGTGTATGTGTGTGTAGCGATGTCTTCCCAGGGAACCGTTTGTGGCATCACTCTCCTCCTGATAGATTCCCTTCTGGCCTAGGGTGCACAAACAGGCTCTTGGTTACACCGTTCATCCGCGCTTTCATGATAAATAAAGAGCTTCACCGCAACAGCGACAACATGCTCCAATCGCTGTTCAATTAGAACTGTGTGGATTTCCGAGCGCCGCTCGCTTATATACCGATTGGTGATTTCAATAGCCTGTTTTGAAAGCAATTTTAAGACTATTGAAACAAGTTTTTGGATGAAAAAGTAACAAGTATATAACGCGTAGACATTTTATCTTTCGAATGAAGTGTTTATCATACCATTTCGTTCAGTTGTTTAGGAGCTATTAACGTTCAAAATCTCGGTCTCCGGCGTAACGCTTTCGTTTTCGAAACTTTGATTTTACACCCCGGTATAGAAATGAAAGACGTAGTCCTACGTCAAAAAAAGGTAACAAAAAACTAGAAAAGTTTAGGCATGATTTTACAATAGGAATATGAAAAAATCGAATAATGTGTATGATACAAATCATTACAAAACTTGACATTGCAACTTAAAGATGTAGAACCCTAGGTTGATCACTTGATATGTAGTACTTTATTATAATGTAAACCAAATTAAGAAATAAAAAGAATTTAAGTGAAAAAAAAAACAGGAAGTGGGTTATATCTATATAACCGCAAGGGTGACGTAGGACTATCGTTGATTTAGAGATCATTTGTATGAAGTTGAATCTGAATTCATTCTGAATGAATGAATATTTGGAGAACTTCGAAAACGAGAGCGTTACGTTGGAGGCACAAGGTTTTATGCATCCAATATTGGATAAGGAAATATCCTACTGATGGGGAAGAATAATCTTCAGAAGCTATCCTGTTGATTGCGATTGATTGAAAAACCACAAAACCAAATGTATTTGGTCACAGTGTTACATGGATAGAAAACATTCAATTAAACTCTTTCACATGAATATATTTTGAAAATTCCCAAAGGAACTGGCAGATTATTTTCAGTAACGATTAGATATTTCCACATTTTCCTCGATACTGGAAGCCCACCAGTGGTTAATGCCAACTCGATAATCACCTGTTAATAGCACTTGATTGAAACATATTTGGTCACAGTGTTACATGGATAGAAAACATTCAATTAAACTCTTTCACATGAATATATTTTGAAAATTCCCAGAGGAACTGGCAGATTATTTTCAGTAACGATTAGTTATTTCCACATTTTCCTCGATACTGGAAGCCCACCAGTGGTTAATGCCAACTCGATAACCACCTGTTAATAGCACTTGATTGAAACATATTTGGTCACAGTGTTACATGGATAGAAAACATTCAATTAAATTCATTCACATGAATATATTTTGAAAATTCCCAAAGGAACTGGCAGATTATTTTCAGTAACGATTAGATATTTCCACATTTCCCTCGATACTGGAAGCCCACCAGTGGTTAATGCCAACTCGATAACCACCTGTTAATAGCACTTGATTGAAACATATTTGGTCACAGTGTTACATGGATAGAAAACATTCAATTAAACTCTTTCACATGAATATATTTTGAAATTTCCCAGAGGAACTGGCAGATTATTTTCAGTAACGATTAGTTATTTCCACATTTTCCTCGATACTGGAAGCCCACCAGTGGTTAATACCAACTCGATAACCACCTGTTAATAGCACTTGAATGAAACATATTTGGTCACAGTGTTACATGGATAGAAAACATTCAATTAAACTCTTTCACATGAATATATTTTGAAAATTCCCAAAGGAACTGGCAGATTATTTTCCAGCAATGATTAGATCTTTCCGGAACTTTCTCGATGCTGAATGGCATCCTAACGGAAAGAGTTCTGCGCGTGTATGTGTCGATCCTTCGCCGTCCACCTCCTCCAGCACGTTAGGCAACGATGTTGTCTTGTCGATGTCCTCACGAAAAATGAATGTGTCTCACCACCAGAATATCGCTTAAGTATGCTTTTTGTGTGTGATTGAATCGAGAGAAGGTGTGGTTTACGATGGCAATTTGGAAGGCAAACTAGAGGGGAATGAACTCTCTGAGCTCGGAACTTTCGGCGACTGAGCAATAATCGATTGCGGGCGCATACAATATTGGATACGGAAATATCCTACTGATGAGGAAGAATAATCTTCTGAAGCTATCCTGTTAATTGCGATTGATTGAAAAACCACAAAACCAAATGTATTTGGTCACAGTGTTACATGGATAGAAAACATTCAATTAAACTCTTTCACATGAATATATTTTGAAAATTCCCAGAGGAACTGGCAGATTATTTTCAGTAACGATTAGTTATTTCCACATTTTCCTCGATACTGGAAGCCCACCAGTGGTTAATGCCAACTCGATAACCACCTGTTAATAGCACTTGATTGAAACATATTTGGTCACAGTGTTACATGGATAGAAAACATTCAATTAAATTCATTCACATGAATATATTTTGAAAATTCCCAAAGGAACTGGCAGATTATTTTCAGTAACGATTAGATATTTCCACATTTTCCTCGATACTGGAAGCCCACCAGTGGTTAATGCCAACTCGATAACCACCTGTTAATAGCACTTGATTGAAACATATTTGGTCACAGTGTTACATGGATAGAAAACATTCAATTAAACTCTTTCACATGAATATATTTTGAAAATTCCCAGAGGAACTGGCAGATTATTTTCAGTAACGATTAGTTATTTCCACATTTTCCTCGATACTGGAAGCCCACCAGTGGTTAATGCCAACTCGATAACCACCTGTTAATAGCACTTGATTGAAACATATTTGGTCACAGTGTAACATGGATAGAAAACATTCAATTAAACTCTTTCACATGAATATATTTTGAAAATTCCCAAAGGAACTGGCAGATTATTTTCAGTAACGATTAGATATTTCCACATTTTCCTCGATACTGGAAGCCCACCAGTGGTTAATGCCAACTCGATAACCACCTGTTAATAGCACTTGATTGAAACATATTTGGTCACAGTGTTACATGGATAGAAAACATTCAATTAAACTCTTTCACATGAATATATTTTGAAAATTCCCAGAGGAACTGGCAGATTATTTTCAGTAACGATTAGTTATTTCCACATTTTCCTCGATACTGGAAGCCCACCAGTGGTTAATACCAACTCGATAACCACCTGTTAATAGCACTTGATTGAAACATATTTGGTCACAGTGTTACATGGATAGAAAACATTCAATTAAACTCTTTCACATGAATATATTTTGAAAATTCCCAAAGGAACTGGCAGATTATTTTCAGTAACGATTAGATATTTCCACATTTTCCTCGATACTGGAAGCCCACCAGTGGTTAATGCCAACTCGATAACCACCTGTTAATAGCACTTGATTGAAACATATTTGGTCACAGTGTTACATGGATAGAAAACATTCAATTAAACTCTTTCACATGAATATATTTTGAAAATTCCCAGAGGAACTGGCAGATTATTTTCAGTAACGATTAGATATTTCCACATTTTCCTCGATACTGGAAGCCCACCAGTGGTTAATGCCAACTCGATAACCACCTGTTAATAGCACTTGATTGAAACATATTTGGTCACAGTGTTACATGGATAGAAAACATTTAATTAAACTCTTTCACATGAATATATTTTGAAAATTCCCAAAGGAACTGGCAGATTATTTTCCAGCAATGATTAGATCTTTCCGGAACTTTCTCGATGCTGAATGGCATCCTAACGGAAAGAGTTCTGCGCGTGTATGTGTCGATCCTTCGCCGTCCACCTCCTCCAGCACGTTAGGCAACGATGTTGTCTTGTCGATGTCCTCACGAAAAATGAATGTGTCTCATCACCAGAATATCGCTTAAATATGC